>NC_035442.2:86491014-86814241 GCF_002127325.2 Helianthus annuus
ATCATAGAATGTAAAATTTTTCTCAAACGGTGGTGGAACCTGATGATATTCCGAATGTATTCCCTTTTTGTTCTTTTCAGAATCATTATCATCCAGTTTAATGTTGAAAATACGTTCAAGAATATATGAAGAAGCATGATAACTATGTAGCTTATTATTTTCTTTTTCTACCTCAGCCATTTTACGTTTAAGCTCAACAACTTCATCAATATATTGATTTACAACCTGTTATTTTATTTTATATTTGTTTTCAAGAAGTTGTGTCGTTTTGGAATATTGTGTAAGTCTAGCTTGAATACGTTTCATTTGACTTTTTACATTTTCATATGCTTCTTTTGCTGTACGATATGAAATTTTCATTACATCATATTATATTTTCATTTCTTGAACAATTTTCTTTTTGTAAACATTCGTTGTTGTTTGCTGAACACTTTTGTTTCAAACTTTCATTTTCCTTTTCAAGAACATTACATTTTTGTGTCAGTTCTTCTTCTTTTTGTCTCAAAAGATTTTCATTTTCAAACATTTCTTTACATTTTTCTTTGAAAACTTTTTCAATTTTAGTAAATTCAACATTTCTGGATCTTAAGTTTTCAACCTTTACAATACAGGCACTGCATGTTTCCATGCATTTCCTGCAATGTGTTTCATTTCGTTTTTTAGATTGTTTACCAATTTCATCATTATTACCCATTGATTCATCTTTGTTTGACGACTCAAAAGATTCATTTTGAGTTTTTACCTCAGTTTTCTCTGATATCAAAGCTTCTTCTGCCGTCTTCTTCAACTCCTCAACCATTTTCTCAACATTTTCTTCAATAGCTTCTTCTTCAATCTTCTTCAAACTCGCAAGCATCACGTCTCTAATTTGTTTTTCCATGTTTGGAATATAATTTTTATCCTCAAACTTTTTCGAATAAAGTTCTTCAGCAGTAGGAATGACATCAAGCAGTGCATTACAATCCATACTCTTTGAATTCACTACCGGATTACCATGAGAATCTGTGTAACATTTTCTCTTCTCATCCCATCTACCTGCTCGTTTAGCTTCTTCAAAAGCTGCAGACATTTCATCCAATCTGATATCCGCAATGCGTCTTTCTCTCATAGTTTTCTCTCTAACTTGAACAGATTTCACTTCAGCAACCAATGCATGTTTTTCTTTTGGAATGTATTTATTCTAATTGAATCCCTCGTCATCTTGAGTAACCACCAAAGCTTTCTTTCTTTCTTTTGAGGATCCCTCATCAATTTGTTTTTGATTCATCTTTGGCGGTTGTTCATTGGTGTGATGGTAGATTTCCTTTTGGTAATAATCGTCAAGGAATGGATTGACATTTTCATTCACCTCCCGGTTTGAGCACTCTCTCTTGAAGTGTCCTCTCTGTTTGCATCTAAAGCAAGTAACCTTGGATTTATCAAATCCCAATTTTGTGTTTGGACCCTCAAGATATTGCCTCCCGGTAATCTCCATGAATCTCTGTGCCCTCATGATAACACTAGCCATGCACCATCTGATGTCAATAAGCTCCATCTCTTCTGGATCTATCTGGTCGTAATCCTGTTTTGTCATATTTGGATTTCAAATTCTACCCGCCACCATACTTTCGTAAGATTCCTGAATCGATGCTAAAAAGATCATCTGTTGCTTGGCAAGTCAACATTCATACTCTGAGAATTTTTTAGATTCAGGGCGATGTTGCATTGAATCACATCTGGATTTGAATTGTTTGATGCTGAAGAGGAATGATAACGAGAATCATAACTTGAAGAACTTCCTTTTGGTGAATCTTTTGAACTTTCAACACAATAAGTTGTACCAATCTTTGATGATTGATTGTTCATTAGCATGCTTCATCAATAATAGAGATTCACATTTTGCTGATAGTTCGAGCTGCTCATTTTATTTTGATTTTGAAGTTCTAGCTCATGTCCTTAAAGCTTTTCAATCAACGTGTCCAAGGTGAATTCATCGAACTTTGCGTCGTTTTTCAGTATCATGAAAAATGTCTTCCAATCATCTACATGAGATAATGCCTATATCAGTTTGTTGATAATCTCTTCTCTGTTCTTTTTGATACCGAATCTTTCAAGCTCAATTTTCAGATGAAAGAAACGTTCTATCATCTGTCAGACACTCTCTCCCTTTAGACAGTTGAATAAATCGAAATCTTTCTTCAGCAATGATATTTTGTTTTTCTTGATTTCCTGTCCACCTTCAGCTTTTACTCTTAGTGCTTCCCAAAAAGATTTCGATGATTCATTATGTTGGAGCAACGAAAAAATATCATCCCTGACTGACTGTTGTATCAATGCAATCATTCTTTGTTCATCAGAAAATACCTTTTTGTCTCCCTTTCTAAGTTTTCAAGTGGAATTTCTTCTTGTTTATCATTTAATGGTTTTTTATATCCGAATTCTAACAAGAACCAACACTCATGAGCATATGCTTTCACTGAATTAATTAATCTGTCCTTCCACCAGTTATAATCTTCTATATTCATTAGTTTCAGTGGTCTTTGATTAGTTCCGTACACATTATCATATTTCAAACTTTTCAAAATAGCATTAGATATGTTCTTTGAAGTGGGTGTCGTTTCGGATGTGAAAGCGTTGTAAAACTCGTTATAAAACTCCTCTTCCATGATTTTGAAGTGCTCAGGAATTACCTGTAAACAATCAAACAAACACTTGAACAACTTTGAAAAACAAACAACACAACTATCTAGATTCGCGTGGATGGACACCAGCTGATCCGTGCGAATGACGAATTCTAGGTCCGTGCTGATCAAGGTTCTTGATCCTTAATAACATGCAAAACCCTAAATCAGCGTGGATCCGTGTGAGTCAACACTAGTCTAGGTCCGTGCGTAATAATCTGCACACAACTCAGCTTTCGGTTTCATGATTTTAAGCAATTTTTCAAAAATTTTATTCGAATTTCGATTAGAAACTTTAAAGGATTGATCAAAACGTGCTTTCGCACAACTTGTGAAAAATTCAGCCAATTTCAACCGTAAATTCGATGTGAATCTGAGTGTTAAACTTGAAAAAGAATGTGTAGAAGATGAGTAGAAGAAGAATGAATAGAATGTGATGAAATTTGGCTCTGATTTGCTTGAATCTTGTATTTCAGTCATTGCAATCAATCTCCTACTCTGATACCACTTGAGAGTGTGTGTTAGGATCGATTCCGACACACCGTTGACTGCGTATATCTCGTATCTTGCGCGGAATCCAAGTACGAGAGTGGATTGAACAAAAACAAGTAATTATAATATGTTTTCTATTACTGATTTGATGTTACAACACCACGAAAACAAGCGGATAGAGTAACAACTCTTAAGTCCTCAAAAAAAAAAAAAAAAAAAAAAAACAAATGAACAAGACCTAGCATCCTATTTGTAGATCAAGTCCATCCTCAAATACATAAGTGTGCGGATCTACCAATCAGGTGCGAATGGACATCTTCAAGCGGATGAAGCTATGCGCGGATGGACCTTTCTTCATGGATGCGCATATCAGTCAAAACCCTAGTTCCATGCACAGTCTAGATTCGTGCGGATCCATTTGTGACTTGATCCATGCGGATCTAGCTTATGTCTGTCACACCCCCAAAATCCACCATGCGGAGTATCACCGCTTGGAGGCGTGACATGACCAGGATTGAGCCACCAATCATATTGAACAACATAATTAAGTAAATAAAACCAAACACAATACGATTGGTGACCAAAAGAAAGTAAACCGATTTTAGGTTAGCAGCGGAAGCATAAAACATAAGTTCAAAACATAAGTCCATAGTTCATAAGTTTAAAGTCCAAAAGTAGGTTTAATAAGTTCATAAAGTTTATTCATTAAGTACTGGACCTATCAGTTCGCATCCCACAACAACCACCTCCATATGCAAGCTCCATAGCATCTAATGACCTGCAAAGCATGTAATAACGAGTCAACAACAAAGTTGAGTGAGTTCACGGTTGGTTGTCCATTTTAGAGTTGTTTCCAAAAACATAGTTTAATCTCATTCGGCTATCCAGCCGTGGGGGTTACCCCATAGTTCGAAAACGTTTATTAGTTAACCATCCCATGTCCACCTTCCCTGGCTATCCAGCCCGACACTTTGGCCGTGGGGAGCTACCCCAGTATTTTAAACTACCAGACTCGTTTATCATATCGACTACTAACAAAAATCAATTATGCCCTAGCGTCGGTGTTCTATCACCACCGACGTGCCATAGTCCATTAGTACACGCCCGTCCGACTGGCACGGTGTGAGGTTTGTTAAACCTAATAGCGCTATTAACTAATGACCCGCTCGCCATAGCCTCGGCGATTAAGTCGATACAAAAAGGGAGGGACTTCGCTGATAGAGTTCTAGTCCAGTAAGTCTAATACGTCCCAACAGGACGAGGAATTTACATTCCTGAACACGTCTCAAGGACGAGGAATTCACATTCCTGAACGCGTCCCAAAGGACGAGGAATCCCTATTCCTGTACCCATTCCCATTCCCACCGGGAAATTACCATGCTTAGTGTGAACTCACCTCGGTTTGCTCGGTTAGATTCTCAAATATCGCTAACAGTCAAGGTCGGTCAATCACGTCCTAGTATGATTTACAGTTAGTCATTTAGTGTCTTACAAATAGAGCACAAAGTTCCTACGCGTATCTATCACATAGCATGCATTACTTTAACTGTTTATGCCCGTATATATATACTTCCCATCCATTCCCCACTCATAAGCATACATACGATAGTGCACGTAACACATATAACATGTTAGATCATTCACAGATAGCATACTCGACATTTAGACACGCAAGTCACAACTTATGTCAATTCAGCATTAACATTCAAAACCGGCTATTTTCGGACATTTTAATAAAATAGTTAACTTATTCCAAAAATTCCCAATTTTTTTTACAGAATGCCTTAAACGTTCCAAATTTTATTGTGTAAAAATATCGGGGTCCGGTTCATTACCAATATTTTATAAAAATTCATTTTCCGGACTGAATTCAGATTTATATTTTGCCGACCACAGTCCACGAGATAATTTATTTAAAATTCATCGAGCGTCCGATTTACGAAATTCCAGTGGGGTAATTACAAATACATCGATGATCAACTATGGTATAAATTTCGTGATCAGACTCCACACAGATTACAAGTTATAACAGAAAACAAGATGCACTTTTTCAGCAGAAAAATTGCAGCTCTAGCTGCTGTTACGAAAAGACACTTTTAAAATAGTAAACGAAGTCCAAAAATTACGATTCTGGTGCCATTAGAACCGTATTTCATAATAACACGTTTTAGAGTCAAAATATCAGTTTTTCGTAGTGTTTACAACCTATTTACAGCCAACTGAAGTTGGCTGTAAAACTTGGACAGATTCTGTTTTCATTCTTTAACTTACTAACTTGTGTTCGATTGATTCCGTTAACATGTTTAGTGATTATAACAACATCAAACATCAATATTACCCAGCAAAACATCAAACAATCAACCAATAATCATAACCACACAAGATCTACATGATTTACACACATATCTTCTCTTTATCCACACTTTAACACATTATGTTCAAGACTTGTTCATGAGCTTTAAGGTTTCTTAACTTTTTATCATTCTAACATCTATTAACCACTTAAATAACATAAAGAATGATCGGATCTAAGTTCTTACCACTAGCTCAAGGCTAGGGAAGTTCGAGTGTAGAAAAGTGGTGGTTAATAGCAAATGGAGAAGGTCCTTCCACTTCCGAACACACCGAGCTTCGTTGGAGGACCTCTTGCACCTTTGGGTGAGTGTAGATTGCTTGAAAGATGATGTGAGGGTGGTGGTATGGTGGTGGTTGTTGGCTGCCAAAACAAAGGAAGAAGGAGAAGGGAGAGAAGTGGTGTTGAATGTGTGGATGGTGAAATGAGTCTTATGCTCACAAGACTACTCTTATAACCATTTCATGTGTTCATCCATTGTGTAAAGTGTCATAGATGGGGGAACATGATCCAATACAATAATCAAATAAAATCTATGGTGGGGCCACCATGTTGGATGGTCATAGGTGGGGGGGGGGGTTCTAGATGTAGGTTGTAACTAGTTAGTTTAATCATAGTTGAAATCTAAGTGTATTGGTTAGGGTATTAGTTATTAGATATTTATGTAGTGTGTGTTATGATATTCGGGGACCATAACTAATTCAGAAAAATAAAAGCAATGTCTCTGGTAATATTTTAGTGTTCCGGGTAATGTCCGGTTGTTCGGTTTGATACTGTTCCATTAAAGTGCTTAATTAATCCATAAAGTGTCATACATATATATTTTTGTAACGTTTTTAATTTTCAACACTCAGGAAAGCATAACAGACTATTTAGTAACTTTTCTGTATACTACTAGTATGTTAACATACACATGTAAGTATAACACAGATATCAGAAAGCAGTTAAATGATTCAGCACAGTCATTAAGCACTTTAATTTTCATTAATAAGTTGTACGGAACACATGGAATTTTGAGGGTTGTTACATTCTTCCCCTGTTAAGAAAATTTCGTCCCGAAATTTAGCACGTGGTTACTGAGGAAGCTAGTTATGTTGCGTTGTTTTCCTTGTTTTCCTGGGGTGTCACATCATCCCCCCGTTGATTTGGAATTTCGTCCCGAAATTCTGCAGTAGCTTCAGCCTCAGTAGTGGTTGCACTTTTCTTAAACAGCTGGGGATACTAGATTTTGATTTGGTCTTCTCGTTCCCAGGTGTACTCTAGGCCACAACAGGAATTCCAACGAATTCGGACGAGAGGTATTCTGGTGCGCCTGAGAATCTTAACATCTCGATCTGTAATCTCTATTGGTTCCTCGACGAATCGCAGTTGGTCGTCGATAGTGAGCTCCTTTAAGGGAACTATGAGGGTCTCATCTGACAGACACTTTTTCAGATTTGACACGTGGAATACGTTGTGAACTCCGCTGAGTTCTTCAGGTAGATTCAACCTGTAGGCCACCTTGCCAATCTTCTCGATGATTTCAAAGGGCCCAACGTATCGTGGGTTGAGTTTGCCTCGTTTGCCAAAACGAACTACACCTTTCCAAGGTGAGACTTTGAGTAGCACTCGATCCCCAACCTGGAACTCGAGTGGCTTTCTTCGCTTATTAGCATAGCTTTTCTGACGGTCACGAGCTGCCGCCATTCGTTGTCGTATCTGAGCAATCTTATCGGTTGTATCTACTACGAGTTCTAGACCAGTGATTTGACTGTCACCAACTTCTGCCCAACAAAGAGGTGATCGGCACTTCCGTCCATACAATGCTTCGAATGGAGCGGCCTGGATGCTGGTGTGGTAACTGTTGTTATATGAAAACTCCACTAACGGGAGATGCTTTTCCCAACCGTTACCAAAGTCGATTACACATGCCCTAAGCATGTCTTCAAGGGTTTGGATGGTGCGTTCAGATTGCCCATCCGTCTGTGGATGATAAGCGGTGCTCATATCTAAACGTGAGCCAAAAGACTTGTGCATAGCTTGCCACAGTTCAGAGGTAAAACGCGCGTCACGATCGGAAATGATGGAGGTTGGCACTCCGTGCCTTGATACCACTTCCTTTAGGTAAATATCTGCTGAAGTAGAAAACTTATCCTTTTCCTTGATGCCAGAAAATGTGCAGACTTCGTCAGTCGATCCACGATCACCCAAATGGTATCATTTCCGCGTTGAGATCTGGGCAGGCCAGTAACGAAATCCATGGAAATTTGCTCCCGTTTCCATTTAGGTATCTCTGGTTGTTGAAGTGGGCCTGATGGTTTCTGGCATTCGACCTTGATCCTAGCACAAGTCAAGCATTTACTGACGTAGGTTGCTATGCTGGATTTCATACCAGGCTACCGATATGTAGTCTTTAGGTCGTGGTACATCTTATCCGAACCAGGATGTACTGAGAAATGAGACTTATGTGCTTCATCTATCACAAGCTCGCGTAAGTCTCCATACAACGGAACCCAGATGCGTCCGTTAACATAGTAGGCGCCGTTTTCCTTTTGTTCTAGCCGCTGCCTCGATCCACGTAAGGACTCAGCCCTGATGTTTTCTGCTTTCAATGCTTCAACCTGAGCATCGCGAATCTGAGCGGGAAGGTTCGATTGGATGGTAAGCTGTAACGCACGTACACACTTAGGTATAGTATCCTTTCGACTGAGGGCGTCGGCCACAACATTGGCCTTAACCGGATGGTATTTGATAGCGCATTCATAATCGTTCAAGAGTTCGACCCATCGGCGTTGACGCATGTTTAACTCATTTTGCTTGAAGATATGCTCGAGACTCCTGTGATCGCTGTAAATGGTGCACTTGGTACCGTACAAATAATGTCTCCATATCTTAAGCGTGAAAACAACTGCTCCCAATTCCAAGTTGTGCGTAGTGTAGTTCCTTTCGTGAACTTTAATTTGGCGCGATGCGTAGGCAATGACCTTGTCACGTTGCATCAACACGCAACCAAGTCCTTGGATGGAAGCGTCACAGTAAACCACAAAATCATCTGTGCCTTCAGGCAATGAGAGGATAGGCGCGCTACAAAGTCTATCTTTTAAGTGCTGGAACGCTGATTCCTGTGCATCACCCCAACGATAGGTGACACCCTTCAGAGTTAGTGAAGTGAGAGGTTGCGCAATCTTTGAGAAATCTTTGATGAATCTTCGGTAATATCCTGCCAAACCCAAGAATTGGCGGATTTCTGTTGGTGTGCGGGGTGCAGGCCAGTTCTTGATCGAGTCAACCTTGGATGGATCAACATGAATCCCATCCTTGTTTACCACATGGACCAGAAAATGGACTTCACTAAGCCAGAAGTCACATTTCGTAAACTTGGCATACAACTGCTCTTTACGAAGTAGTTCCAGAATAAGCCTCAGGTGTTGCTCATGTTCCTCCTGACTCTTAGAATAGATCAGGATGTCGTTGATGAAAACAATAACGAACTTATCCAGGTAAGGTTTGCACACTCGGTTCATGAGATCCATGAATACTGCAGGTGCATTCGTTAATCCGAAAGGCATAACTAGAAACTCGTAATGGCCGTAACGAGTTCTGAATGCTGTTTTGGAGACGTCCTCCTCTCGGACTCTCAGCTGATGGTAGCCTGACCTTAGGTCAATCTTAGAATAGAAGCTCGACCCTTGCAACTGGTCGAACAAGTCATCAATGCGTGGAAGAGGATAACGATTCTTCACAGTCACCTTGTTGAGCTCGCGGTAGTTAATACACATCCTGAAAGTACCGTCTTTCTTCTTCACAAACAAGACTGGAGCTCCCCATGGCGAAGAGCTAGGACGTATGAAACCCTTTTCCAAGAGTTCTTGTAGTTGCATGGACAGTTCTTCAAGCTCTGATGGAGCTAGACGATAAGGTGCTCGAGCTATGGGCGCTGCTCCGGGAGCTAGCTCGATTTGAAACTCAACTTGGCGATGAGGCGGAAGACCAGACAATTCCTCAGGAAATACCTCAGGAAAGTCGCGCACAATAGGAATGTCTTCTATCTTCCTTTCTTCCAAGGATGAATCAGAAACGAGGGCTAGAATAGCGGTGTGGCCCTTTCGCAAACACTTCTGGGCCTTAAGGAAAGAGATGATGCCTACAACAGCACCACTCTTGTCGCCACGAATCATGAGGGGTTCTTTATCAGAATGAGGGATACAGACGATTTTCTCCTTGCAAATAATCTCCGCTTGGTGTTGAGATAACCAATCCATCCCAATAATGACGTCGAAACTACCCAGAACGATAGGAATAAGATCGATGGAGAAGGTCTGGCCAGCTAGGACGAGGTTACAGCCCTTAACTATGTGTGTGGCTTCAAGACTTTTACCGTTTGCTAGTTCTACCGTGTGTTTGGTGTTCAAAAGCGTTGGAATGCGCTTAAGCATTTGGCTAACTTTTAAGGACACATAACTAGTATCGGCACCCGAATCAAATGAAACAATAACAAAGAAGTCGTCCAGAAGAAACTTACCCATTACAACATTGGGATCGTTCCTTGTATCACCCACATGCGAAGGAGGAATAATTCACCTAGATCCACGAGCTTAGATGAGTTTTCAATTTATCAATTCGGTAAGCAATCAAGTTTGGAGGAGTTTCCTTAGGTCGTGTGAATGAATTTAAAAATACGTTCGTGTAATCGTGAGGTTCCAAAGAAAGGACGCGAAAACGCGTTCAAGAGAGTATAAACACATCATCACACTCAAGGTTTCAATAAGTGATCACCAATGATAGAAATTCGAGCCTTCCAAACCCTCTAATCTAGAGTGAGTTCGCATTAGTGTCTAGCGTCACTGTGGTAAAGGAATGATGGTTCTGTGTATGTCAATAGTAGAAATTAGGCATTGCATTAAGCATAGGTCGGTACAAAGGCTAGCGAAAAGATTTCACATAATTATGATAAATCATCGTAGGATCAAAGTGCGACTCTTGTAGTGTAAGGGGGAAAAGGGGTGAGGTAAATGTGTAGCTCGTCGTGTCCGTATGTAAGTTGAGTAATCCGTATCGCCGTCCTCGAATGTCCCGAAGACTATCCCATCATTAGGAGGCATCCGCTTGCTAAGTTGGGTATACGAGGGTGTAGATCAAAATAAGATAATTAACTACCCAACAAGGTAATGAGGGGGTAATCTTGTGATTGGTGGAAATCGCGGTGTGGTTGTTAGCGTTTTGTTATATCGGTTGCGGAACGAAGGAACGGGAGGTTGGGCATGTTGACCTGTGGTGCGATAATAAAGGACAAGGTTAAGCACAAGAGTTGGTTCATGAAGGTGGGATCTAAACGTCCTAAGATGGGTTGATATGGCAGGTTATACCTCCTGCAGGAACAACTGCGAGTGCCTCAGCAACTCGTTCATTGATCAAAGCCGTCAGCTGGGCTTGAGTTAGGTTGATACGTCCTCCGCGTCCGTTCATGATCTTCATAAAGAAGCAACGTAAGTGAGGAAAGTGTCACGAAAGTGCGTAAGTGTGGGACGACAATAGAGAGTAAGCACACAAGGTTCAAATAGCAACTACAACATTATTTAATGCACAATGAGAACTATCTAACATACAATATAACATAAATCATACCACTTATGGCGTCGAGTCTTGCACGTGGAGTGTAGCGTCGTTGTGGATCGTTGAGCACTGTACTGGTTATAGTCTGGCTTTTATCAAAAATTTTCCCTTTTAAAAACCAAGTTCACTATAACCAATGGCTCTGATACCAATCTGTCACACCCCCAAAATCCACCATGCGGAGTATCACCGCTTGGAGGCGTGACATGACCAGGATTGAGCCACCAATCATATTGAACAACATAATTAAGTAAATAAAACCAAACACAATACGATTGGTGACCAAAAGGAAGTAAACCGATTTTAGGTTAGCAGCGGAAGCATAAAACATAAGTTCAAAACATAAGTCCATAGTTCATAAGTTTAAAGTCCAAAAGTAGGTTTAATAAGTTCATAAATTTTATTCATTAAGTACTGGACATATCAGTTCGCATCCCACAACGACCACCTCCATATGCAAGCTCCATAGCATCTAATGACCTGTAAAGCATGTAATAACGAGTCAACAACAAAGTTGAGTGAGTTCACAGTTGGTTGTCCATAGAGTTGTTTCCAAAAACATAGTTTAATCTCATTCGGCTATCCAGCCGTGGGGGTTACCCCATAGTTCAAAAACGTTTATTAGTTAACCATCCCATGTCCACCTTCCCTGGCTATCCAGCCCGGCACTTTGGCCGTGGGGAGCTACCCCAGTATTTTAAACTACCAGACTCGTTTATCATATCGACTACTAACAAAAATCAATTGTGCCCTATCGTCGGTGTTCTCTCACCACCGACGTGCCATAGTCCATTAGTACACGCCCGTCCGACTGGCACGGTGTGAGGTTTGTTAAACCTAATAGCGCTATTAACTAATGACCCGCTCGCCATAGCCTCGGCGATTAAGTCGATACAAAAAGGGAGGGACTTCGCTGATAGAGTGCTAGTCCAGTAAGTCTAATACGTCCCAACAGGACGAGGAATTTACATTCCTGAACACGTCTCAAGGACGAGGAATTCACATTCCTGAACGTGTCCCAAAGGACGAGGAATCCCTATTCCTGTACCCATTCCCATTCCCACCGGGAAATTACCATGCTTTGTAGAAAAGTGTGAACTCACCTCGGTTTGCTCGGTTAGATTCTCTAATATCGCTAACAGTCAAGGTCGGTCAATCACGTCGTATGATTTACAGTTAGTCATTTAGTGTCTTACAAATAGAGCACAAAGTTCCTACACGTATCTATCACATAGCATGCATTACTTAACTGTTTATGCCCGTATATATAAACTTCCCATCCATTCCCCACTCATAAGCATACATACGATAGTGCACGTAACACATATAACATGTTAGATCATTCACAGATAGCATACTCAACATTTAGACACGCAAGTCACAACTTATGTCAATTCAACATTAACATTCAAAACCGGCTGTTTTCGGACATTTTAATAAAATAGTTAACTTATTCCAAAAATTCCCAATTTTTTTACCGAATGCCTTAAAAGTTCCAAATTTTATTATGTAAAAATATCGGGGTCCGGTTCATTACCAATATTTTATAAAAATTCATTTTCTGGACTGAATTCAGATTTATATTTTGCTGACCACAGTCCACGAGATAATTTATTTAAAATTCATCTCCGATTTATGAAATTCCAGTGGGGTAATTACAAATACATTGATGATCAACTATGGTATAAATTTTGGTGATCAGACTCCACACAGATTACAAGTTATAACAGAAAACAAGATGCACTTTTTCAGCAGAAAAATTGCAGCTCTAGCTGCTGTTACGAAAAGACGCTTTTAAAATAGTAAACAGAGTCCAAAAATTACGATTCCGGTGCCATTAGAACCGTATTTCATAATAACACGTTTTAGAGTCAAAGTATCAGTTTTTTGTTGTGTTTACGACCTGTTTACAGCGAATTGAAGTTGGCTGTAAAACTTGGACAGATTCTGTTTTCATTCTTTAACTTACTAACTTGTGTTCGATTGATTCCGTTAACATGTTTAGTGATTATAACAACATCAAACATCAATATTACCCAGCAAAACATCAAATAATCAACCAATAATCATAACCACACAAGATCTACATGATTTACACACATATCTTCTCTTTATCCACACTTTAACACATTATGTTCAAGACTTGTTCATGAGCTTTAAGGTTTCTTAACTTTTTATCATTCTAACATCTATTAACCACTTAAATAACATAAAGAATGATCGGATCTAAGTTATTACCACTAGCTCAAGGCTAGGGAAGTTCGAGTGTAGAAAAGTGGTGGTTAAATAGCAAATGGAGAAGGTCCTTCCACTTCCGAACGCACTGAGCTTCGTTGGAGGACCTCTTGCACCTTTGGGTGAGTGTAGATTGCTTGAAAGATGATGTGAGGGTGGTGGTATGGTGGTGGTTGTTGGCTGCCAAAACAAAGGAAGAAGGAGAAGGGAGAGAAGTGGTGTTGAATGTGTGGATGGTGAAATGAGGCTTATGCTCACAAGACTACTCTTATAACCATTTCATGTGTTCATCCATTGTGTAAAGTGTCATAGATGGGGGAACATGATCCAATATAATAATCAAATAAAATCTATGGTGGGGCCACCATGTTGGATGGTCATAGGTGGGGGGGGGGGGGTTCTAGATGTAGGTTGTAACTAGTTAGTTTAATCATAGTTGAAAGCTAAGTGTATTGGTTAGGGTATTAGTTATTAGATATCTATGTAGTGTGTGTTATGATATTCGGGGACCATAACTAATTCAGAAAAATAAAAGCAATGTCTCTGGTAATATTTTAGTGTTCCGGGTAATGTCCGGTTGTTCGGTTTGATACTGTTCCATTAAAGTGCTTAATTAATCCGTAAAGTGTCATACATATATATTTTTGTAACGTTTTTAATTTTCAACACTCAGGAAAGCATAACAGACTATTTAGTAACTTTTCTGTATACTACTAGTATGTTAACATACACATGTAAGTATAACACAGATATCAGAAAGCAGTTAAATGATTCAGCACAGTCATTAAGCACTTTAATTTTCATTAATAAGTTGTACGGAATACATGGAATTTTGAGGGTTGTCACAATGTCCATCCGTGTGAACCAGCATGTGCACATGTGCATTCTTTAGTTAATTCCCTGTCTTGTCTTATCTTGTTCAGCTACGATACGTGATTGACGGAAGCGATAGACATATGCACTCACATTAAGGCTCCACCATCCGATCTGATACAGAAAAAGCATTACCGTGACATAAGAGGTGAATATTCAGGTCACATCTGCAGTTGGGATTTGACCCTCAAAACCGGTTAGTGATGATCAAGAGAACTGATGGTGTTCAATATTTCAAGGCATGTAACAAATACTTAAGCATACTTCCTACACACGACTTACATCATATTGCCCAGCTCGACCTAAACAATCATACCACCAACGGAAACATAAATGGTATAAAGAAGTTTCTTGTTGAAGAAAGCAGAAACAACTAGTGGAAACCTTTTAAGCCGGCTGTTGGAAGATGGGTTAAAAGCAAAGACAAAGTTACTAGAGAGATCATATACAATGGTCTATACAAGCCTGCTAGATGCTTGAGAAAGATCCTGATGAGGTAGTTTGATCTGGATAGTTTGGATGCAATGACAGGGTGACTTTTTGGGAAAACTTTCTATGCAAGCTAACATTCTAGAGAGAGAAACAAATCCTAACTTCGTGTGTGTGCTCACTGTGTGTTCCATGGCTGTGTAATTTGTGAAAACTTGGTGTATTCACAGATCGGTTTCATTTCTCATCCTCTACACCTTCTGTTACGAGACTTATGGAGCGGTACGTGTCACGTGGTGGTTTTCGCACATCATGTGTGTCGAGTGAGCGATCCGGTTACGAGTGTTCGAGGTACATAGGTGACACTACATACACGAAGACGATCTTGGGGCCTCTCAATTCCGATGTGAAGTTTAAATTCAGGATCATTAACTTACACAGGTTGGCTCCAGATTTCTGAAGTTAGACTTTACGTATATAAAATGACATAGTTAAAATTTTTAATTGAATTTTCGTTCTGGTGAAAACAAGAAACCTACAAAATTGGGAGACAAGGAAGGATAGGGTTCTTTAACGAATCATCACTTAATGAATACACGCTCATAGGGATTATAATTGGAATCAGAATAACACACAGACATAATTGTGAGGACAAAGTCATGGCACAACAGAACTCTATCACGTCAGAAAGATTCAAGGTAATTAGATGCATGAAAGGACACCGATACCGGTTAGTGTGTAATTTTTGGTTAATAATGTCTTAATTGTACCATTCACTACTTATCTGGTGGAACAGATGAACACTAGTGTAAATTACAAAATCGCCCTCCTACACATATAGGAAGCCTTTATCAGAACAAGAAGATTTAGAACTCGAATGGTGTGAGGACCGGGAATTCGGCTCTAATGAACTCGCTCAGGTCAGATCTGCGATCACCACGATTGTGCGGAATCCAATTGTGATGTAGGAGTAAGATCAACAACATAGACACCGTTCAAAGTATGCATTCTACTGAAATAGTAGAAAAGTACAAGGTTCCAGAGAAATTTTGTAAGAGCTCCACCAGAGGTGTCAACACAAATGTATCAAATGAGAACCAGACATCCTCTATTTATAGGCGCGCTCCATCCAGGAGAAACCACATACTGTTCGGATGATCATCCGTTCGGATGATCATCCATCCGGATGAGCATGTCCATCTGATTGGATGGACTCCATCCATCCGGATGGACTTTACAAAACACGTCAACTACCGTTTCGTCACGGATTCGATATATAAAACATACAAAACTATACAAAGACAACAACCAGGTTAATATAGACTAAATACAGACGAAAGCCACGGACATATGCATCTACAGACTCCCCCTTGGATATTGCTGCAGTCTTTCTTCCTTTATAGTCTTCAACGAGCCTTCCTGTTGCGTCTTCTATCTCTTGCTTTCCTCCTCCTTTCTTCTTTCCTTTCTTCCAATATTTTCTGCTTTAGAGGTCTTCCAGTGTTGATCCACCATTTCCTGCACTGTGGATCACCATCTTTGGCTTTAGGCCACCTTGGTATCTTCTTCTCTTGAGATTCAATAGGTGTCTGATCAGTTACAGGCCATGCTAACTTCCATCTTCCCCGTTGAGCAGCTTTAGCTTTAATCTCTTTCATTCTTTCACTTCGACGCTCTGTCTATAAGAATTCTTCCAACTCAAGATCTCTGAACATAGACTCCCAGTATCTTCCAGAATTGATATCTTTTGCGAAGCATACGTTTACTAACTTCTGATACTGTTGAGCTTGTTCCTTATCAGGTTCATTATAACTGATCTTGTTGAAGAATAGACATTCAATGTCTTTCTTTGTACAATTCACCAACCACATAGGATCCAACACATTAATGTGTCTACAATCTCCTGTCTTCGCATCAAACAACATGATCACCGCTTCAGCAGTACTAGGGTTGTAGATCCAGCCTTTAAAATCTTTATAAAAATCTTGTTCCATTGCGCACAAAGGAATATTCTTCAAACCTCTAGGGCATCTGATCTTCAGCGTGATATCCTTTCACCAGTGATAGGATTAACTCTCACGATCTGCTTTGGTTTATGTGGCTTCCAATCTGGAAAGTTTGATTTTGCTTGCAGCTTAATGTAATCCCACAACTTCTGCTCATGACACTTAACTTCAGGCCCGTAGTAATACTGTTTGATATTCTTTGTCTGCACCAGTTCTTCCACGTCCCACCACGGTAAGGTCTTGATATCTCATAAGAATTCAAACTACTGTACCCTGAACTCTCTCCAGATCGCGTAACCTTTAGATCCTCCAAATAACCTCTGTCACACCCCGATTTGCAGCGGAAGGAAAAACATGGGATGCAACAGACACATCTGGTACAAGCACATTGTTTATAAAGACACTACATTTTATTTATTACAAAATATTGATTACATACTACATGTATGTTACAACTGCGTGTTCCCATGAACCACATAAGTCTTCTAAGTCGCATGTGTCTATCTCAATATTTGCCAATAAACACGTCTTGAACCACATACACGGATCACATCAGTCTCAAGTTACCTGAAATGCATGTTAGTTTTTAAAGAGAGTCAGCTAAACGCTGCTGGTGAGTTTCACTGTTTTAGTTTGTATTACATAAGTGTAATTATAGTTCAAATTTGGCACATTTAATTGAATATATGTATATATACTCTGAGCCCACAAGTGAAGCCTTGACTGTCACCTCAACCACGTGGTCCACCACCACGACACTGCCCCAATGTAGCTATGGCTAGTACCCCATAGCCTATGCTCAAACATGTACAATTACATATGTATCTCATGGCGTTCCTGGCCATCGCAATTGGGTTTGTCAGACCAATAGTACTATTTACACATTCACCGGCCTACGGTTAATCACTTGGGTCTGTGGGGACTTTTCATGTACTAGTGTTTACTCGGATAATTCATGTTGTATCATGTATATATGTGCGCGTATAAATGTATGTAACATGCATTTCACCCCATGTAAAACAGGAAAACAGTTTGAAAAGGGGGAAGTAAAACTCAAAGTGTATGCAGTAGTTTCACCCAGGATGTAAACAAGCAAATGGGTCAACTTCTAGAAGCATATATGCAAATATGGACTTACGTCAGTATCTAAGTCAGTAACACGTATAACTTGAACTCTGTCAAGAGTTTTCACTCTAGATTGAGCCTATACAATACTGGTATGGTGATGGAGGTCAGGGTAGTATTAGTTTTCAGTTTGGCTTCCGGGCACCGGTTCACGTGCCAGGCAATGTCAGTAGTTTAACATGTTCGGACAATGGTACGGGAATACCAATAATGCCAACACGTTGTTATTAAAGAATGATTAATTTTTCATTAAGGGAGTTTGGGTGTTTGGGAAGTCTAGGTTGCCCAATTTTTAGTTTCCATTCTCGCTGTCGGGGATCCTCCCGAATGGTGGTGCAACACACCCAGAGTGTCCCACTTACCCTGGAACCTCCCAACATACTCCCGGTGTCCCAATTATAGTCAAGATAGGTTTTGGTCCGTTCCCAGTTTCGGCAGGTTCGTTGTCCTGTAAACTGCCGAATTTAATTAAAAGAAGCGTTTTAAAAGCTGAAAGATCCCATTTAATCTACATATTTCATAAAATTCTGAGAATTTTTGTAGAGATCAGTAAAAATATATAGATTATGAAAAAAAAATAATTTGGGAATTTATTTTGCTAATTTAACTTCTTAAATAAATCAATTGTAAAACAATATTTAACCAAATAATTCACTTTGCTTATCATCCGATGTCCAAAAATTCCCGAAATATTCCAGAAACTCCCTTACATGTGCAGAAACTCCCTGTAAAAATTTGGAATTTTTCCGATTTCGTTTCAGTGCGTTTCCGGCTACCGAAAACTCGTAAAAATGCGTATTTTTAATCCGAATCAAAAACCAACCAATAGACTCCGAAACTTCCCAAAAACTTCCCCATATGTCCCTTAGTGTTCATGTAAATTCTGGTGATTTATTGACTCCGTTTGGTATTTTTTCTGGATTTGTTTTGATAAAACAGTAAACAATTCACCAAAAATTGTAGAAAATTCCAAAAATTCTAAACTCTTACGTGGACCTTCCTGTCAATACTTTGCATCACCACACCAAATTTCAGCTCAACCCAATACCCACGGACCAAGTTATGGTCTAAACAATATTCTGCCTATGCTAGTTTCGAGTTTCAAGCGATATACCTAGCGATTTCTTCGAGTCCGAGTGTTTTTCTTGAGTCCAGAAGTATGTATAGACTATATTCAGTACCTATACATCGAGTACAATCCAAACATGCTAGAACTTAGATCAATCAAGCTTTGATTCATTGTTTTTCGGTTAATAGAATAGTTATGCGATTTTTGTCGAATAAGTGTTGATTAGTATATCAAAACCCAAAGATTTGTAACCATGGCTGCCATATAACACCAGGGAACTCTCATGGTGTTCTTATTCAGCCACTAAAGTTGTTTAAACTTTCAAAATTCATGGATTAAAATGATTGTTCATGACTTAAATCAAGTTTACTCAAGAAACTAGGCTTAAAACCATAAAAATAAGGTTGCTACCTTTGATTTGTTGAAGGTTCTTGCAAAATCAGCTGGTTGTTCTTGAGAGAAACCAGAATTTTGAGAATATTTTTATGTGAAAATGAACGAAAAATGAAACTAAAAACAGTATAAAAAGGAAAAAAAAACATTAAAATAAGGGGGGGGGGGTGCCCCTACCCCACCCTCGCTTTGTCATGCTTCGTTTTATGTGTTAAAAGATGATGTTTATCTTCTGTTGAGTGTTTAGGTTCGTTTACGGGTCCCGGACGCGTTCGCGATTTGCGTGACGGACTCCGTTTTGCGCGTAATTAGTGTCAAAAGACTCGGTTTTAAAATTTATGTATAACCGTCTTGAAATCCGAACCCAGTTACGTTTTAATCATAAAAGACTCGTATTAGAGTGGTTTAAGTGTTTTTAAGCTTGATTGTTCGTTCCTTGCACTTTTGATTGCCTTATGTTATGCCTAAAACGAAGGCTTTTCCCTAACCAGGCAGCTGCTTCGATTTGCGCGCCCGATCTCTGACTGGCCTCAAACCTTATATCACAGTCTATGGCACACAATTAAGATGTTCCTGGAACTCGGAATCTTAAATAATGCTACGGATAACCTAATAATCAACGTCAAAGGTTTAGTGCGCTGTTAAACGGAAAGCTCCAGTTTAACACGTGTTTAAAGTCTAAGGATACCAATTTCACATCATGGGTCCTTATTAGTGTCATGTCATTCCTAACGTGTTCTCGGATTTATCATAACCGTAATCTGTATCGTTCCGTAAGTCTGTAAGTAGTATGTATAGTTAGGGTTCAAGCGGAATTAGGGTTTTGGGATTTAATTCATCGTAATTACTCAGGCATCACTACAAGCATTATAATTCCAATCTATCCACTAACGTACTTATGTCATACTCTATAATCCATGTATTAGGCCATTCGTACTCCCAAAGTCATCCAACCACACACAATTGCGTACTATTAAGTCTGTAACACACTACATCAATTTAGGGTTTTTAGTGAACTTTTATACATAACATAATTACTGTTTTGCATTGTACATTCTATCAAGCATATATTAACACATTTCCATATTCAATTCCTCAAGAATCTAATTGTATGCACATCGTGTTCTGTCATCAAGGACTAACAACAATTAGGATATACCGGGATTTCACAGTTGTCACAGTCTTCCCCGGTTAAAAAGAATTTCGTCCTCGAAATTCATTTTATGTACTATTTGTACTTGCATAGAAAGCTCAATACTCAGGTTTGTAGCAGTCATTAGACTGGCTAGTAATTACAGCTTTATGTTTAGTTTTATCACAATACAGTGATTATATTTCTGATACAGAGTAGCTCTTTAATTTGTCCATCCACAATTCCTATAGTACCATCCCCTATTTTCGTTTGTTCAAGTATTCTCCAGTAACAATGACCGAATGTAAGAGTTCTGATACATAGGGTTGAGAACACAAACGAAAAAGGCATTAAGTCGCCCCAGTTTGTCATAATGGCCATTAGGCACGTATGAGTGATAGTGAATCTTTAACCCACACGAACCGTGTGACAAGATTGCATATCAGTCGGGGGATTATATAGCTGTAAAACATGTGAATCTATCATATAGCAACCCGGGTTTGGGTTAAGTTCCTGAAGCTTGGATCAGGACATTATATTTCTAACATGTCTACATGGGTTTCTCTATGATGTGCGTGAAGTGTGTTATATTTTTTGATGTATATTTAAGCCCTTTTTTTTTACACTTTTAGCCAAGTTTTAAATTTATAAAACACGATATTTACTAACACTAAACACACATATGGGCAAGTGCACCCATTGTGGACGTAGTATAGTGTTGGTAAGATACCGAGGTCGTCCAAGGACACAAGAGCTTTTAATACCGGTTTATCCTCAACGTCTAATCAAATCAAAAAGTGAGAAAAATGTTTTTTAAGCTAAGAAAATAAAAACTAACTAAATGCTGAAAAATAAAAATAAAATAAAAACAGATAGACAAGATGAATCACTTGGATCCGACACGTGTATTAGTATAACCTTTGATTATTTTCGCACTTTTGCACTTGTTTAAGAGATTATCTTAGTTATTGTAGTAGGCCCCTCTTTTGAAGGCGACGTTACCCTCAACCCAGTAGTTTGAGTCAGCAAGGATACAATCCTAAAGGGTCGGATTATTGAAAGATAATGAATTAAGTTATTAATGCAAATTGTGGTAGGCCCCGCTTTCGGCGGTGACGTTACCCTCGGCTAAGTAGTCTGAGTCAGCAGGGATACAGTCCTAAATAGCCGGGTTATAGTATTAATAGTTGTTAACTTATGAGGGGGTCAAAGAGTTTGGATCCCCGCCATCCAATACCTATGGGCATTGAAGGAGATCCTACTAAATTTGACCCAGGTCCCTTGCAGGACCTCTAAACGCTGAACAAGGGCAAGACCCTTACCAAACCGTTCCCTTAACCCCCGACCAGGTAGCCAACATACCTCCATATAGACCGTGGAGATATGAATGGTGAAAATCTTTTATTTTATATAGACAGTAAAATAATGCCAAGACACCACAGACAAACGATAAGGAAAGGTCACCTTCAACATAAGCAACTAGTTATTAAAGTCATTAATACAAAACCAAATAAAAAGTGCAAAAGATTAAAAATAAAAAGTATTATACTAAACACTTGTCTTCACCAAGTGATGTAAGAGACTTAGGCAAACATGGCCTTGATTGTCAAGAACTCTTACGATCAATCTTGGATCCCGAGACGACTCACACACTCTACGATGGACAATGGATGATGGTGGTGGATGATGGTGTTATGGTGGTGGTGGGTGGTGGATGAAGTGTGAGAGAGGTGGTGTGCCAAGGGATGAGATGGAATGAAACCAAGCACTCCTATTTATAGGCTGAACAGAAGGCTGGGCACGGCCCCGTGTCCGCTGGACACGCCCCCGTGCCCGTCTGACACTCTCTCTCCTCATTAATTGTAATTCGCAATTACAATTAATGCGCCTGCTGTACTTTCACCACGCCCCCATGCCCGCTGGACACGGCCCCGTGGTGGGCAATGGAAGCTTCTATAAGGTTGTCTTTTATGCTGCTTCTTGGGCACGGCCCCGTGCTGGCTGAGCACGGGGCGTGTTCAGACTTCTGCTTTCTCTTCTTTGCCTTGGAGGATGCCGTTGAGGGTCCGGGCAGTCTACTTTTATTCCTTTTCTTGTATTTATGCTAGAATTAGTTGTCTTTTTGCTTCTTTTGTGAATTTGAGCTCATTTCATCCTGAAAATACAAAAGAAAGACAAAAACACTCTTTTTCCAACATTAGTACTTAAAAAGGGTTAGTTTTATGCCTTAATTGATGTGATTTATATGTTGCATTTTACACACATCAAATACCCCTACACTTGAACTTTTGCTTGTCCTCAAGCAAAACTCTTTAAATGTGGCTTACACTCCCAAATGGAATAGGTAGAAGAGAAAGTTTTTTGGCTTGTCATAGAGTGTCGGGAATCCAAGATCTTTGTAAGTTTTATTTTTATTTATTTACCATCCTATTCGTTATGAATTATTTAGAACGTTTCACAGGATAAATTACTTATTCGGGCATAGCATGCCTTATTAAAATTCCATTTATATACAAGTTCACATACCTCACGGGAGATCACTCAACACTCGGCCGAAGGTGTAATTTTTTAGTGAATCACTCGAGAGCGGCATGGAACTTACGCCTTCCATAGGCTTGCCAAGCAATCAATCCTCCTCCTTTTTAACTTTTTACCTTTGTAAATATCAAGAGGACTTTTTGGGTGAAGGGTTAGGCTTGGGTTAAAGGTGGGTGGTTGGGTTAGTGGTTAGTAAAAGGGCGAAAATTGTAAAAAGCGTCGGTTTTCGTGACACACCTTGTTTTTAGTGACTCTTTATTTTGAAGTATTTCTCCAAACAAGCTTTTATATAGCTTTTGTTTGTTCTTGACTTCATCATATATTTTTTTTAATAGGTCACATAAAATAGCGAGCTTACGAAAAACCGAGCTTGTTACTAAAATAAAGGGTGAAAAATAAAAAAAGGGATTTTGGTGGGTAAAAAGGGTTTTAGGGTAATGAAATGAAAGGTTTAGGCTCAAAGGGGCTAACTAGGGGGATTTTGGGTAGGTGGTGAAAAAAATGAAAAATAATGGTGTAGAAAGAAAAATATGGTTAGTCCTAATGCCTCCATCACTTACTTACTTGGGTTTAAGTTGGTAAGGACCGGAAATGTATCGTCGTGGCAAGTTCTAGAGTTGTAAGAACCAAGTGGCTATTTACACAAGAAACGAAAAATGAGCATTTAGTCTAAAGATGTATATTTGTATGCTCAATAAAGGCTCAAAACTCACTTTTGTGGGAATGGGTTTTTAATGCGATCAAGTATATATAATCGAATTTTTAACTAGACTTGTTATGCCGTTTCGTAATTTTCTTATGTTGGTTCTTTGTTATCACGACGCTATCCGTTGTAAATTTGTAAAAATATAACCTTTTTAGAACTTGTTATTCCCAAATTAAACCAAGACAAGTAAAAAAAATGAAAAGTTTTTGAAAAAATTTGGGGTGTTTAGCGGTTCCAATAGAGTTTTGTGTAAGGCTTGTAATTAGGATTTGCAAAATTCAAGGTTTTAGCATCCCCCCACACTTAAATTACATATTGTCCTCAATGTGTCCCAAAAATAAGGTTTTCGGTTGATTAGAATGTGTAAAAGTGGGTTAAAAAGCAAAGATTTATGTTACTGGCATCCTGGACACGGCCCCGTGGTGACCGGGCACGGCCCCGTGGTCAGGTGCCAGTAACAGAAATTAAAGAACTAAGACAGAAGCCTGGACACGGGGGCGTGTCCGCTGAACACGGCCCGTGTCTAGTTACCTGAACTGGGTGTTTTTCTGCAGGTGGCTTACACGGGGCCGTGTTGGTTGGGCACGACCCGTGTTGAGCCTTCTGTGATGGAGATTTGTGTCGGGTTGCTCTGTTCTTTGTGCATGGGGCCATTTTTCTCGTTCCCTTTTTCATCCATTACCACCATGAGTGTGTTTTATTCTGCAAATTAAAACTAAAAGATTAAACTAAACTAAGGATAGTTCCGCGGAATGCCTCCGTGGTGCGCCACGTTTATAAGGGTCCTTGGCTAGACCCAATGCGAGGTTATATGTTTTCTGAGTGGGATGCCTGGCGTCCCATGTTACACCGTCGGAGAGCAGCATCCAAGCTCGAATCAATAACCTTCATGTAATTGACCGGGTCGTCGTCCTCTATTCTCTTCCCAACTCCGAACTTCACTTCATCATCCCCATACCTCAAGGTGAGTGTCCCGTCATTCATATCTACTACTGCTTGGGCGGTGGCAAGGAAGGGTCTCCCAAGTATGAGGGGGACCTCAGTGTCTTCCTCCATTTCGAGTATGACAAAGTCAGCTGGATAAACGAATCTGCTTACCTTTACCAAGACATTCTCGATGACACCTTGTGGGAATTTGACGGATCGATCAGCGAGTTGTATGCTCATTTTTGTAGGGCTCGTGGTTCCTAAACCGAGTCTTTTGAACATTGATGAGGGCATGAGGTTAATGCTAGCCCCAAGGTCGGCTAAGGCATTACGAACGGGTGATTCCCCTATTAAGCAGGGAATCGTGAAGCTTCCGGGATCGATTTTCTTTTGGGGAAGTTTATTGAGTACGAGGGCGGAGCATTCTTCGCCTAAATTGACTAATTGCAAACTTTCAATTTTCTTTTTATGTGTAAGGAAGTCCCTCATGAATTTAGAGTACTTGGGCATTTGGGTTAGGACTTCGATAAAAGGAATATTGACATGCAATTGTTTTAACAGACTTTCGAACTTTGCGAATTGCTCATTGGTCTTTTGACGAATTAACCTACCGGGGTATGGAACTCGAGGAGCCTTGATAGGCTCTGGTGACGGAGGGGAGTTCTTTTCCTGCAGAGGTGTGGGTACTGTTTCTTCCGTTGGTGGTGGCACTTCTGCAGGCCCTACGGTGCGGTTCCGTAGTGTGATGAGGTGAACTTGCGCTTTTGGGTTCGTTTCGGTATTGCTAGGTAATGCGCCTTGCGGTCTCTCGGCAAAATTTTGAGCTATTTGATTTAATTGTTTTTCTATGTTTTGAATACTAGCTTGTTGATTTTTAAAATTTGATTCTAATTGTAGAAATCTTTCCAAGTTTTTCTTATCAGTGTCGGAGACGAGGCGAGATACAGTATCTTCGAGCCTTTCTCGTCCACTTTGTTGTTGAGTGAAATTTTGTGACTCATTTCTTGGTTGCTGAAAGTTTGTTCGTTGGGTTTGTTGGTTACTACTATTGCCGGGTTCCCTCCAACCAAGGTTTTGGGTGGTTTCGCCATCCTTGGTTGTAAGTTCCCGTTGGGGGACCCGACGGCCTAGGTCTATTATCAATGTAGTTTACCATTTCTTGTTGATCGTCTGTTTCTTTCATGCAACTCCAATTTTCATGTGACCCACCACACCCTTCACAAGCCATAACCGAGACTGTTTTTGTCATTTCCAATTTTTTTTATCTTTGAAGAAAGGGCCTCGATTTGGGCTTGTAAAGAAGTGCTTTCATCGACCTTATGGGCGCCCGGGGCGATAGACTTATTTCCCCGGGGGTGTGCCATTGAAAATTGGTTTGAGCAATTTCCTCAATTTGATTATATATTTCGTGTGGGCGTCGATTACCTAAAAGTCCCCCGGAGCTAGAATCAAGTGTCTGCCTAGTGTGTGGCAACAATCCATTATAGAAAGTGGATACTTGTTTCCATATTGCGAGGCCGTGATGGGGACACTTGCGTAATAACTCCTTGAACCTTTCCCAAGTTTCATATAAGGATTCCCCGTCCTCTTGTGAATATATATTAATTTCAGTCATTAACTTAGCAGTTTTAGCGGGAGGGAAATACTTATATAGAAATTTTTGGGCTCTTTCATCCCAGGTGTTTACCGATCCAGCTGGGAGGGCGTTGAGCCAAGCTTTCGCTCGGTCTTTTAGTGAGAAGGGAAACATACGGAGGCGGATGGCGTCGTTTGATGCTCCATTGATCCGAAAGGTATCACATATTTCCAAGAAATTAGTTATATGTAGATGGGGATCCTCGTCCGCAAGCCCGTGGAAGGTTGCGGAGTTTTGGAGCATTTGTATCAAATGCGGCCGAAGTTCGAAGTTATTAGCTTCGACATTCGGAGCATTGATAGCGGCGCCTAGATTACCTACGGTGGGTCGTAGGTAATCCATAAGGGTACGTTGGTCCGCCATTGGAGGTGGGTCACCCGAAACCGTCTCTTGGTTTTTGGCTTTTAACCTTTTTCTGAGAAAGCGTTCGGGTTCTTCTAGTGGTTCTTTTATGTCTTTATTGGAACTGGAGCTCATACACTACGTGAGGTTGTTGTCGGGTTCCAAGTCCTGCAATAAAAACAGAAAAGAATGTTGGTCAGAAGGTTCACCACGGCCCCGTGTTTAGCGAACACGGCCCGTGGTCGGAGTTTCAGTGATTGTTTTCCAGATCCCAGTTACTGGAAGTTGGACACGGCCCCGTGTTGCACCGGCACGGCCCCGTGGTCAGCCTTCTGTAACTTGGAAAACAAAAACTGCCAGTAACGATGCTGGGCACGGCCCGTGTCCGACGAGGCACGACCCGTGCTGAGCCCTGCAGAAGCTGAAAAACTAAGAAAAATCCTAAAAATTAAAAAGAAAAATAAAAATATGATTAGGCCGTTGATTCCTAACTTTCTTAAAATCCTTGTGTCCCCGGCAACGGCGCCAAAAACTTGATGTGCGTGAAGTGTGTTATATTTTTTGATGTATATTTAAGCCCTTTTTTTTACACTTTTAGCCAAGTTTTAAATTTATAAAACACGATATTTACTAACACTAAACACACATATGGGTAAGTGCACCCATCGTGGACGTAGTATGTGGTAAGATACCGAGGTCGTCCAAGGACACAAGAGCTTTTAATACCGGTTTATCCTCAACGTCTAATCAAATCAAAAAGTGAGAAAAATGTTTTTTAAGCTAAGAAAATAAAAACTAACTAAATGCTGAAAAATAAAAATAAAATAAAAACAGATAGACAAGATGAAGCACTTGGATCCGACACGTGTATTAGTATAACCTTTGATTATTTTCGCACTTTTGCACTTGTTTAAGAGATTATCTTAGTTATTGTAGTAGGCCCCTCTTTTGAAGGCGACGTTACCCTCAACCCAGTAGTTTGAGTCAGCAAGGATATAATCCTAAAGGGTCGGATTATTGAAAGATAATGAATTAAGTTATTAATGCAAATTGTGGTAGGCCCCGCTTTCGGCGGTGACGTTACCCTCGGCTAAGTAGTCTGAGTCAGCAGGGATACAGTCTGTCACACCCCCAAAATCCCACTCGCGGAGTACCACCGCTGGGAGGCATGACATGACCAGGATCAAGCCACCAATCATATCAAACATAGCATTTAATAATAATCAAAGTCATAATTGGTGTTCAAAGCCAAACACTGTTTAAGTAGCGGAAGCATTAAATGTAAAACCCAAAACATAAGTATCAATGTGTGAATGTAAAAGTGTTTAATAAGCATTCACGAGTTCTTGTCCACAACGACCCGCCTCTCCTCTGGTGCAAGCTCCAAGTATACCTAAGGCCCTGCAAGGCATGCAGCAAATAATCAACAAACTAGTTGAGCGAGTTCACAGGAAATAAGTTTGTAATAATCATGCGTCAGTTCATCTAATAAGGCTTCCCAAGCAAGTGTGTTCTATTGGTGAGGAATCCTCACGTTCATCCTTTATAACGGGCTTCTCATTATGGTTCTTACTAGACTAATTTCCGACCATGTGTTCTTCTTTACCGAGAACAGGAAAACGTACAGGGTCACGTAGGCTTTACGTGACGTGCCCTTCCCCGAGGACATGGTACGCGTGGGGGCTACGCAGGCTTTACGCAGCGTGGCCTTCCGACCCGGAAGCCAGTGGATGGTATTGGGTTACGTAGGCTTTACGTAACGTGTCCTCCCGACCCGGGAGACAAATGGCAAATACTGGGTTACGTAGGCTTTACGTAACGTGTCCTGACTAACCTGAGGACGATGGTCTATAGTCTGGTATATGCGTAAGTACGAGTAATCATTCCATTTCATCATATCCAACCCAATTCCCAACCCGGGAATCCCATGCCTTGGCTGTGTGAACTCACCTTGGTTTGCTCGGCAGATACACAATATAAGACTCTTGAACTAAGGGTGGTCAACCATGTCCTAACAGGGTTACCATGCAAGTCAGGATTTGACTAAGATAATGCACGTATGAATCACATGAGTTAACACGTTACTATCACGTATAGATCATGGCAACATCGTATAGCACGTAAACAGTCAAGAGTGAAATGAAATCATGCTTGTGCGTTTCGGATGGTTGGGCCATTGAGCTTGTGCGAGCCCAACCATCTTGTGCGATGTGAATGTATATGCCCAAACATTAACGGCCCAACCATATAACAATCAAACATAGATGTCTCGGCCCAATTAAATAAAACAAAAGACATCCTTGTGCGATCCAATACCCCGGCCCATATACATAACAATCCATAACATATTCAGCCCAATGTACCCGGCCCAACATAGGGAATCTTGTACGAGTCAACTGAGTTGTGCGATTGGACATTTTGGACTGCCCGGCCCAACAGGTAGGCCCAGATTCACTTGTGCGACCAGACCAACCTTGTACGACCGAGGACATGTTGTGCGACCAATGTGGGCTGGTACGGCCCAATCAGTGCGTCTGACCCAATATTCCCGCTTGTGCGATTGTAACTAAGTTCCGAATTTCATGTACACGATTACAAGCTAGTTAATAGTTTCCAAATTTCCAATACGAATTAACAGTTTCTTGTGTTACCAATATTCGATCAAACAAGGCAATTAAACATCTAATCCCCATGAATCCTAAGCTAATCAACACATAAACAACATCCCAATATCTTAACAACCCGCATGATTCGGTCCGATTACTAGCATACACGTTAACTTATCAATTGAGCATATCATCCATATATGAACACACACATCATTCGATTAGCAAACATACAATCTGACATCATTACCTAAATAATCCGATTCATAACAAACATGAAGCCGATTACATTTATCATCATTCAATCCGGTTCCTAACATATTATCATGCAACCATTATTGTTCATTATATAATTCTAACCGAATGACATCATGTAACACGCATAGCACAACAGAAATCATAAACCCAAAAGTAATACACTAACCGATTGAAATCAAACAAAGAGAGGGTAAGCCGAATTGAATAGCAAGATCTTCGATCCAAAGAGTTGTTCGCCGTCGGGTTAGAGAGGAGGAAGGAGGCACTAGGGTTTTGTGTGTGTAATGTATGTTGCAACGAATGAGGTGAAAATCCCCTCATGTGTGTATGTTTGTACGTATAAAACAATGGGCCGGCCACTACTTGGGCTGCCATTGATCCGTGCACATGATGTGCGGCCCAAATAGTTTGTGTGGTCTTGTATGAGTGTGTATTGTGCGATTGGGCTAGATTGTGTACATACCCATGCGTTTACCCAACACATAAACATATCATTCACGTAATCACTTAATTAGTAACGTTTACATAATTATACATCGTAATGTCATAACATTCAATCGATCAGTCAAGTTCACATGCTCACATATTTATTACAAGAACGGGTTTAAAATACGAGTTGTCACATTATCCCCAACTAATTGGAAATTTCGTCCCGAAATTTGGTATGCACTCACTGGGGAAGCTAGGTAAACTGCATTGTTCACTGATTTTCCTGGGGTGTCACATCCTCCCCCCGTTGATCTGGAATTTCGTCCCGAAATTCCGAAGTAGTAGCTTCAGTCTCAGTAGTGGTAGCATTGGTTTCGAATAACTGGGAGTACTTTTCTGTCATCCTGTCTTCGCGTTCCCAGATGTACTCTGGGCCACGTTTGGAGTTCAAACGAACTCGAAAAAGAGGGATTCTCTGGTTTTTGAGGACCTTCACATCCCGGTCCGTGATTTCAACTGGCTCCTCGACGAACTGCAACCGCTCGTCGATAGTGAGTTCTTTGAAAGGAATGATGAGGTTTTCATCTGATAGGCACTTCTTTAAGTTCGATACATGAAAAAAAACATTGTGAACTGCCCCGAGTTCAGCTGGTAGTTTCAACTTGTATGCTACTTTGCCAATCTTTTCTATGATTTCGAATGGTCCGACGTAACGCGGATTTAGTTTGCCCCGTTTGCCAAAACGTACCACACCCTTCCAGGGTGAGACTTTCAATAAAACCCGGTCCCCGACCTCAAATTCCAAAGGCTTTCTACGCTTGTCCGCGTAGGCTTTCTGACGGTCGCGTGCTGCCGCCATGCGTTGTCTTATTTGTGTAATCTTTTCTGTGGCGTCCACTACGATCTCTGGACCCGTGATTTGACTATCCCCCACCTCTGCCCAACAGAGAGGTGACCGGCATTTACGCCCGTACAATGCCTCGAATGGAGCGGCTTGAATGCTGGTGTGATAACTGTTATTGTAAGAAAACTCCACCAAAGGGAGGTGCTTTTCCCAGCCGTTGCCGAAATCGATGACGCATGCTCGAAGCATGTCTTCTAGTGTTTGGATCGTTCGCTCAGACTGCCCATCCGCCTGAGGGTGATATGCTGTGCTCATGTCTAATCGTGAGCCGAAAGATTTATGCATTGCTTGCCAAAGTTCTGACGTGAATCGTGCGTCGCGATCCGAAATGATAGATGTGGGCACTCCGTGCCTCGAAACAACTTCTTTAAGATAGACGTCTGCGAGAGTGGAGAACTTATCCGTTTCCTTTATAGGTAGGAAGTGTGCAGACTTGGTGAGTTGATCCACGATCACCCATATGGTATCATTCCCACGCTGGGATCTAGGTTGGAAATTTCTTCCCATTTCCATTGTGGTATCTTAGGCTGCTGAAGTAGACCAGCTGGTTTCTGATATTCGACCTTGACTCTCGCACAGGTCAAACATTTCCCAACATACGTAGCGATGTGGGCCTTCATACTAGGCCACCAATAAGTAGTGCTAATGTCGTGGTACATTTTATCCGACCCTGGATGTACCGAGTAGCGAGACTTGTGAGCTTCATCCATTACAAGTTCGCGTAGACCGCCATAAGGTGGGACCCAAATACGCCCCGTTACATAGTAGGCACCGTCTGCCTTCTGTTCCATTTGCTGTCGTGAGCCGCGTAAGGCTTCAGCCTTGACGTTTTCGGGCTTCAAAGCTTCTGCCTGAGCACTTCGTATCTGTGTGGGAAGGCTAGACTGAATCGTAAGCTGTAGCGCTCGCACGCGCCGTGGTAAGGTGTCTTTCCGACTGAGGGCGTCAGCCACAACATTGGCCCTGCCTGGATGGTACTTGATAGCGCATTCGTAATCGTTCAGTAGTTCGACCCATCGTCGTTGACGCATGTTCAAATCCTTCTGCTTAAGAATATGCTCGAGACTCCTGTGATCGGTGTAAATCGTGCACCTGGTACCGTACAGGTAGTGTCGCCATATCTTAAGCGCGAAAACCACAGCTCCCAGCTCTAAATCGTGCGTCGTGTAGTTCCGTTCGTGAACCTTGAGTTGACGAGAGGCGTAAGCGATAACCTTGTCGCGTTGCATTAACACACATCCCTGTCCCCGAATGGATGCATCACAATATACTACGAAGTCTTCTGTGCCCTCTGGCAATGAGAGGATAGGTGCGCTGCAAAGTCTATCCTTTAGGTGCTGAAAAGCAGTCTCCTGGGGCTCTCCCCAGCAATAGGTAACACCCTTCTGTGTCAGTAGCGTAAGCGGCTGAGCAATCTTCGAAAAGTCTCTAATAAACCGTCTGTAGTAACCTGCCAGACCCAAGAATTGGCGTATTTCTGTCGGCGTACGCGGTGCAGGCCAATTTCTGATCGAATCTCCCTTGGATGGATCGACATGGATCCCATCCTTGTTCACCACATGGCCTAAGAAGTGGACTTCACGAAGCCAGAAGTCGCATTTAGAAAGCTTGGCGTACAGCTGTTCATTCCGAAGGAGTTCCAATATCAGGCGAAGATGTTGCTCGTGTTCCTCCTGACTCTTGGAGTAAATCAGAATGTCGTCGATGAATACTATGACGAACTTGTCAAGATAGGGTTTGCATACCCTGTTCATAAGATCCATAAATACAGCAGGCGCGTTCGTTAACCCAAATGGCATGACGAGAAACTCGTAGTGACCGTAACGAGTTCTGAAAGCTGTCTTGGAGACGTCCTCATCCCGGACTCTCAACTGATGGTACCCCGACCTTAAGTCTATCTTCGAATAGTAGCACGACCCTTGCAACTGGTCGAATAAGTCGTCGATGCGCGGAAGAGGATAACGGTTCTTCACCGTCACCTTGTTGAGTTCACGGTAGTCGATGCACATCCTGAACGTACCGTCTTTCTTCTTCACAAAAAGTACTGGAGTTCCCCAAGGCGAAGAGCTTGGACGAATAAAGCCCTTTTCTAAGAGCTCTTGTAGTTGCTTTGACAATTCTTCCATTTCAGTTGAAGCTAAGCGATACGGTGTGTGAGCTATAGGTGCTGTCCAGAACTATAGGAATGAGGTCGGTAGGGAACGTCTGACCAGCGAGGATAAGATTACAACTCTGAACTAAGTATAGCTTCTAGACTTTTACCATTAACTAATTCTACGACACGTTGGTTGTTCAAGGGAGTTGGTATATGATTTATCATTCGACTAACTTCAAGGACATATAATTGGTATTCACACCCGAATCAAACAATATAGTAACATAAGAGTCGACAAGAAGTAGCTTACCCATTATTACGTTAAGATCGTCCCTTGCATCACCCTGACCCATCCCAGTCACACGGTCGTGGGCGTCATTGTTTCCATTGTTCCTCCCGCTGTTAGCCCCATTGCCGTTCCTGCTTCCATGGTCGTGGTTCTGGTTCCAGTTCAATTGTGGATAACGTCTCTCATAGTGATCCTTTGTACTATACTGAAAACATTCTCTGAAACCTTGCTGCTGCCACTGAGCCTGTGGGGCTTGAGGCTGTTGTTCCTGGCCTACAGGACGTGAGTTTCGACAATCCTTAGCTTCATGACCAATCTTAAGACATCTCTGACATCGTTCCTTGCGACACCGTCCACTGTGGTGTCTGTTACAATGGTTGCACCATGGGTGAATTCCTAGATATCTTCTCTGCCCATGATTACTAGTAAACTGCTGTCCGGGCCAATAGTAGTCATCCAAAATCCATCCCGTGCTCTGGTTTTCATCCCACTTGCGTTTGTTATCTCTAGAAGCACATGCAGTATCAGTCTCAGCACGTTTTGGTAGTTTGTTCTGTTCCACAGCCTGGTCTGTGAGACGATGAGCCAGTCGAGTGACTTGCTGGATAGTGCCAAGGTTAGCTGTGGTCATAAGACTCTGAATTTCGGGCACTAGACCTTTGAGATACAGTTCGATGCGCTTGGTGGGAGAGTCTACCATGGTAGGACAAAATGTGGCTAACTCGTTTGATCTCCTCGTATAAACTTCAATTTCAGACCCCACCATCTGTAGGTTGAGGAACTCTTCCTCTAGTTTGTGGATGTCTTCTCGACTACAAAACTCTTCCTTAATTAAATCCTTAAACTCGTTCCAGGGAGTGGCGTTAGCAGCTGCCAGCCCTAACATCTGAACCTGTGCTTCCCACCAGGTTAATGCAGCACCTTCGAGTGTCCTAGAAGCAAACTTTACTCTACGAGACTCAGGGCAATCATGCACCTCGAAGTCAGTTTCGAGCCTTACGAACCAATGGAGGAGTCCAACCGCTCCCTCCGTGCCGCTGAAGGTACCTGGACGACAGTCCATAAAATTCTTGAAAATGCAGACTGGTTGCTGTGTTGGTTGACCTATTGTGTACGAATAGGACAAGGTTTAATTACAAGGGCTAGTTTAGGAGTGTAGGATCTAAAGATCCTAGTGTGTGCTATAACCACAGGATATACCTCCTGCTTGTGCGGCTGCAAGTGCCGCAGCAACTTGAGCTTGAACGAGAGCCTCTAGCTGGGCTTGTGTCATGTTGATTCGTCCAGACATGATCTTCATAGTAACAAGTAGCATACGTAAGAATGGTTCGCGAGTAGGGCGATGACAGAAAAGTGTAGGCATATAAGCGTTCTCATATAACAAAGGCATGTGTATCTAAGCGTAATGCGAGCAATGTTCTAAGCAGTTCTAGCAAACAGGTAATGAATATAAACCTTATTACCTAGGATGTCGAGTCTTGCACGTGGAGCGAAGCGTCGTTGTGGATCGTTGAGAGCACTGTACTGGTTATAGTCCGGTTTTAATAAAAATGTTTTCCCATATTAAAACCAAGTTCTCTATAACCAATGGCTCTGATACCAATCTGTCACACCCCCAAAATCCCACTCGCGGAGTACCACCGCTGGGAGGCATGACATGACCAGGATCAAGCCACCAATCATATCAAACATAGCATTTAATAATAATCAAAGACATAATTGGTGTTCAAAGCCAAACACTGTTTAAGTAGCGGAAGCATTAAATGTAAAACCCAAAACATAAGTATCAATGTGTGAATGTAAAAGTGTTTAATAAGCATTCACGAGTTCTTGTCCACAACGACCCGCCTCTCCTCTGGTGCAAGCTCCAAGTATACCTAAGGCCCTGCAAGGCATGCAGCAAATAATCAACAAACTAGTTGAGCGAGTTCACAGGAAATAAGTTTGTAATAATCATGCGTCAGTTCATCTAATAAGGCTTCCCAAGCAAGTGTGTTCTATTGGTGAGGAATCCTCACGTTCATCCTTTATAACGGGCTTCTCATTATGGTTCTTACTAGACTAATTTCCGACCATGTGTTCTTCTTTACCGAGAACAGGAAAACGTACAGGGTCACGTAGGCTTTACGTGACGTGCCCTTCCCCGAGGACATGGTACGCGTGGGGGCTACGCAGGCTTTACGCAGCGTGGCCTTCCGACCCGGAAGCCAGTGGATGGTATTGGGTTACGTAGGCTTTACGTAACGTGTCCTCCCGACCCGGGAGACAAATGGCAAATACTGGGTTACGTAGGCTTTACGTAACGTGTCCTGACTAACCTGAGGACGATGGTCTATAGTCTGGTATATGCGTAAGTACGAGTAATCATTCCATTTCATCATATCCAACCCAATTCCCAACCCGGGAATCCCATGCCTTGGCTGTGTGAACTCACCTTGGTTTGCTCGGCAGATACACAATATAAGACTCTTGAACTAAGGGTGGTCAACCACGTCCTAACAGGGTTACCATGCAAGTCAGGATTTGACTAAGATAATGCACGTATGAATCACATGAGTTAACACGTTACTATCACGTATAGATCATGGCAACATCGTATAGCACGTAAACAGTCAAGAGTGAAATGAAATCATGCTTGTGCGTTTCGGATGGTTGGGCCATTGAGCTTGTGCGAGCCCAACCATCTTGTGCGATGTGAATGTATATGCCCAAACATTAACGGCCCAACCATATAACAATCAAACATAGATGTCTCGGCCCAATTAAATAAAACAAAAGACATCCTTGTGCGATCCAATACCCCGACCCATATACATAACAATCCATAACATATTCAGCCCAATGTACCCGGCCCAACATAGGGAATCTTGTACGAGTCAACTGAGTTGTGCGATTGGACATTTTGGACTGCCCGGCCCAACAGGTAGGCCCAGATTCACTTGTGCGAACAGACCAACCTTGTACGACCGAGGACATGTTGTGCGACCAATGTGGGCTGGTACGGCCCAATCAGTGCGTCTGACCCAATATTCCCGCTTGTGCGATTGTAACTAAGTTCCGGATTTCATGTACACGATTACAAGCTAGTTAATAGTTTCCAAATTTCCAATACGAATTAACAGTTTCTTGTGTTACCAATATTCGATCAAACAAGGCAATTAAACATCTAATCCCCATGAATCCTAAGCTAATCAACACATAAACAACATCCCAATATCTTAACAACCCGCATGATTCGGTCCGATTACTAGCATACACGTTAACTTATCAATTGAGCATATCATCCATATATGAACACACACATCATTCGATTAGCAAACATACAATCTGACATCATTACCTAAATAATCCGATTCATAACAAACATGAAGCCGATTACATTTATCATCATTCAATCCGGTTCCTAACATATTATCATGCAACCATTATTGTTCATTATATAATTCTAACCGAATGACATCATGTAACACGCATAGCACAACAGAAATCATAAACCCAAAAGTAATACACTAACCGATTGAAATCAAACAAAGAGAGGGTGAGCCGAATTGAATAGCAAGATCTTCGATCCAAAGAGTTGTTCGCCGTCGGGTTAGAGAGGAGGAAGGAGGCACTAGGGTTTTGTGTGTGTAATGTATGTTGCAACGAATGAGGTGAAAATCCCCTCATGTGTGTATGTTTGTACGTATAAAACAATGGGCCGGCCACTACTTGGGCTGCCATTGATCCGTGCACATGATGTGCGGCCCAAATAGTTTGTGTGGTCTTGTGTGAGTGTGTATTGTGCGATTGGGCTAGATTGTGTACATACCCATGCGTTTACCCAACACATAAACATATCATTCACGTAATCACTTAATTAGTAACGTTTACATAATTATACATCGTAATGTCATAACATTCAATCGATCAGTCAAGTTCACATGCTCACATATTTATTACAAGAACGGGTTTAAAATACGAGTTGTCACACAGTCCTAAATAGCCGGGTTATAGTATTAATAGTAGTTAACTTATGAGGGGGTCAAAGAGTTTGGATCCCCGCCATCCAATACCTATGGGCATTGAAGGAGATCCTACTAAATTTGACCCAGGTCCCTTGCAGGACCTCTAAACGCTGAACAAGGGCAAGACCCTTACCAAACCGTTCCCTTAACCCCCGACCAGGTAGCCAACATACCTCCATATAGACCGTGGAGATATGAATGGTGAAAATCTTTTATTTTATATAGACAGTAAAATAATGCCAAGACACCACGGACAAACGATAAGGAAAGGTCACCTTCAACATAAGCAACTAGTTATTAAAGTCATTAATACAAAACCAAATAAAAAGTGCAAAAGATTAAAAATAAAAAGTATTATACTAAACACTTGTCTTCACCAAGTGATGTAAGAGACTTAGGCAAACATGGCCTTGATTGTCAAGAACTCTTACGATCAATCTTGGATCCCGAGACGACTCACACACTCTACGATGGACAATGGATGATGGTGGTGGATGATGGTGTTATGGTGGTGGTGGGTGGTGGATGAAGTGTGAGAGAGGTGGTGTGCCAAGGGATGAGATGGAATGAAACCAAGCACTCCTATTTATAGGCTGAACAGAAGGCTGGGCACGGCCCCGTGTCCGCTGGACACGCCCCCGTGCCCGTCTGACACTCTCTCTCCTCATTAATTGTAATTCGCAATTACAATTAATGCGCCTGCTGTACTTTCACCACGCCCCCATGCCCGCTGGACACGGCCCCGTGGTGGGCAATGGAAGCTTCTATAAGGTTGTCTTTTATGCTGCTTCTTGGGCACGGCCCCGTGCTGGCTGAGCACGGGGCGTGTTCAGACTTCTGCTTTCTCTTCTTTGCCTTGGAGGATGCCGTTGAGGGTCCGGGCAGTCTACTTTTATTCCTTTTCTTGTATTTATGCTAGAATTAGTTGTCTTTTTGCTTCTTTTGTGAATTTGAGCTCATTTCATCCTGAAAATACAAAAGAAAGACAAAAACACTCTTTTTCCAACATTAGTACTTAAAAAGGGTTAGTTTTATGCCTTAATTGATGTGATTTATATGTTGCATTTTACACACATCAAATACCCCTACACTTGAACTTTTGCTTGTCCTCAAGCAAAACTCTTTAAATGTGGCTTACACTCCCAAATGGAATAGGTAGAAGAGAAAGTTTTTTGGCTTGTCATAGAGTGTCGGGAATCCAAGATCTTTGTAAGTTTTATTTTTATTTATTTACCATCCTATTCGTTATGAATTATTTAGAACGTTTCGCAGGATAAATTACTTATTCGGGCATAGCATGCCTTATTAAAATTCCATTTATATACAAGTTCACATACCTCACGGGAGATCACTCAACACTCGGCCGAAGGTGTAATTTTTTAGTGAATCACTCGAGAGCGGCATGGAACTTACGCCTTCCATAGGCTTGCCAAGCAATCAATCCTCCTCCTTTTTAACTTTTTACCTTTGTAAATATCAAGAGGACTTTTTGGGTGAAGGGTTAGGCTTGGGTTAAAGGTGGGTGATTGGGTTAGTGGTTAGTAAAAGGGCGAAAATTGTAAAAAGCGTCGGTTTTCGTGACACACCTTGTTTTTAGTGACTCTTTATTTTGAAGTATTTCTCCAAACAAGCTTTTATATAGCTTTTGTTTGTTCTTGACTTCATCATATTTTTTTTAATAGGTCACATAAAATAGCGAGCTTACGAAAAACCGAGCTTGTTACTAAAATAAAGGGTGAAAAATAAAAAAGGGTTTTTGGTGGGTAAAAAGGGTTTTAGGGTAATGAAATGAAAGGTTTAGGCTCAAAGGGGCTAACTAGGGGGATTTTGGGTAGGTGGTAAAAAAAAATGAAAAATAATGGTGTAGAAAGAAAAATATGGTTAGTCCTAATGCCTCCATCACTTACTTACTTGGGTTTAAGTTGGTAAGGACCGGGAATGTATCGTCGTGGCAAGTTCTAGAGTTGTAAGAACCAAGCGGCTATTCACACAAGAAACGAAAAATGAGCATTTAGTCTAAAGATGTATATTTGTATGCTCAATAAAGGCTCAAAACTCACTTTTGTGGGAATGGGTTTTTAATGCGATCAAGTATATATAATCGAATTTTTAACTAGACTTGTTATACCGTTTCGTAATTTTCTTATGTTGGTTCTTTGTTATCACGACGCTATCGGTTGTAAATTTGTAAAAATATAACCTTTTTAGAACTTGTTATTCCCAAATTAAACCAAGACAAGTAAAAAAAATGAAAAGTTTTTGAATTGTTTCGAGATTTAGGGATGTCATAAATCCTACAACCCTCAGCAATTAGTAAGAACAAAATGTGTAATCGGTGTGGTTACCAATCGAGTAACATCATTAGTGGAAAACTACCATGCCGTGTAGCCATACTATAACATGAGGTACTTCCGATTATCGTATCATGAGAATGAGGTCCTTAATTATTGAATCCAAATGAATATAGAAGCGATAACAATTTTGTGAAAAATGACTAGCCACTGATTCATTTAACACCAATCAACTTGATACAACTCGCTCCATCAGAGGTCTAGAGACTCCTTACCAATGCATCATACAGGAAATTTGGTTGGGAAGAGAGGAATAATTCTTCTTTCGCTAGATTTATTGTGGACTAACTTATATACAGGCGAAATCTTGTCTGTATTAGTCAAAGGATTACTTATCGTAAGTATGCTCCCAATCCCCTGACTCACTCCACTAGAGTCTTAATTCTGGCACCATTGGGATAACTTTACGGTTGTAAAGAATGAAATGATATGATAATGGTTCTCCCTTTTTGAAATTGACCTAGTTCCCAAAAGTACGACTGAAAGATTCATCCGACCCTTCATCGAAATGACAGGGGTCAACACCTAGGTTTGTTGTTCAGTTCTCAACTAAAATTAGTCAACGTACTTAGAGGATACTAATTCTGATTTACAGCATGATTTCGAGGTTATCAATTTTCGAGGTTTGACTCCAGATTTCGTAAATAGACCTTATATACATACATAATGACATAGTGAATATTTGGATCGGACCTTCTTTTCCGCGAGGATGGAAAACTCCTAATATTGAATAGCAATGGCAGATAATATTCCCTAATGAAGCACCATTTAACACATAGAATCTCATAGGAATTACGATCAGGAGTATATGAATATGCAGATAAAATTGTAGGAACAGAAATCATAGTTTAACAGTATTTCCCTAATTCAAAATGACTCAATTTAAATTAATCCTTCAGAAGGCATCGATATAGGATACCGTTTAAATCTTGGCGAACAAAGCCTAGATTACATCACTCACTACTGAATTATTCGAACAATTGATCGTAAGCATGAATTTCGCAACCACCCTCCTATTCCGTTAGAAGGTCCTTGCTAGGATGAGAGATTTGTAAGACTCAATGTGAGTCTCAATGATTCTCATTAATAATAGAAAAGGTAGTTTATGTATATTTTCGGACTCCATAGTTTAATAGGTAATCCTAGGAAAGAAAGGGATTCATTATGTTCAAGGGATCGGGAAAATCATTTACATATTATTTTGAGTGTGAGAGCAAGACATTCTGTTTTCGTTCCTGATTGGTCAAGCAGGACCAATAGATATTGTGATACGAAAAGCTTTATAGGATGGCTCGAAGCAACATGTATCATATACGTGACGTCCGACACATTTCTCAGGAACATCTAATCACGTTGAAGATTCAAGACTCATTACACGAGATTTACTAATTATAGAAGAACTCGTATCGTGACATAGTCCAAATAGAACTAAGGAGGGGTGAAGCTGTGACAAGAGTCCTGGATAAGTAAATGTTCCAGATATCGTCTCATTTCCTTACACAAGAAGTATAGATAACTCATACTATATAGTAAGCTGGCCGGACCGCACAGAGTTGGTCGTGGACTTACAAGTTAAGAAGGAATCGTGGCGAATTAATAACGGCGTCAAATGCCTCTCAACATGAAAGTCATCGTATGGTTCCTATATTCATAACTGAACACAAAATTATGGTAACATACCGTTTCTTTGACCAATGAATCACCCCAAAGAGTGAATTGTAACGTACCTTCCCAAGTAGAGGTCAAATGGTTGTTCAAACTTAAACAAAATTTAGTAATTCTTGTGAACAAAATTTGATAGGTATACGTGATAAAAAAAATTGAATCCGAGAAAGAGGTTCGCCTTCCATCATTTTGTCTACCGAATACGGATCAAGGAGTACTTCACATGGTAGTACGTTGTATCGTCAACCCATCCACTCTCTCCTATTCACAAAGGATAGAATTTGTGTTGACCCGGCCTAAGCCGAACAGGTTCGAGGGTGATCTGAAAGCGACTCTGTCACACCCCCAAAATCCACATGCGGAGTATCACCGCTTGGAGGCGTGACTGACCAGGATCGAGCCACCAATCATATTGAACATAGCGTGTAATAATTATAAAACCCAAACACAATATAATTGGTGTCCATACAAAACATAGTTTAAGTTGTAAGCGGAAGCATATGTTTAAAATCAAAGTATAAGTTCAAAATGTAATAAAGGTTTAACATGACATAAGTCTATCCATGTCCCACAACGACCTCTCTTCCTCGTGCAAGCTCCATCTACGCACCTAACGACCTGCAAGGCATGTAACAACGAGTCAACAACAAAGTTGAGCGAGTTCACAGTTGGTGTTCATTATTAAGTTGTTTCAAAACCAGGAGTTCATTTGTAAGTTGTAAATTAATCCGTTTACCCTGTTTCCCAAACATATCCTTGACCAGTGGGGGCTTCCCTATGTTAACCACTAGACCTGTTTACCATATCGACCACTGACTAAAGTAAGTTGGTGCCCTGACGTCAATGTCTATCATCATTGACTAGTGCCCAGATCCATTAGTTCACGCCCGTCCTCTGCGGCACGGTGTGAGGCTTGTCAAACCTAAATAGCGCTATCTAACTAATGACCCGCTCGCCATTGGCCCGGCGATTAAGTCGATATAAAAGGAAGGACTTCATGATAGAGAGTTTTGGTCTAGTATCCGTGTTGTCACCCTTCAATAAAGAGGGTGTGTACGTAACCTCCAAACCAGGAGATTACGTAGGTTCCGATTAAATACTTATCACATGTTGTCACCCTTCAATAAAGAGGGTGTGTATGTGTTCCAAACCAGGAGATCACGCAGTTTCAGTTTCAATCCTTTACCCATTCCCAACCCCTGGGAATCCCATGCCTTGTGGAAAGTGTGAACTCACCTTTGGTTGCTCGGTTGAACTCTGAAAATAGCTAACAGTCAGGGTTGGTCAGTCACGTCCTAGTATGATTACCATACAAGTCAAGTTCATATTCAAGTAACACACACAGTTCTACACGTATTCTAACATGTTACACGTAAAATATTATAATGTAATATATGTACACATGCATGCAAAGTGTCGCTAATCGAATTAGCGACCACATATTCGCCACAAATCACATAATAAATCTTGTCACAAAATTTCAGCTTTTAAGTGCATTTTCGGACAATTTGCGGTGCGTTAATTGGGACCGTTCGGGTACCGGATAGTTCCCGAAAAATTACGGAACGTTTCAATCGAACCAGAGACCATTGTATTAAAATTTGGTTACCAAATTCCTTATGGATTTTTTGTGAAAAATCTTGCGCCAAACCATGATCAAATTTGACGTAATCTGATCACGTTTACCGAAAAATTTATTTAAAAATATCTGTGTATTCGATTGGCGCGAAACCAAAAACAAAATAGCATGTCCGATCCCTAGAATCTACAGTAATATTTTCATATTCAAACAGTAAACACACACCAAGTTATAACGCAAAACGTTCGCTGCATTTTCTGCAGAAAATGGCAGCTCATAGCAGTTTTACAAACAATTCCGCTAAAAATACCTAGACCTGTCCGAAAAATACGAAACCACTTCTGCTTGAAAGATATTTCCGGATACTTGGTTTTAGACTCTGAAAACGTAGAGTTTCGATAAGTTTAAGTCCTGAAAAAGACTCCGGAAGTTGGCGTATTTTCTGCAGACAATCGCTGAACGAAACATTACTTGTTTTAAATTGTTTTTCATGTATCCTACCAACCCTACAAGTCATACCCTACACATACATGTTCATATACGGACACCCACACTTGACACTTCACCCATGAATACGTGTGTTCAATCGGTTACATATGCAAACACGTCTACACACGTATACGGCTACACATCTATAAATATACCACGACTGTACATACTTCAGGTTCACATATACGGTTACGCCTACGTCTACAGTTCTACACATGAGCATACATATACATGATCACACACTCACACACTCATACATGCGACTTCATTTACACAGCTAAGTACACAAGCTCTCCTGTGCATATATAATCATTTACCCCTTACACTTATGTTTCAATATATACATATACTATCAACAGTTGCATGAAATCACTCAACTAAAGACATATATATACATTCACGAATCATATATATATATTCGACGTCGTCATCGCGTTTAGTGTTCACACACAATCAAGTACCTACGGTTATGTTTACAACTGGTAACATTACATATATAATTTTCATCCCATTAATGTCTACAATTATTCATGTATGTACGCATCATATAGCACCCATTAAATCAAGTTTGTGAACACCTAAACAGTTAAGCATGGCATTATGTGAACATGAAATTTTGACTCGAACCAAAACCGTGACGAAGAAACTACGATGATGAGGGAGTCTTACCGGCAAACGGGGGTGCGTCTCGGCTGAAAAGATGATGGTGATGGCTGCCGTAAGATTGAGAGAAGGAGGGGAGGCTGCCGTGAAAGTTGGATGGGAAGTTATGGCTGGGTATCAAGGTATGTATATAAAAGATATGGTGTGGCCGTTTGAAGGGGGATGGGCCGCAATCAAGAAAAGAAAAAAAAATAAATAGAAATGGTGTTGGGCCGATAAGGGCTGTCAAAAGAAACAGACGTAAGGGAAGGAGTGTGGGGGGTGACAGCTATTGGTTTTGATCATTTGACACAACATATATATTATTATTGTTATTATTTTTTTTAACTCATAAATAACAAATTAGAAAAGTTTAACTAATAAATCAACCAAAATAAGATTAACATAAGGTTCGGGCCTCAAAAGTTTCAAGTTACGCAAGTGGGTTGAGTCGATAAACGAGATACGTACTTTGGTTCAAACGGTTCGGGTCAATTCAACACAACACGAATTTGGTTCCGAATATTCATTTGCACACTATAATATAGATAAGTATTTATTTAATCCATCAAATAAAATACGTATAAGATTTGATTTATAAAAGCGAAAAAGATGGGTTTTTTTTTTTAACCTCGAAGTTACGAGTTGTCACATCATCCCCAAGTTGAAAGAAATTTCGTCCCGAAATTTAGCATGTAGTCACTAAGGAAGCTAGTTGTGTTGTGTGTTTTCCTGGGGTATCACATCATCCCCCTGTTGGTTTGGAATTTCGTCCCGAAATTCAGTAGCAACTTCAGTGTTAGATGCGCCATTTTTGAACAATTGGGGATACTTGCGGATCATCTGATCTTCCCGTTCCCAGGTAAACTCTGGGCCATGACGGGAGTTCCAACAATAACCGAAGAATTCAACCAAGTAATCTGTTGTCTAGGAGCAATCCCAGTAGTGGTGTATGGTGGCACGGCACAAAAGGGAAGTTCGTTGCATCACGGCCGCGGAAGTACATCACTTGCCCAAAACAAATTTGGTTGGTAGGGTTCGAGTTGCAAAACAACGAACGTGTGTAACTATGACTGCGTCGTTTCTGGTGACGATGACAGGTGGAGATGTTAATGATCATCAACAGGGATGCAACACCTAGGTTTGTTGTTCAGTTCTCAACTAAAATTAGTCAATGTACTTAGAGGATACTAATTCTGATTTACAGCATGATTTCGAGGTTATCAATTTTCAAGGTTTGACTCCAGATTTCGTAAATAGACCTTATATACATACATAATAACATAGTGAATATTTGGATCGGACCTTCTTTTCCGCGAGGATGGAAAACTCCTAATATTGAATAGCAATGGCAGATAATATTCTCTAATGAAGCACCATTTAACACATAGAATCTCATAGGAATTACGATCAGGAGTATATGAATACGCAGATAAAATTGTAGGAACAGAAATCATAGTTTAACAGTATTTCCCTAATTCAAAATGACTCAATTTAAATTAATCCTTCAGAAGGCATCGATATAGGATACCGTATAAATCTTGGCGAACAAAGGCTAGATTACATCACTCACTACTGAATTATTCGAACAATTGATCGTAAGCATGAATTTCTCAACCACCCTCCTATTCCGTTAGAAGGTCCTTGCTAGGATGAGAGATTTGTAAGACTCAATGTGAGTCTCAATGATTCTCATTAATAATAGACAAGGTAGTTTATGTATATTTTCGGACTCCATAGTTTAATAGGTAATCCTAGGAAAGAAAGGGATTCATTATGTTCAAGGGATCGGGAAAATCATTTACATATTATTTTGAGTGTGAGAGCAAGACATTCTGTTTTCGTTCCTGATTGGTCAAGCAGGACCAATAGATATTGTGATACGGAAAGCTTTATAGGATGGCTCGAAGCAACAGGTATCATATACGTGACGTCCGACACATTTCTCAGGAACATCTAATCACGTTGAAGATTCAAGACTCATTACACGAGAATTTACTAATTATAGAAGAACTCGTAAATGTGACATAGTCCAAATATAACTAAGGAGGCGTGAAGCTGTGACAGGAGTCCTGGATACGTAAGTGTTCCAGATATCGTCTCATTTCCTTACACAAGAAGTATAGATAACTCATACTATATAGTAAGTTGGCCAGACCGCACAGAGTTGGTCGTGGACTTACAAGTTAAGAAGGAATCATGGCGAATTAATAACGGCGTCAAATGCCTCTTAACATGAAAGTCATCGTATGGTTCCTATATTCATAACTGAACACAAAATTGTGGTAACAGACCGTTTCTTTGACCAATGAATCACCCCAAAGAGTGAATTGTAACGTACCGTCCCAAGTAGAGGTCAAATGGTTGTTCAAACTTAAACAAAATTTAGTAATTCTTGTGAACAAAATTTGATAAGTATATGTGATAAAAAAAATTGAATCCGAGAAAGAGGTTCGCCTTCCATCATTTTGTCTACCGAATACGGATCAAGGAGTACTTCACATGGTAGTACGTTGTATCGTCAACCCATCCACTCTCTCCTATTCACAAAGGATAGAATTTGTGTTGACCCGGCCTAAGCCGAACAGGTTCAAGGGTGATCTGAAAGCGACTCTATCTTTATAAACTAACAGAAGTTAATTAGAACCGCACCGTAATGTAATACCACTGACTGAAACAAGGAATTAGAGCATAAGAGAATTTAATTATGTATAGCAAGCACTAAGACCTCCAATTGCTTTAGTAGGTCAAGGAAAAGTGAAGTAATGAATCTGATCGAAGCACCGTTGTAGTCCTTTTGTTTTCACAATTGAATCATGTTTCTCATAGTGGTAACTAACCAGGTGTATATTGGAATTGGGTCAGGAATAACCATTTAAAATTTAGAAGTAATAATACAAAGATATGTGGTATGAAACAGAATGATAAGGGTTTCAGGAACATTACTAAAATGTATTGCTTCCAAGAGTCACATAGATGGCAATGAATAAGTTAAAAATGTAGGAATGAAATTATAAATAGAAGTATTTCGACAGAACGGAATAATAATAGTTACTAGGAATATTGATAGTACGATTTCTCCCTAAAAGTTGCATGGGTTCCATAGATAAGTTGAGTGATATCAAAACAACACGTCATCGACTCTTAGTCACTCGAACAACAAGCACTAAGAGATCGTTACTGCCCTCGTACATTCAGGTTACCAGCAACAATACCGGTTACACACTCGTGCCACTTATGAGTTATGTTATTTCCAACCAATGGAAGTGATTTAGAAACACCTATTCAAACGGATACGCCTAATCAACAATCGGGCGGTGAAGATATAAGTTGTTTCCCTTTACGTAGGCATTTCGATACACTAAGGTTAGTCTTAGTGATCCATGTCAGAGGGAGTAAATTTTACAGTATTGTATAATTGATGATTTAGAAGTGTCGTCATATGTTCGATGCCAATCAATGAATCAAACAAATTTTTGGCATTTTGTTAACGAGAGGACCACACACGTAATGATATCAGAATACTACTAAGGAACTAATACGCCCAAAGGATATTACACCAATGTTTACAGATCAAGGGTAGAATATTGTCATATATCAACCAAGATTGACTCTCACTTGGAGTTATAACACAGGAGTTTACGTCCATCATAACACGATAATGATAGGACCGACTAAGAGTTGTTAATGTACTAGATTACCCTCGACACCGAATGACGAACAGTCGATGAATTTGGTTTAGAATACAACGGTAAGAATTCGAATTGGTAATGGGGATAAAATTCACCATCATTTATATGTTAGGTTGAATTTCTTCAACATTACTTTGTTTCACCTACTCACTACTAACAGTGAGCATCCATGTAACGTTCGTTTTCGGATAGATATCGCACCAAAGATAGAAATAGGATTTTCAAACTCATAATATTATCGCGAACAAGAATAGGATAGCCATATCATACATACAGCTAATGTTATCAGATACCTCTTTCATCTGATGCATCTTCAGCATCATCTCAGCACTACTTCGTTCAAATTCCACGCACCAATTTCACAATCACCTCCACCTGAGGACTAATTGCCACAAACTGCTTATCTACTCGGAGTTCTTTGGTTACATTACGACTTCCACCATTTCTAGAATCTACGCGATTCAGTTGTTAATGGAAGATTGCGATCGAGAACCATGGGAACGGAAGGAATAAGTGAACTCGTACACAAATGGAATTAAGAGTTGGGAGTCTATAGTTTCTGAAAAGGCACTAGTAAACAACCACCTGGCGAGAGAATTCGTTCCAGTCCTTTCGGCATCGAGTTACAATAATTACGTCTCTGGTGTATGTACACTCCCGATCGTATATTACTTCGATATGTAGTTGTTATGAAGAATGTAAAGCTAGAGATGGTAGTGTCGCGAACTCACAACTAGTTACTTCCCTATCGGAAGACATATGAAGGCCATCCTGGCTATATGAGTTCTACACTAGTGTATGTTATCAGTAGGAATGTGGAATGGACTGTAGCACATATGTTTTTATTGAACTTGCCTATCTCTTAAGGCATACCAATCAATTCGCTAGTCTCAAAATGCCAACTCATAAAAAAAACAGTTACCAAGTAACAAAAATGCAAGTATACACATAGTTTCACGTTGGCGCACATATGTATAATTTCACATAATTAAGTGTGCTTACTATTACTGCGATTTTCCCAACACTTCCTCGTACAAACAAGTCTGTTATTACGTTCCGGACCATAATAACCCACTTGTCCTACGAGACTATCCTGGTACTCACTAGTAGAACAAATTACAGAGTTCGTTAATTGTTCTCTACTATGAATCATTTCACATTTATGTCCACTAAGGTTTGAGCTTGTAGTTATAGTCTAGGTCTCCTTAAAAGCATCCTAGTTCTCTATAACCAATGGCTCTGATACCATCTTCTGTCACACCCCGATTTGCAGCGGAAGGAAAAACATGGGATGCAACAGACACCTCTGGTACAAGCACATTGTTTATAAAGACACTACATTTTATTTATTACAAAATGTTGATTACATACTACATGTATGTTACAACTGCGTGTTCCCATGAACCACATAAGTCTTCTAAGTCGCATGCTCTATCTCAATATTTGCCAATAAACATGTCTTGAACCATATACACGGATCACATCAGTCTCAAGTTACCTGAAATGCATGTTAGTTTTTAAAGAGGGTCAGCAAAACGCTGCTAGTGAGTTTCACTGTTTTAGTTTGTATTACATAAGTGTAATTATAGTTCAAATTTGGCACATTTAATTGAATATATGTATATATACTCTGAGCCCACAAGTGAAGCCTTGACTGTCACCTCAACCACGTAGTCCACCACCACGACACTGCCCCAATGTAGTTATGGCTAGTACCCCATAGCCTATGCTCAAACATGTACAATTGCGTATGTATCACATGTCGTTCCTGGCCATTGCAATTGGGTTTGTCGGACCAATAGTACTATTTACACATTCACCGGCCTACGGTTAATCACTTGGGTCTGTGGGGACTTTTCATGTACTAGTGTTTACTCAGATAATTCATGTTGTATCATGTATATATGTGCGCATATAAATGTATGTAACATGCATTTCACCCCATGTAAAACATGAAAACAGTTTGGAAAGGGGGAAGTAAAACTCACAGTGTATGCAGTAGTTTCACCCAGGATGTAAACAAGCAACTGGGTCAACTTCTAGAAGCATATATGCAAATATGGACTTACGTTAGTATCTAAGTCGGTAACACGTATAACTTGAATTCTGTCAAGAGTTTTCACTCTAGATTGAGCCTATACAATACTGGTGTGGTGATGGAGGTCCGGGTAGTATTAGTTTTCAGTTTGGCTTCCGGGCACCGGTTCGCGTGCCAGGCAATGTCAGTAGTTTAACATGTTCGGACAATGGTACTGGAATACCAATAATGCCAACACGTTGTTATTTAAGAATGATTAATTTTTCATTAAGGAAGTTTGGGTGTTTGGGAAGTCTAGGTTGCCCAATTTTTAGTTTCCATTCTCGCCGTCGGGGATCCTCCCAAATGGTGGTGGAACACACCCAGAGTGTCCCACTTACCCTGGAACCTCCCAACATACTCCCGGTGTCCCAATTATAGTCAAGATAGGTTTTGGTCCGTTCCCAGTTTCGGCAGGTTCGTTGTCCTATAAACTGCCGAATTTAATTATAAGAAGCGTTTTAAAAGCTGAAAAATCCCATTTAATCTACACATTTCATAAAATTCTGAGAATTTTTGTAGAGATCAGTAAAAATATATAGATTATGAAAAAAAATAATTTGGGAATTTATTTCGCCAATGTAACTTCTTAAATAAATCAATTGTAAAACAATATTTAACCAAATAATTCACTTTGCTTATCATCCAATATTTAACCAAATAATTCACTTTGCTTATCATCCGATGTCCAAAAATTCCCAAAATATTCCAGAAAATCCCATACATGTGCAGAAACTCCCTGTAAAAAGTTAGAATTTTTCCGATTTCGTTTCAGTGCGTTTCCGGCTACCAAAACTCGTACAAATGCGTATTTTTAATCCGAATAAAAAACCAACCAAAAGACTTCGAAACTTCCAAGAAACTTCCCCATACGCCCTTAGTGTTCATGTAAATTTTGGTGATTTATTGACTTAGTTTGGTATTTTTTCTGGATTTGTTTTGATAAAACAGTAAACAATTCACCAAAAAAAAAATTCTAAACTCTTACGTGGACCTTCCTGTCAATACTTTACATCACCACACCAAATTTCAGCTCAATCCAATACCCACGGACCAAGTTATGGTCTAAACAATATTCTGCCTATGCTAGTTTCGAGTTTCGAGCGATATACCTAGCGATTTCTTCGAGTCCGAGTGTTTTTCTTGAGTCCAGAAGTATGTATAGACTATATTCAGTACCTATACATCGAGTACAATCCAAATAAGCTAGAACTTAGATCAATCAAGCTTTGATTCATTGTTTTTCGGTTAATAGAATAGTTATGCGATTTTTGTCAAATAAGTGTTGATTAGTGTATCAAAACCCAAAGATTTGTAACCATGGCTGCCATATAATACCAGGGAACTCTCATGGTGTTCTTATTCAGCCACTAAAGTTGTTTAAACTTTCAAAATTCATGGATTAAAATGATTGTTCATGACTTAAATCAAGTTTACTCAAGAAACTAGGCTTAAAACCATAAAAATAAGGTTGCTACCTTTGATTTGTTGAAGGTTCTTGCAAAATCAGCTGGTTGTTCTTGAGAGAAACCAGAATTTTGAGAATATTTTTATGTGAAAATGAAAGAAAAATGAAAGTAAAAACAATATAAAAAGGAAAAAAACATTAAAATAAGGGGGGGGTGCCCCTACCCCACCCTCGCTTTGTCATGCTTCGTTTTACGTGTTAAAAGATGATCTTTATCTTCTATTGAGTGTTTAGGTTCGTTTACGGGTCCCGGACGCGTTCGCGATTTGCGTGACGGACTCCGTTTTGCGCGTAATTAGTGTCAAAAGACTCGGTTTTAAAAATTATGTATAACCGTCTTGAAATCCGAACCCAGTTACGTTTTAATCATAAAAGACTCGTGTTAGAGTGGTTTAAGTGTTTTTAAGCTTGATTGTTCGTTCCTAGCACTTTTGATTGCCTTATGTTATGCCTAAAACGAAGGCGTTTCCCTAACCGGGCAACTGCTTTGATTTGCGTGCCCGATCTCTGACTGGCCTCAAACCTTATATCACAGTCTATGGCACACAATTAAGATGTTCCTGGAACTCGGAATCTTAAATAATGCTACGGATCACCTAATAATCAACGTCAAAGGTTTAGTGCGCTGTTAAACGGAAAGCTCCAGTTTAACACGTTTTTAAAGTCTAAGGATACCAATTTCACATCATGGGTCCTTATTAGTGTCATGTCATTCCTAACGTGTTCTCGGATTTATCATAACCGTAATTTGTATGTCACACCCCCAAAATCCACCTGCGGAATATCACCGCTTGGGAGCGTGACTGACCAGGATCAAGCCACCAATCATATTGAACATAGTATATATAATAATCAAAGTAGTTTGTAAAACCCAATTCAATACAATTGATGTTCAAACCAAACATAGTTTAAGTAGCGGAAGCATAACATGAAAACCCAATGTGTAACATAAGTTCAAATGTTTAAATGTTTTAACATGGCATCCACGACCCATGCTCCACAACGACCCGCTCCTCCCTGTGCAAGCTCCATGTATCTAACGACCTGCAAGGCATGTAACAGAGGATCAACAACTAGTTGAGCGAGTTCACAGTTTATAGTCCAGTAATTGTAATAGTATAGTAGGCCTTGTATTCGTTCATTAAGTCATGTATCGTAATAGTTCGTATCGCGGCCCTTCAGGCATGTATGCGAAGATTAGGGAAAGTTCTCAAGTATTCTATACTAGGTATATTTGTATCGCGGCCACCCGGCACCTGTGCGAAGTTTAGTGAATAGTTCGCAGCCTTTCTAGGCATGTGTGCGAAGATTAGTCATAATATCGCGGCCAACCCTGGCGTGTATGCGAAGATCAGTTCAATTAGTATCACTAGTCTAGCAGTATCTTAACCAATCACCTTCCTCACCCGAGGATCATATCACTACGTTCCATTATAGATAAGTACCAGTAAATAATCAAATCCCATTCCCACCCTGGGAACCCCATGCCTTGGCTGTGTGAACTCACCTTGGTTTGCTCGGTATGTTATTGCTTCTAGAGTTAAATAAGTGTCTAAATCCGTTACCCAAGACCTAGGCACATTGCACATGATTCGATGTAAGTGTTTGCATCCAATTAGGGTTTGCAAGTCATTGATATTCAAGCAACAGTGTTTTGTGTGTTTATTGTGTACAGGATGATATCACATAGAATGTTCATACATGCAGGATCATACAGTTGCATTCAGTAGCATACAATCATATATAGAATCATACAGCAAGCTTCAACACTGATGTTTGTCGTAAACATATATCATATGTGGAATTCTGACTAGTAGCATGCAAATCAGAGTGACAATCATGTTTAATTCATAAAGGTTGGACAATACAGCACAACAGAAGGTCAGACAACATTCCAGGGTAACAAATTCGGACCAAGGGGGTTCCTTACCTAAAACTCGGACCAAGGGGGGGTTTCCTGGCTTAAAAACTCGGACCCCTTGTCCCTGGGTTAAAAATTCGGACAAGGTTTTAAAACCCTGCCTCCCTTATAAAACTTGGACTTTCTTTCCTAGGATAAAACTGGGACTTTCTTCCCTAGGATAAAATTGGGACTTTCTTCCCTAGGATAAAACTGGGACTTTCTTCCCTAGGATAAAATTGGGACTTTCTTCCCTAGGATAAAACTGGGACTTTCTTCCCTAGGATAAAATTGGGACTTTCTTCCCTAGGATAAAATTGGGACTCCTCACCATCTTGGCCAAAAGTCTGACCCATGTTCACTTGTTTAAAATTCGGACCAGGCATGTAGTTACAAAACTCAGACTATTGATTATCACAAAACTCTGACCTAATCCACAGACTATCAACATACGTAATTTCCAAGGCAAATTCACAGAATCAAAACAACAGTTACATTCTAACATTCATACGATCAAAACCCTAATTTCATACATTTCCACAGTGCAATAATCAATCATCAATCGATCATTCTAACATATCTTGTATCTTAATCATCAAGCAATGATTCCACAACAACTTTATTCATTTCTCATTAATCAGAATCAATCAAATAGGCAGAGAATTTCATATGAAGAACTAGGGTTTAGCATGCATCAATCAATCACCAATTAACAATAAACAATGATTAACTATTACCTTGGATTGATTCTAGATGGATTGAAAGACCAAGATTGATGTAAAAGTCTTGTGCCAAAGATGAAGCAAATGATTGCCAGAGAAGATCAGAGAATAAAAGTACGTGTTTTTGTTTCTTTAGTGATGATTAGTGAAAAGGGATTAGGGTTAAGAATGATTTAAGTTTCACTAATTACTCTATACACCCTTAATTACTATCTATTACATATTACAGGCACAAGATGTACATTTCACAGTTTCATCACCACATTCAAGTATTTGTCAAATCTTTCACAAGTAACACATAACCACGCACAATCACAATACACTTTATTGTATTAAAACGTATACAGTTTCATAGCAACCAATTGTGCAAATAAATAGCTAAACAAACAATGAACGTGCAATAAATGCGAAAATAGAATCTTGGAAACTCGAGTTGTCACATTGTATCATTCCGTAAGTCTGTAAGTAGTATGTATAGTTAGGGTTTAAGCGGAATTAGGGTTTTTGGGATTTAATTCATCGTGATTACTCAGGCATCACTACAAGCAATATAATTCCAATCTATCCACTAACGTACTTATGTCATACTCTATAATCCATGTATTAGGCCATTCGTACTCCCAAAGTCATCCAACCACACACAATTGCGTACTATTAAGTCTGTAACACACTACATCAATTTAGGGTTTTCAGTGAACTTTTGTACATAACATAATTACTGTTTTGCATTGTACATTCTGTCAAGCATATATTAACACATTTCCAGATTCAATTCCTCAAGAATCTAATTGTATGCACATCGTGTTCTGTCATCAAGGACTAACAACAATTAGGATATACCGGGATTTCACAGTTGTCACATAACCCCATGACAGAATGTCACCAAGAGATTTATCAGGATGTCGTATAAAAAACTCTAACGGCCTTTTATACTTCCTCTCTTCAGGCATCACCTTGAACTATCTTTTTCTTTCTTCCATAAGATCTTCTTTTGATATAGTTTCAGGAAAACCATCAGAAGCAATCTTCTCAACCGCTTTTCTCCTAACTTCCTCTTCGTTGTGCAAACGAAACAATTCATTGAAAGTAGGAAAGTCATCATCTAACCCAGAGTAATGAAACGGAGTGTCTTCATCAGACTCTGATCCTTCCTCTATTATTACATCGCTGAAATTATCTGCTTCATTCACAAACTTAAAAGTATACTCCCTATCTGGAGTTGGTGGAATCTCCTCCTCAATATCAAACTTAAACTTATCATCATCCATATCCAACTCTTCTAACATGGACTCCCTAGTCCAGTTCTCAACTAACTCCCCCTCTTCTTCTACTTGACTTAAATAAATGACTTTAGGGAGATTAAGAAATGCCTCGTTGATAGCATGCTTGGTACCAGAAGACAACTCTTCATGATGTTGATCTTCGTTATGCTGCTCGTTTAGCTCATCATTCAAAAAGTCTTCAATAGTTCTCGGACCAGATGACTTTGTAACCAACAAACCCGTAGCACTTGATCATCATCATCATCATTCTTATCATCTTTATCATCATCTTCATCTTCATCTTCGTCACCAAACATTACATTTAACTATTTATCATCATTAACCACTTTGAACTTATTCATCTTCGCCTTCAAACGACGACGCTTAACCTCAATCTGTCTAAGGCTAGCCCATTCACTGTGAATCACATCCTTGACTTCCCTAATCGGAATAATATCAAGGTTCACTTCAACATTTGCTTCCACCTCTACTTCTGCTTCTTTCATTTCAACATCATTAACATTAGAAGCTTCAGTGTTAGAAATATTTACCTCATCAGCTTGAGAAGGTTCAGGTTGGCTTGTCAAACCAAGAATTTCTTGTGTATCAATCACAAGACCCTTCTTTTTGTCTTCTAATTCTTTAGCAGCCTCTTCAGCAAGTCTTTTCTCTCTTTCGATCCTCCGAGCTTCGACTCTTTGGATCTCAATCTTGTCGTAGACTGCTTGAACATTGATACCCAGCTTGTTTTCAATCACAATGTATAACATGTTGGGCTGCTCATCTTTAATTTCTTTGTCAGGTCTCAACGATTCTACTTCTTTCTTCAAAATTTCATTCTCATTTGAAGTAGATGTATGCAGATTACCAACAACTTCCATCAACATCTTGTCAGACTCATCCATTGTGATGTGTATAGGCGCTGCTAAGTCATCAAAGTCTGCCTCCAAATTCAGTGTTGGTGACATCCAGGATATCATATCTCCAAGGGCCATCAAAAAGGAGCTGGCTGCAAGCCAAAGCATGCCAGAGGCTAAGGGCATGAGCACCAGGGGAAAAGGACCAAAAGGAAGAAGCCCACTGAATCCTCTGATGGAACGTCAATTCCATGATTACGTATCTGAGGTAAGAATCATGTATCTTGAAACTTGCACTTTTTCTAAGGATAAAGGATTCTGAGAATTGAATCTCTTCTTGCAGAAATTTGCTGAGGTCTAAATCCTCCTAGACCAACGCTTGGCCGAAGCTGAATAGAAAACCCTCGACCTCCAAAAGATAGCAACTGCCAAGGACAAGAAGTTCCCCCAACTCGAGAAGGAGAACAATACCCTGCAGAAGGAACTGCTCCTTGCTGAGATCACTGCTAATAAGGAGAGGTTGGAGGTTATCGACGGAGCCAAACACTCTACTGCCATTGTGATGCTGAAGATCAAGCTTTAAATGGCTAAGGAAGCTGCTGATCCTTCCTTTGACAGGTCTAAGTGGGACGTGGAGGCTTAGACAAAGAGGCTGGCAGAGCTTGGAGACGATGAGGAGCCTGAAGAGGTGCTGCCTCTTGAAGCTGGTGGGAGTGGAGCTAAGGATCCTGAGGATACAGCAGCCCCTGGTGGCAGTGGTGAAGGCGGAGAAGAGAAGGTGGATGAAGCAGTCAAGGTGTAGGCTGCATAAATGGGCGATGATGGAAATTTCTAGACGTGGCCGGAGCCCATTTTTTATGGTTTAGTGGTTTTATTTGATGGTGTTTTGGTTTCAAACAATGATGGTCTGTAATAAGTTTAGACAATAGCTTTTAGGGTTAAGGATCACTGATCCTTTTTGAACAATAGGGGGGTAACAAAGGTGGATGGGTCCTTCTGTTTGTGGAGGATGAAGCCTTTGACGCCCCTTGCCTTTTATTTCCTGCACTACTTCGAAACTTGTTAATGTGGACACCCTTTGCCAACCCAAGTGGACGGGCCACGTTTTGCTGGTAGAAGCTTGGGTTGGCAATTTTAACAACCTTTAAAAGGGTTAATTGATAAATAAATAAAATTTTAACTTTTGGCTATCTTTTGTGTTGTCTGTCTTATGTTGGTTTATTCATATTCATTTATCAATTTATGTTTTACAACTTTAGAGCTTATAAGTTGTTAAAAAAGATATCAAATGTTTGTCAAAATCAGTTCACATTAAAAGATTAAAAATTATATGATCAACGATCACATATCGTGTTGTCAAAGGATAAGGGCATTATAAAACAAATCAAAGGTAAATAAGGATCATACTAGAGAATCCAAGTTAGGATTCTATATCCAACACTTACAATTGTGCCAACAAAAGATAAGAACCAGTAGAAAGCTAGGATCCTGGATCCTTAAGTGTTTAACTTTGGAAACCTGTAATAACACACCATTTGGGACTAAGCCAATTGTCAAAGAATAAGAACCATTAGTAACTGGGGACAAGCCCAACAAGCTGGGGACAAGCCCAATAAACTGGGGACAAGCCCAAAAACTGGGGACAAACCCAAAAAACTGGGGACAAGCCCAAAAACTGGGGACAAGCCCAAAAACTCTTGTGTGAACTGGAGTATGGCCCAAACTGGCGACTATCCAAACTTGAGTGACATGAAAATGCCAAAACCTTAGCTAACGTGAAAACGTTAGAAACCTTAGGAACTGATGTATGGTACGTCTACCATTATACTTAGGATTCTAAATACAACCAATAATAATGAAATTGTCAGTCCCTAAAGTAGTTACTAGTCCTATTGCCTTGAACTATACTGGGATAATCGTGCGCAACTGGCGAAGGTGTTGAAACCTGATTCGTAGAAGGTAATAGATACCTTAGACTAGGGACAAGCCCATAAACTAGGGATAAACCCAAAAACTTTGGAGATTCGACCAACCACTTGATCCTTTGTAAAAAATACACCTAATTCTGCAATACTTAAAACTTGATGAAAAAAGATAAAGGATTCTAATACCCTCTCCTTATAATCAAATGAATTAACGAACTTGTGAAATAATAAGTAAATCATTACCAGAATGAGGATCATATATCCTCTAAGGATCCTCACCGTGAACTGAGTATCGGGTTATCTAAGGATCCTGGATCCTTCTCACATGAAGTACTTCTTCAAATGAACATCATTCCAAACCCTTGGTAAGAGATCACCATCCATTGTTAGTAAATGATATACCCCCTTTCCTGCCTCAGCTTCAATTAGATAGGGGCCTTCCCACTTTGGTGCTAGCTTGCCATCAGCAAGATTTGTGGTATTTTGGAATGCCTTCCTCAATACCATGTCACCAACTTGAAATTTCCTGATCCTAACATTCTTGTTATAGTCTCCAGCCATTCTTTATTGATAGCCAGCCAACCTTATTCTTGCTAAATCCTTGAGCTCTTCTATGGTATCCAGATCTTGAGCCAAGTTTTCAGCATTTCCTTTAGGATCGCGGATGCTTGTTCTTGCAGTAGGGACTACTATCTCTGTAGGGATCACAGATTCAGCTCCAAAGACCAAGGAGAATGGAGTTTGACCAGTAGCATTCTTAGGAGTCGTTCTATCAGCCCACAATACATATAGTAGCTCTTCTGCCCATTTCCCTCTCCTGGATCCAAGCTTCTTCTTCAGGTTGTTGATGATGATCTTGTTGGATGATTCTGCTTAACCATTAGCTTGTGGGTGGACTGGTGTTGATGTTATCATCCTAATCCCCCAGCTGTCACAAAAGTTAGTAGTTCGGCTCCCAATGAATTGGGATCCATTATCACAAACAATTTTAGAAGGTATGCCAAATCAAGTAATGATGTTTCTTTTAATAAAGGATATAACTTCTTTCTCTCTAACTTGTGCAAAGGCTTCAGCTTCTATCCACTTAGAGAAGTAATCAGTCATAGCAAGCATAAATATTTTTCCTCCTGGTGCCTTAGGGAGTTTGCCAACTATGTCCATTCCCCATCTCATGAATGGCCAGGAAGAGGATATAGGATGCAGAAGCTCCGCTGGTTGATGAAGGATATTGCTATGTCTCTGACAAGCATCACATTTCTTTGCATATTCCATAGCATCCTTCTTCATGGTAGGCCAATAATATCCTGTTCGAAGGATCCTTGAAAATAGTGTTATGCCCCCAGTGTGGTTCCCATAATCTCCTTCATGAAAATCCTTTAACACTTCTTGAATTTCTGGATCCTCAATGCACCTTAAATATGGACCTGCAAGAGACTGTTTATATAAGATGTTATTTAGTAATGTAAATTGAGATACCTTGATTTTGAAAGATCTGGGATTTTCTCCATCAGGAATCTCCCCGTGTTGTAGATATCTTAGGATTAGAAGGATCCAGGATCCTGAATTTGACTGTGCACCATCACTAGGTATAATTGTAGAATCCTCCGCTATCTCTATGGCTGTGTTATCCTCAATAGCAGGGGTTAAGATGTGGATAATGGGTATCTTAACATCCTCTGGAATCTTCAATGATGTTCCAAGGTTAGCTAAGGAATCGGCTTCTGCATTTTCTTCCCTGGGTACCTGTGTTAAACTAAAAGAAGCAAAAGAGTCTGCCAATTTCTTGACTATCTCTAGATACTTGATTAGCCTTTCACCTTTGACAGCATAAGAACCATTATAGTGGTTAGTAATTAACAAAGAATCTACATGTACCTCAAGATACCTAATCCTCATATGCTTGGCTAATTGCAAACCTGCTATTAAGGCCTCATATTCAGCCTCATTATTAGTGGTTTGGAACTCACAAGCAATTGATTGTGGTATAATATCCCCCCATGGCGATTTTAGTAGTATGCCTAGTCCAGTTCCCATGACATTTGACGCCCCATCTGTGACATTTGTGCTTGTAGTCATTGTAAACAGTTCGGTTATCAATGAAATAAAGTTATTTGATCCCAATGTTTGTTTATTCATGTTTGAAGTTTTTCATGTTTTGGCTTTTATTCGATTTCAAACTCTATATTGTTTTCTGGAGGATTATATGCAAACTGGTACGAAAACGTAATCAGTTAAATGCGACAAATACTCCGGAACATCAATTTATGCTTAACATACCTTAAATAACCCTTACATAACTTAGAAATAAGTTTTGAAGGCTTTGGTATGGCAAAATCTAGTTTATTCGCTTACAGGGACTAAAATTGACAAACTGCGAAAGTATGCCAATCTGAACTGTAACGGACATTCCGGAACATGGTCATAAGTTAAACACACCTTAAATATCCTTTACATAGCTTAGAAATAGGCTTTGAGGGGTTTAGTGTGCTAAAATAAACTTTATGCCCATTAAGGGACTAAAAGCGTCAAAAAGTGCATAAGTTTGCACTTTCACGCATATCTTACGTTCTGAATACTTACGGACATCCAAAAATTCATGTAAGCATTAAAATATTATGTCTTAATGTTTGGCATGGGAAAAATCCATTCGTCGCGCAATTTGGATCGTTTTTCGCGCTTATGCGCATTCCGTCGTAATTAAGCGAACATCGCGATCGTACGACCAAACGAACTGACATCCGAGATATTTTTGAGCATGTTTTGAGTCCCCTATACTTTAACTTCATTTTAGAGCCTTGAAATGAGGTTAACGGGGCTTAAACGTGTCAAAAATGGGCCGAAACGCATGTTTCTAAGCTGCAGGGACCAAAAGTGACAAATCTGTCAAAGTTTGCTCAGGCGGGGCGCGTAAGGATTCCCCCAAACTTTAGGCGGGGCGCGTGAGGTCCCCAGATGCGAAAAAATGCTGAAAACAGCTATATGCAGCTGTCTTGCACTCAAAAACCCATTGCAAATGGTATTTCAAATCAAGGGACTGAAACAATGGACTCAAATGGTTTTTAAAAACTATGGGAACACATGGATGGCCAAGATCGAAGCACGTTTATCGAGGAACGATCCTAACGGTCTTGGTTTTCCTATAAATACCCCACCCTTCTCACTCTTTTCTTCACACCTTGATCAAATCTGCTCTAAGTGGAGGCAACCACCATTGTGGGGGCCACCTACCTGAGTATATTTGATCATTCTTCCATTCTTGGACCCGTTGTAAGTATTCTTTCGTTCTTTTATTGCTTTTCGAGTCCGAAAGTCAAACTTTGTTTGACTTTCTGCATTGACCAGTTTATGGTCAATGCGAAGTTCGTTTGAACTTCATAACGTGAGCGTAATCACGTTGGTTATAGTCCCTAGCGACTATACCTACTGATTACCACGTTATCTAGGCTTAGTGACGAGTCGTAGTTTCGGTCAAAATGCGTTTTCTTGCGCATTTTGTAACCAAACTACTTTAGGGTATTAAAACCGTTTGTTTTAATACCCAACCTGTTTTCTAAACATGTTCTAGCATGTTTAGCTCGTCGCTTTTAGGTTTGTGCTTGTTTAGGGTCGTAAGGGTAAGCGATCTAATCGATCGCTTATGCTTACGAACCCGACCCATTTGGTCGATCATTAGGATCCGACCAAACACATTAGGTGACCATAGTATATAGGGGATAACCTTTCAAGGTTATACCTTATGGTCACGCCGTTTAAGTAGTTGTATGATAGGTAATGTATGTGCCTTAGGTAAATTACCAAAATACCCTTTTTACACTAAAATTCATTTTAAACTTATGTAACATAATTTTTGACACCTAAACTGATTTAGCAACAATATTAAGTGTGTTAAGGCATATCTTGCTTGTCATAGGGCTAGTTAGGCGTTTCAAGCGCGTTTTACGCAAACGACGCGTTAAAGTAGCATAAGCTACCTAAGCGGGTCGTAACGGGTCAAAAGCACTTAGGTAAGGTTTCGTTTTGGTATGAAGGCTTTGTCAAACCATATTACATAAGTTCCCACACTTATTTGGTTTGCGAACCCTCGTACTACCCGATCCTCCGATAGGTCCGGTTATTAATATAGATGCCTTTATAGGTGCCGTTTGATTCCGTGATCTGCTAGCATTGCTTGGTGGTTGTTCTACGACTTCTAAGCAATCTCAAGTGAGTACATAGTCCCCTCTTTTACTGTTTTCCAAACATTTTGGGGTGAAACACATGTGCCTACTTGTTACTTTCGTGTTTTTCTTGTTTTCACATCATATGCTTGCTATGTTCTTTAGTACACTCGTAGTACATGATTTCATTACTTTGTTTTGCTACGTATGTTAACTTAACATGCTAGCGCATCGATTTACATTACATTACTTTGCTTAATATGTTACATGGCATATTAGCACATTGATTTACATGACTTTTCTGCTTTGTATGATTACTTGGCATACTTAGCACATTGTTTTCCCTTAACTTGCTTACATTTGGTATGACATTTGGTATGCATAAACGGTTCTTTACTACATTCATTAACATTAGCTACGCCGCTCGGTAGTAAGTAATGGTACCATAGGACTTGACAAATCCCGTTCCCGACATCCTGGGTTGGTGTGGATGTAAGGAATGACTGAATCCGTGAACATTTTACTTTGATAACCTTTACTCTAAGGTTATCCTGCTGTCTCAAGGCTTGAATGTAATGCGTTTAACTTACCGCATAAATGTTTGTATCAATAAAACAAGTTTTCTACTTTGCAAAACATAACTTTTTGATTTACTCAAAATACCTTATTTTGGTTCATTATTACTTATGGTTAAGTATTCTCATTTTGTTACTTACCATACATAACTTCTGTTTACACATAACTACATGACTATATTTTGGACTTTTAAAAGTATGACAATGGTTAGGCAAGGACAATTGATGATTGGTTTAAACATGGACTTTATACATGGGTGGTTGTTTGATGACTTGAGTAACGGTATGGGTGTAGTACGATACAAACATGGTGGATACACCGCTGTTACTTCCTATACATAAGAGCTTGTATTGTACTACATGTCGTAGCGTTATTTAAATCATTCACTTGGGACTTGTACATTTTACACAAATAACATATTTTTCACAAGACATTGTTTTACAAAACAGTTTGTTGTATACAAACTCATTTTTACTTGGGTATTCATTTAACCCTACATCATTCTTTTTAACTATACATATCTATTATTGATTTTCAAACAATTTTATAAAACAAAACCTCTTACAAGGATCATGACTGACTTTTGTTAAACTTTTTTTTTTTCTAAACTTATAAGTCATGAATCCTATTTTCACAAAACCTATGTTACTCACTGGCATTTTTATGCTAACGTACTTATTTTCACATGTGTTTCAGGAGCAAACGCGTAGGATGATCGTGACACGCTAGGGTGGACTTGGGCCTTAGTGACTTTAAAATGAAGCTAGTACTAATTAAAACTTGCTGTGTACTCTATGTTTCAGTTGTTTCTAGACAATGTACCTCTTCTATTGATAAATAAAATATAACTTTAAATGCCATGGTTGTGAAACAATAATTCTGTTACAACACTCCCCGATGTTTCCGCCACGATTTGATGTTTTACGTGGTCGGGGTGTGACAGAAGAGTTGGTATCAGAGCCAATGGTTATAGGGAATTAGGTTATTAGTAATGCTTTGACCTAGACTATAACCTTTCTAGGACCCCAACACAAGTTGCCTTGTGTTTAGATTTTAAAACATGCACTTCACCTATCCTTAGGTGATCACCAAAACAAAAACCCAGTTTTCTAAAACGATTTTTGAAAAACAATTCTTTATATTTCAAATGATTTATTTTATAGTTTTGAACCCTTTTGGCTTTTTCAAATTGATTTTGGAAATTTATCATTTGCTTTAATGATTCTTTTGGCCTTGTGCCCTTCGAGTTTTCAAAATCCCGTCAAAGTTCGGGTCTAAATGATGTGAACACGTGCAAACTGGAAGGGTGAATGCCTGTACCCTGAGTTTTCTGTCTAAGGCTAGAGTGTTCGTACAAATCCACATAATCGGACCAGTCACTCTTACCTGGGAACTCTTGGGGTGAGTGTTCACTTATAGGCGAGCATGTCTTCGTTAAGCATTGTTTATGGACCCATTTACTTTGATTAGTCACTGTGCGTCATTTGTTTGCTTTGTGATACAGACAAATGATCACCATCCTTGCTTTGTTGATTTTGTTTCATCTCGTTCTTTTCATCTAATCTTCTCACTCATTCCTCTCGTGTTTTTCCTCTTTCTAGCATGCCTCCTCGACGAGAAAATCAGCTACCCAATGCCGAACTGGCGGAAATCATCGCACAGCATATGGCTGCTGCGTTCCCAAATCTTATTGCTCAGCTTAACCAAGCCAACATCAATCAGAACGCTCCTTGTAACTTCAAGAGCTTCAACTCGGCTAAACCATTAAAGTTCAGTGGCACTGAGGGGGCAACTGGGCTCCTTCAATGGTTTGAGAGCATTGAGAATACCTTCCGTCATGTTCAGTGTCCCGATAATCGCAAGGTCGAGTTTGCTTCTAGTGTTTTCCAGAAGAGGGCGTTGACATGGTGGAACGGGGTTATGAGAGATCGTGGTGCTGAAGTCGCTTTAGCACAAACATGGGCTGAGTTAAGGACTCTCATGATGAGTGAGTTCTGTCCTCGTCATGAATTGCGAGCGTTGGAAAGGGAGTTCGATGATCTGAAACAAGTAAGTGGTGAGCACCGGGCGTATACTGATAGGTTCGAAGAGTTGAGTTTGCTATGCCCAACGATGGTTACCCCACTTGACAAGGCTATCGAGAGATACATTGATGGTCTACCTGACTCTGTGCAAGACATCGTTACTGGTAGTAAGCCTACCACTGTTCGTCAGGCAATCGAGTTAGCTGCAACGTTGACTGAATCTCAAATTCGAAAGGGTAAGTTGCATAGAAAGGGTGACAAGAAGGGTAAGAAGCAGGAGTCTGACAAGAAGGATAGCAAGAAAGGAAAGAACAAGAAGGGGAGTGATACGGGTTCTTCAAGGGGTTCGAGGAAGCGGAAGGCTTCCCAGAACTATGCCGTTACTACTCAGGCTCAAACTGCTCAGAATCAGCCTGTGCAACCTCCTGCCAAGAAACCGTACTTTGGCAATGCACCTCTGTGCAACAGGTGTAACGGACATCATCAACCACACCATCAGTGCCGTCAATGCACCAACTGCGGAAGATCTGGTCATCTCGCTGCTACATGCCGCATTCATGTCAATCAGAATCGGGCTGCTCAGAACCCGGCTCAACAAGTTGCCCAACCCCTTGCTCAACAACAAGGTCAAGCAGCACGACCTCACTTTCCCCCAGGCGCTTGTTACAACTGTGGGGATCTGACCCACTTCCGCAACCAGTGTCCAAGGTTGATAAATGCGAACCCAGTTCAGGCTCAGGCTCGTGGACGAGCTTATAACATGAATGCTGTTGAGGCGCAAGTCGACAACGAAGTGGTGAACGGTACGTTCTTTGTTAATAATCAACCTGCGTCTGTTCTTTTTGATTCGGGGGCCGATAAGAGTTTTGTGTCGTTATCTTTTGAGCCTTTACTTCGCGTGTCTAGAACGAAACTAGGTAAGCCTTTAACTGTCGAAGTTGCGAATGGTGAACCCGTTGTTCTTAATTCTGTCCTTCGCAACTGTCAATTGAACCTTAGCAACCATCTTTTTCCTATCGACCTCACCCCTATGCATCTTGGAAGCTTCGACATTATCGTGGGTATGGATTGGTTAGCCAAGAATCACGCAGAGGTAGTTTGCTTCGAGAAGATCGTTCGTGTACCGCTCCCGTCAGGTGAGATCCTACAGGTTCATGGTGACAAACCTGTTAGTAGCCTCAAGCTTATGTCTTGTTTTCAAGCTCGGAAGTATCTGCGGAAGAACTATGTGGCCTTCTTGGCACATGTTACGGCAGATAAAGACCAAGGCAAGCCCATTCAAGATATCCCTGTTGTTCGGGATTATCAGGAGTTGTTTCCTGAAGAGTTGCCTGGTCTACCCCCAGCACGCCAAGTCGAGTTCCATATCGATCTCGTACCTGGTGCAAATCCCATTGCCAGAGCTCCGTATCGCCTTGCACCGTCTGAGATGCAAGAGCTATCTAAGCAGCTTCAGGAGCTTTCTGACAAAGGTTTTATCCGTCCTAGCTTTTCTCCTTGGGGTGCTCCCGTTCTTTTTGTCAAGAAGAAGGATGGATCCTTCAGAATGTGTATCGATTATCGTGAGCTGAATAAGCTTACCATCAAGAATCGATATCCCCTACCTCGCATTGATGATCTCTTTGACCAGTTACAGGGTGCTACCTGCTTTTCGAAAATTGATCTTCGTTCTGGGTATCATCAACTTCGTGTGCATGAAGAGGATATTCCCAAAACAGCATTTCGCACTCGATATGGACATTATGAGTTCACAGTCATGCCATTCGGTTTGACCAATGCTCCTGCCGTTTTCATGGACTTGATGAATAGGGTCTGCAAGCCTTATTTGGATAAGTTCATCATCGTTTTCATTGATGATATCCTGATCTATTCTAAGACGCAAGCTGATCACGAGCAACACCTTCGTCTTACTCTGGAACTCCTAAAGAAAGAGCAACTTTTTGCCAAATTCTCCAAGTGCGAATTTTGGCTAAAGGAAGTTCAATTTTTGGGACATATTGTCAACGAACAAGGTATACATGTAGATCCTTCCAAGATCAGTGCGATTAAGGATTGGGATACGCCAACTACTCCTACTGAGGTTCGTTCTTTCCTTGGTCTTGCGGGTTACTACCGCCGCTTCATTAAAAACTTCTCGAAGATTGCAGTTCCCCTAACTGCACTAACTCAGAAGAACAAACCCTTTGATTGGGGTTATAAGCAAGAAGAAGCGTTTCAGACCTTGAAGCAAAAGCTTTGTGATGCACCTATTCTAACTCTGCCTGAGGGCAATGATGGTTTTGTCGTCTACTGTGATGCATCGAAATTGGGTCTTGGCTGTGTTCTGATGCAAAGGAACAAAGTCATAGCCTACGCATCTAGACAATTGAAGGTACATGAGAGAAACTACACCACTCATGATCTTGAGTTAGGTGCAGTTGTTTTCGCTCTCAAAATCTGGAGACATTATTTGTATGGTACAAAATGCGTGATTTTCACTGACCACAAAAGTCTCCAGCACATCTTCAATCAGAAAGAACTCAACATGAGGCAAAGACGTTGGGTCGAACTCCTAAACGACTATGATTGCGAAATTCGCTACCATCCTGGTAAAGCGAATGTCGTGGCTGACGCATTAAGTCGTAAGGAACGTACTATGCTTCATTGTATTCGTGATCAATCTGCTATCCAAGCTCGATCTGATATTCAAGCCCGCATTTCTCAGGCTCAGCATGCTTGTGTTTCACAAGACTTGATGGGTAAGGAATTACCCTATCACATTAAGCCTGATCTTGTTCTGAAAGAAGATGGATCGTATTATTTCATGGACCGTTTGTGGGTCCCAAGCCAAAATGATCTTCGTGCTTTGCTTATGGATGAGGCCCATAAATCTCGTTATTCTATTCATCCTGGCTCAGACAAGATGTATAAAGATCTTCGTACTCGGTATTGGTGGCCTGGTATGAAGAAAGACATTGCCTTATACGTTTCAAAATGCCTTACTTGTCTTAAAGTTAAGGCTGAACACCAACATCCCTATGGTCTTTTAGAGCAACCAGAGATTCCAGTTTGGAAATGGGAAAACATCGCTATGGATCTCATTACTAAACTCCCGCGCACTAAGAAAGGTCACAATGCCATCTGGGTAATTGTTGATCGTCTTACTAAATCAGCGCATTTCTTGCCAATCCGTGAGGATCTTTCTGCTGAAAAGTTGGCTAAAATCTATGTGGATGAAATTGTATCCCGACATGGTGTTCCTTTGAACATTATTTTGGACAGGGATGCTCGTTTCTCTTCTCGATTTTGGAGAACCATGCAATCTGCTATGGGGACCCAACTCAATCTGAGCACGGCCTATCATCCACAAACTGATGGCCAAACTGAAAGAACAATCCAGACTTTGGAGGATATGCTTAGAGCTTGTGTGATCGACTTTGGTGGTAGTTGGGATTCACATCTTCCATTGATTGAATTCTCCTACAACAACAGTTATCACTCCAGCATCAACATGGCTCCTTTCGAGGCTCTCTATGGTCGAAAATGTCGTTCACCAGTCTGCTGGAATGAGATAGGTGAGGCTCAGATTACTGGACCTGACCTCATTCTGGAGACAACTGACAAGGTAAAGAAAGTTCGTGATAACTTACAGGCAGCTCGAAGCCGTCAAAAGAGTTACGCGGACCTAAAACGCAAGCCCTTGGATTTCCAAGTCGGTGATCGTGTATTACTTAAAGTCTCACCTTGGAAAGGTGTGATCAGATTTGGAAAGAAAGGAAAACTTGCACCTAGATACGTTGGACCATTCCAGATCGTCGAAAGAATCGGTAAGGTAGCCTACAGACTTCAATTGCCTCCTGAACTTGGAAATGTTCATCCAACCTTCCACGTATCCAACCTCAAAAGGTGCTTAGCTGATGAGAACCTCCACATACCACTTGACGAAATCCGTGTTGATAAAACGCTACATTTTGTTGAGAAACCTGTGGAAATTATGGATCGTGAAGTCAAATGGCTTAAACGCAAGCGCATTCCATTGGTTAAAGTTCGCTGGGAATCTAAACGTGGACCTGAGTTTACTTGGGAACGTGAAGATCAAATGAAGGCGAAGTATCCACATCTATTCCCACGAGTTTCCTCTAAACGAATTTCGGGACGAAATTCCCACAAGTAGGGGAGACTGTGACATTTGTGCTTGTAGTCATTGTAAACAGTTCGGTTATCAATGAAATAAAGTTATTTGATCCCAATGTTTGTTTATTCATGTTTGAAGTTTTTCATGTTTTGGCTTTTATTCGATTTCAAACTCTATATTGTTTTCTGGAGGATTATATGCAAACTGGTACGAAAACGTAATCAGTTAAATGCGACAAATACTCCGGAACATCAATTTATGCTTAACATACCTTAAATAACCCTTACATAACTTAGAAATAAGTTTTGAAGGCTTTGGTATGGCAAAATCTAGTTTATTCGCTTACAGGGACTAAAATTGACAAACTGCGAAAGTATGCCAATCTGAACTGTAACGGACATTCCGGAACATGGTCATAAGTTAAACACACCTTAAATATCCTTTACATAGCTTAGAAATAGGCTTTGAGGGGTTTAGTGTGCTAAAATAAACTTTATGCCCATTAAGGGACTAAAAGCGTCAAAAAGTGCATAAGTTTGCACTTTCACGCATATCTTACGTTCTGAATACTTACGGACATCCAAAAATTCATGTAAGCATTAAAATATTATGTCTTAATGTTTGGCATGGGAAAAATCCATTCGTCGCGCAATTTGGATCGTTTTTCGCGCTTATGCGCATTCCGTCGTAATTAAGCGAACATCGCGATCGTACGACCAAACGAACTGACATCCGAGATATTTTTGAGCATGTTTTGAGTCCCCTATACTTTAACTTCATTTTAGAGCCTTGAAATGAGGTTAACGGGGCTTAAACGTGTCAAAAATGGGCCGAAACGCATGTTTCTAAGCTGCAGGGACCAAAAGTGACAAATCTGTCAAAGTTTGCTCAGGCGGGGCGCGTAAGGATTCCCCCAAACTTTAGGCGGGGCGCGTGAGGTCCCCAGATGCGAAAAAATGCTGAAAACAGCTATATGCAGCTGTCTTGCACTCAAAAACCCATTGCAAATGGTATTTCAAATCAAGGGACTGAAACAATGGACTCAAATGGTTTTTAAAAACTATGGGAACACATGGATGGCCAAGATCGAAGCACGTTTATCGAGGAACGATCCTAACGGTCTTGGTTTTCCTATAAATACCCCACCCTTCTCACTCTTTTCTTCACACCTTGATCAAATCTGCTCTAAGTGGAGGCAACCACCATTGTGGGGGCCACCTACCTGAGTATATTTGATCATTCTTCCATTCTTGGACCCGTTGTAAGTATTCTTTCGTTCTTTTATTGCTTTTCGAGTCCGAAAGTCAAACTTTGTTTGACTTTCTGCATTGACCAGTTTATGGTCAATGCGAAGTTCGTTTGAACTTCATAACGTGAGCGTAATCACGTTGGTTATAGTCCCTAGCGACTATACCTACTGATTACCACGTTATCTAGGCTTAGTGACGAGTCGTAGTTTCGGTCAAAATGCGTTTTCTTGCGCATTTTGTAACCAAACTACTTTAGGGTATTAAAACCGTTTGTTTTAATACCCAACCTGTTTTCTAAACATGTTCTAGCATGTTTAGCTCGTCGCTTTTAGGTTTGTGCTTGTTTAGGGTCGTAAGGGTAAGCGATCTAATCGATCGCTTATGCTTACGAACCCGACCCATTTGGTCGATCATTAGGATCCGACCAAACACATTAGGTGACCATAGTATATAGGGGATAACCTTTCAAGGTTATACCTTATGGTCACGCCGTTTAAGTAGTTGTATGATAGGTAATGTATGTGCCTTAGGTAAATTACCAAAATACCCTTTTTACACTAAAATTCATTTTAAACTTATGTAACATAATTTTTGACACCTAAACTGATTTAGCAACAATATTAAGTGTGTTAAGGCATATCTTGCTTGTCATAGGGCTAGTTAGGCGTTTCAAGCGCGTTTTACGCAAACGACGCGTTAAAGTAGCATAAGCTACCTAAGCGGGTCGTAACGGGTCAAAAGCACTTAGGTAAGGTTTCGTTTTGGTATGAAGGTTTTGTCAAACCATATTACATAAGTTCCCACACTTATTTGGTTTGCGAACCCTCGTACTACCCGATCCTCCGATAGGTCCGGTTATTAATATAGATGCCTTTATAGGTGCCGTTTGATTCCGTGATCTGCTAGCATTGCTTGGTGGTTGTTCTACGACTTCTAAGCAATCTCAAGTGAGTACATAGTCCCCTCTTTTACTGTTTTCCAAACATTTTGGGGTGAAACACATGTGCCTACTTGTTACTTTCGTGTTTTTCTTGTTTTCACATCATATGCTTGCTATGTTCTTTAGTACACTCGTAGTACATGATTTCATTACTTTGTTTTGCTACGTATGTTAACTTAACATGCTAGCGCATCGATTTACATTACATTACTTTGCTTAATATGTTACATGGCATATTAGCACATTGATTTACATGACTTTTCTGCTTTGTATGATTACTTGGCATACTTAGCACATTGTTTTCCCTTAACTTGCTTACATTTGGTATGACATTTGGTATGCATAAACGGTTCTTTACTACATTCATTAACATTAGCTACGCCGCTCGGTAGTAAGTAATGGTACCATAGGACTTGACAAATCCCGTTCCCGACATCCTGGGTTGGTGTGGATGTAAGGAATGACTGAATCCGTGAACATTTTACTTTGATAACCTTTACTCTAAGGTTATCCTGCTGTCTCAAGGCTTGAATGTAATGCGTTTAACTTACCGCATAAATGTTTGTATCAATAAAACAAGTTTTCTACTTTGCAAAACATAACTTTTTGATTTACTCAAAATACCTTGTTTTGGTTCATTATTACTTATGGTTAAGTATTCTCATTTTGTTACTTACCATACATAACTTCTGTTTACACATAACTACATGACTATATTTTGGACTTTTAAAAGTATGACAATGGTTAGGCAAGGACAATTGATGATTGGTTTAAACATGGACTTTATACATGGGTGGTTGTTTGATGACTTGAGTAACGGTATGGGTGTAGTACGATACAAACATGGTGGATACACCGCTGTTACTTCCTATACATAAGAGCTTGTATTGTACTACATGTCGTAGCGTTATTTAAATCATTCACTTGGGACTTGTACATTTTACACAAATAACATATTTTTCACAAGACATTGTTTTACAAAACAGTTTGTTGTATACAAACTCATTTTTACTTGGGTATTCATTTAACCCTACATCATTCTTTTTAACTATACATATCTATTATTGATTTTCAAACAATTTTATAAAACAAAACCTCTTACAAGGATCATGACTGACTTTTGTTAAACTTTTTTTTTTTTTTCTAAACTTATAAGTCATGAATCCTATTTTCACAAAACCTATGTTACTCACTGGCATTTTTATGCTAACGTACTTATTTTCACATGTGTTTCAGGAGCAAACGCGTAGGATGATCGTGACACGCTAGGGTGGACTTGGGCCTTAGTGACTTTAAAATGAAGCTAGTACTAATTAAAACTTGCTGTGTACTCTATGTTTCAGTTGTTTCTAGACAATGTACCTCTTCTATTGATAAATAAAATATAACTTTAAATGCCATGGTTGTGAAACAATAATTCTGTTACAACACTCCCCGATGTTTCCGCCACGATTTGATGTTTTACGTGGTCGGGGTGTGACACCATCCGTGAAGAGTATCCAAGGATCCTTAGTCTCTTCAAGTTGTTGAACTTCCAATTCAGCTTCCCTTTGTAGATCACTACTGAAATCAGCCACAAAGTCAGCTAAGGCTTGGGATTTGATGGCAGTTCTTGGTTCATACTTAATGTCATATGCACTAAGCTTGACTGCCCATTTTGCCATCCTTCCTGACATTTCAGGTTTCCTGAGAACATTCTTGATAGGAAAGTTAGTCTTAACAATAATAGGATGAGTTTCAAAATAATGATGTAATTTAGTAGATACCATGATTAAAGAAAGAATAAGTTTCTCTAAATGAGAATACCTGGACTCAGCATCAAGTAGACTTTTACTTACATAGTATACTGGATGTTGAGTACCTTCATGATCCTTAACAAGGACCGCACTTACTGCCTTAGTAGAACAGCTAGGTATAAGGATAATGTTTCTCCATTTTCTGGTTTCATTAGGGCTGGAGCTGTGGATAAGTAATCCTTGAGGGCATTCTCATGCTTTTCAGTCCACTCAAACTTTTATTCTTTCTCAGGATGTCATAGAACTCTTTGCATTTCTCTGATGACTTTGAGATGAATCTGTTCAAGGCTGCGATTCTTCCTGTCAATCTTTGCACATCCTTAGCATTGACAGGAGAATTAATGTTCACGATGGCCTTGATTTGTTCTGGACTTGCCTCTATTCCCCTTTTTGTTACCATGTAACCTAAGAATTTACCAGCTTTTACTCCAAAGTGCCATTTGGAAGGATTCAATTCTAATTTGTATCTATCAAGGATATCAAATGCTTCCCCCAAATCCTTAAGGTGATCCTCAACTCTTTTGGACTTAACCACCATGTCATCTATATAGACCTCCATTGTGTGTCCAATCTGTTCTTTAAACATCATATTTACTAGCCTTTGGTATGTAGCACCTGCATTTCTTAGTCCAAAGGGCATAACAATATAACAATAGATACCAGTAGGGGTTATAAAAGCTGTATCCTCTTGGTCAGATGGTTCCATCTAAATTTGTTGGAATTCAGATGAAGCATCCATAAAAGTTAACAACTCATGACCCGCTGTAGCATCCACCATGGAATCAATGTGGGGTAAAGGGAAAGGATCCTTGGGACATGCTTTGTTTAAAACAGTAAAGTCAACACATACCCTCCACTTTCCATTCTTTTTCTGAATAACAACCACATTGGCTAACCATCTTGGATACTTTACCTCTCTAATCATACCTGTGACACCCCAGGAAAACCAGTAAACGATACAACTTACCTAGCTTCCTCAGTAACCGCATGCTAAATTTCGGGACGAAATTTCTTTCAAGTTGGGGATAATGTGACAACTCGAGTTTCCAAGATTCCATTTTCGCATTTATTGCACGTTCACTGTTTGGTTAATCGTTTACTTGCATAATTAGTTTGCTGTGAAACTGTAACGTTTTGATTCAATAAAGTATATTGTGTTTGAGCATGGTTATGTGTTACTTATGAATGATTTGACAAATACTTAAATGTGGTGGTGAAACTGTAAATTGTATATCTTGTGCATGTAATACGTGATAGATAATTCTTTAGGGTGCTTAGTGCTAATAGTGAAACTTAAATCATTCTTAACCCTAATCCCTTTCATTAATCATCACCAAAGAAACAAAGCACGTACTTTCATACTCTCTGATCCTCTCTGGTAATCATCAAATTCATCATTGGCACAAGCTCTTCATCACTCGTGATTCCCTCTCTTTGTCTAGAATCAATTCAAGGTAATTGTTTAATCATTGTTTGATGTTAATCGTTGATTGATTGATTCATGTTAAAACCCTAGTTCTTCATATGATATTCTGTGATTATTGATTTGGATTCTGATTATTGTGATAATGATGTTGATTAGTCGTATAATCGATTGCCTGATGATTAAGATACATGATATATTAAAATCGTTGATTTGATTTGATTACTGTACTGTGAATATGTGAGATTAGGGTTTCAGGATCGTATAAACGTTGTTACGTTCTTATCTTATGTTTCTGTGCTACTAGGGTTTTTGAGTCCGAATTTGTAAACATATCACATAGTCCGACTTCTGAATGTTAAAAATGGTCAGAGTTTCATGATTTGTTGCTTGTCCGACCTTTGTATGTGTGTAAGGTCCGACTTTTATGATAGGAAACAGGATCCGAGCTTTATGCATGAAACATATAGTCCGACTTTTATGAATTAGGCATGGTCCGAATTTTAATCATGTATGCTTGTCCAAGTTTATGTATGATCATATATCCGAGCTTCTGCTTGCATGTTCTGTCCGACTTTTGTGTTAAATATGAGTCCGACCTTTAAGGATGTAAGGGTGTCTGACTTTTCTATTGAACAAAGGGTCCGAGTTTTGCATGCCATGTGATGTCCGACTTTTATTAAGAGGACCCTTGGTCCGAGTTTCAAGCCCTTCCCCCTTGTCCGACCTTGTGAAAGCCCCCACCCCCTGTCCGAGTTTTTAAGCAAGGAAACCCCCTGGTCCGAATTTGTGAAGGGAAGTCCCTTTGGTCCGAGTTTCATGCTCCATGGTCCGACTTTGTTGATTATTAGTGTTGGGATGTCAGACTTTTGAAGGGTAAGGGTTGTAGTCCGAGTTTATGCTTATGGAGGTCTGAGCTTTTGTTGTATGTTAAGCTGTTAAGTGGTCAACCCTGCATGTTAAGTGTGTTACTGAATATATCATCATATGCCACTGTATGCATGTCACTGCATGTTACTGTGTGACACGATACTGTATATCACTGCGTAAAACTACACGTTACTGTATGTATGAACATTCTATGTGATGTCATTCTGTACACAACCATCACACGAATCACAATTATTTAGACATCAATGACTTGCAAACCCTAATTGAATGCAAACACTTACGTCAAATCATGTGCAATGTACTTAGGTCGTGTGTAACGGACTTAAACATTAATTAACCCTAGAAGCAATAACATACCGAGCAAACTAAGGTGAGTTCACACTCTTACTAAGGCATGGGATTCCCAGGGCTTGGGAATGGGATTGAAGGAATGAGATTGAATGAATTCGTACTTACACTGTTACTAGACTACCTACCATCGTCCTCGGTTGTGCAGGACACATACGTAAAACCTACGTATACTTGTATTGCCCACGGTCCTCAGGTTGCGAAGGACACTCACGTAAAACCTACGTGAACTGATACTCACTACTGCCTCGGTTGTGTCAGGCACTTACGTAAAACCTACGTAAACCCCCGCGTACCCCTATCCTCGGTTTGTGAAAGATACTTACGTAAAACCTACGTAAAGCTTGTACGTATTACTGTTCTCGGGTTATGAAGAACACTTATGGTTACGAATAGTCTAGTGGATAAACAACATGGGAAGCCCCCACCAATAGAACGTACTATCGGCCCAGTAGAGCCACATGTTATAAACGAACTTACTATTACGCATTTACTTTCTGTGAACTCGCTTAACTAGTTGTTGATCCTCTGTTACATGCCTTGCAGGTCGTTAGATACACGGAGCTTGCACAGGGAGGAGCTGGTCGTTGTGGGCTTGGATCGTGATTGTTTCGTTAAACACTTTATGACATTTCATACTTTATTATGTTGGGTTTTATTTATACGCTTCCGCTAAACAGTGATAATATACTTATGTTTTGGGAACACCTTTCATATTGGTGGTTGAATGGCATTTACTTTTATATTAATTACATGTTCAATATGATTGGTGGCTTGATCCTGGTCAGTCACACTCCCAAGCGGTGATACTCCACAGGTGGATTTTGGGGGTGTGACAATACCTGCCTTGAGCAATTTGTCTACCTCCTCTTGGATAATGGCATTTCTTTCAGGTGCAAACTTCCTCCTTTTCTGATGTATTGGTTTGAAGGACCTGTCAATGCCAAGTTTATGAGTAATAACAACTTTAGAAATACCTGTAATGTCTTCATGTTTCCAAGCAAAGGTAGCTTTTCTCCTTTTTAGAAAGGATATTAAATCTTGTTCGATGGTGTCAAGGATCCCGAATCCTATAAAGATCTTGGATTCAGGATCCTCAGGGTTCATCAGAATGTCCTTGACATCTTGCTCTCTTGCCTCCAGGGCATCCCTTGGAGGATACTTTTATTGCTATGCCTCCCTAGGTCTTGAGGCTGGTTTCATTGATGAAGTGTAACAATTCTTGGCCTCTTGCTGATCACTTTCTATGTTCACCACACCCTATGGAGTAGGGAGTTTCACACACTGATGATACATTGAGGGGACTGCTTTCAAGTCGTGTATCCATGGCCTGCCAAGGATAACATTACAGCAAAACAAGCAATCATTGGCACAAAATTTTTGAACATAATTTATTCCCTCTATGTAAATAGGAAGTTTGATGTCCCCCAATGTATTCTTGGTCTCTCCACTGAATCCCACAAGAATAGATGATCTTGGGACAATTTCGGATTCAGGGATGTTCATTCTCTTGAGGACATCTAACTGGATGATGTTCACTGAGCTTCCCCCATCAATGAGAATCCTGCGAACAAAATGGTTAGAAATGAATAATGTAATAATAAGACCATCGTGATGAGGATCCTGAATATCTGCACAGTTATCCTCATCAAAGGATATGACTTTTTCCTGGGTAAGGATGGAAGTTCGAATAGGTCTATCCCCATTCTCCACCTTTGCCTCCTTTGCATGCCTTTTAGCTGCCGAGAATGAAGTGCCACAGATGGCAGATCCACCGGAGATGAAAAGAATAATTTGAGCGTCAGCTGGTGGAGCAGGAGCCTTTTCAGGAACTCTCTCAGGAACCTGGATCCTTGATTTCTTCCTTCCGAACAACTCCTTCAAATATCCTTTGCTCAAGAGGTAACCAATCTCTTTCCTTAGTGCTATGCATTCATCTGTGAGATGACCAAAGTCTTCATGATAAGCACAACACTTCAATTTGTCTTTGGTAGCAGCTGGCTTGTCACTCTTCCTCGACCATCTGGCTTTATCACCTAGATTCTGCATAGCAAGGATTAGTTCATTATTATCAACAGCAAAAAATACTCAGAAATAGGAGGATAATCTTCATCATCTTCCTCTTGTTCCACAACATGCACATTCTGATTGTCAGACTTATTGTATGACTTGGATTTATTATTCCTGAAATAGGACCCTTGTTTGTCTTGCTTTGAGGATCATGACAGTCTCTCCTGGATCCTTTGATCATCCTCTAAACGGATGAATCTAAGGGCCCCGTTCCTTACTTCATCTAGGTTCCTGCAAGGTGTCATAACAAGATCATCATAGAATTGTGAATCCTTGAGCAAACCCATTTTAAAAGCCTCTACAGCTGTAGCAATATCTAAATTAGGGATTTCTAAGGATTCTCTACTGAATTTAGTTATGTAATCCCTTAATGATTCATTATGACCTTGGGTTACCCTGTATAAATCACTAGTTAATCGTTCAAATCTCCTACTACATGAAAATTGGCTTTTGAACAAGTTAACCGGATTAGAAAACGAAGTAATTGAATAGGGAGGAAGACTTAGCAGCCACTTAAGAGCTGATCCTGTTAATGTGGATCCGAAACCCTTGCAAAGACATGCCTCCTTTAACCTTTTAGGGAATGGGGTTGATCTCCATTCTTTCCCTGTATTGAGCTACATGCTCTTGTGGATCAGTTGTACCATCATAGAGCTTCATATTTGGTGTTTGAAACCTCTTTGGTATCTCCGCATTACATATAGGTGGTGCAAAGCGAGACACCTTATGACTCCCATCCGAAATCTTAGGAATGGGTTTAACCACTCCTGGGACGCTGGATATCATATCCTTGAGTTTTTGCAACTCCCTTGCCATAGCCTGGTTGATTCCTGGTTCCTGCATAAAGCCATGGTTAGTATTATAAGATGTATTGAAAGTATTACCTCCTGACTGATTCGAGGCTGGGATCCCAGATGTGAATCCAAATTGATGTGGTTCCGGTATAATCATGGGACCAGATGAAGCAATAGTCTGCATAGGAATGAAGTCTCCTACATGAATCTCTGAACTTCTGGGTTGTTGGGATCCTTGATCCTGGAAGATATTGGATCCAGTATACATCAGAGCTGAAGGTCTTGGAGGATATTATATGGATCCTTGAACCTGCGATGAGGATCCTTGAACCTGCGATGACGATCCTGGATACTGAGGGTAGGATCCTTGAACTGACAGCGTCCCCATGTATCCTCCCGAACTAGAGAAGGATCCTTGATGCTGGAAGGAGGATCCTTTGTCACACCCTGGCTTTGCGGAAGCGTGGTTAATTTGGTGTGACTTCTTAATACCATAGCTTAGTCATAACAAAGCTATATGAATTAAAAACATGCAAGATCATCCATTAAGTTTTGAAAACCAAATACAATACCATTGTTTTAACGGGGATACACCCTAACAACCATAATCTTGTTTAACAAACAAACAAAACATAAACACAGTTTAAGGACTGTGACTTGTCCAGGAAAGAGTCAAATTCCCTAAACCCCGGATGACCTCGGAAACTAGTGCAGCGGGAAAACGTGCCATACCGTGCCAGATCCTTTAATTCCCTGAAATACATGTAAGTTGAAAAATCAACAATAATGTTGAGCGAGTTCATGTGTTTGGTATGTGCGCGCGAATAAACCTTTATAATCATTGCAAGTGTGAATATTTTGTAAACTCTGGTATGAAAGCAAATAAGGAAACATATCAGTTAATGTGTATCCACGTGGTCCAACCTGCGGGCGCATGGGAGGGGATAGGACAAGGTCACCACATGGTCCAACCTGCGGGCGCATGGGTGGTGTTAGGACAAGGTCACCACATGGTCCAACCTGCGGGCGCATGGGTGGTGTTAAGACAAGGTCACCACATGGTTCAACCTTAGGGCGCATGGGTGGGGTTTGTTATGCTCAAATAGGCCTACCACTTGTATCCCTCGATCGTACTACGAGGACTAATGTTCTTAAGGTTTCACCTACCCAAATCACATAACCTAACAGTTCCTTCCTTAGCTGACCATACCATGTAAGAAATATTCGTAATCATAGTAACATGTATTTCACCCCCGTAGTTTAGAAAACTGAAAACAGTTATGATTAAAGGGGGACATGAACTCACAGTCGGTGCGTCTCTACCAAGTACTCCAAATCGGGCAGCTGTGCAACGACCTACATGTGCTAATTCTATTAGACGGACGGCCGTGCCTTAGCTTTATAGTTTAAGTTTTTGGGAAATAGTTAGACAACTATTCCGTATTTACTTTTCATATATACTCGGTAGTTAATCTCCTTCCCAAGGATGGGGGATTTAATACATGTGCGTTTGAATTATATCATTAAGTCTCACTTAATATATATTTATTTCCAATTTCAAAATAAGTATTTTTCTCAAAAATATTATATTTTCATTTCACATAATTTCCCCAAAAATAATACGTCGACAAAATTACGCGTTCATAAATATTTCCGTAATGCGTAAGTTACGTTTTAACGATCGGGTGGTAATAATAATAATTACCGGTGTAACTTATATGTTATCGTAGAGGCGTTCGTATTATTTTGGATCTGTTAACGTTCGTAAATATTATTTTTACTCTAAAAATAATATTTGTGTATTTTCACAAAATAATCATAAACAATGTTGTGAAAAATATATACTTACCAAATATATTTTAATCGCGTTTAATTTTTGTGAAAATCCCACCTCCGAATATTTGTAAATAAAGTCGTGGCGAAATATATTTTGAAAACATGTCAAAAATAATTCTAACACTTGTAGTGAAAATAATTCTAAGTGTTGGTCTGTTATCCTCCTTCTCTATCCGTTGCTAAAACTTCTCTGTTAATCCTTGCATCTCCGAAAATGTAAGTCGCTACGATGCATTGACTACGGGTACAGTGCCTGGAATTAAATTGACGCGGGATTCGACTAATCGTTGAGGAGACGATTCCGGCAAGTCTTCGAGGAAGACTTCGGGGTATTCTCCAATCACAGGGATATCTTCGGGTTTTGGTTTTTCGGCTTCTTTTTCCACGACATGAGCCAAGAATGCAACACATCCTTTGTGCGAAAATTTTTGTGTCTTCTTTGCCTGATAATCCGTAGGAGCGTATCCTGCTCCATGAATCACAATCATTTCTCCGTTCATCGTTGGGGTGCGGATGACAATCTCCGCTGGGTTGTTCGACAACCAGTCCATCCCAATTATCACATCGAAGCTTCCGTTAGGCTTGTTCTATCGAGCACTGGGTATCTAGGTTACTTACTACTAAAACAACTATATTTTCTGAAGCTAAAATTTGACAATACTGTCAAATAGAGCGTAACATTGACTATTATGAGACGTACCGATATCCATGCTTGGATTCTATCCCCGCTGTTGAGCTTTCATCCACGTGCCTGAGTGTTCTTAGGGCAATACTTCCTGAAATGCCCCACATCACCGCAATTAAAACATGCTTGGCCACAGCCTTGATCGTCACCATCCTTGCCTTGATAGTTGTCGTCGTCGTTATTTCCTCTGCGATTTCCGTTACCATCTTGACCTCTATTTCCATGTTCAGTACCTTGCCGACACGTTTCCTTGACATGTCCCACCTTGCCACAGTTACCACATTTTCCATATCTACACCGCCCGTTATGGTGACGTCGACAGTTGTCGCACTTTGGTAGGATACCCGTGTACTCTTTTCTCTTTTTGGCCTTGTCGTCGCTACTCGACTGGGTACCCTGTTTGAAATTCGCCAACTTCCTCTTGTTGTCCCCAGATGACTCTACATGAGTCTCCGTCTTTTCCTCAGAGGCTAAAAATTTGTTCATCCTGATTGCCTCTTCCGTCAGGGCTACACTTAGATTGATGGCCTCAGAGATTGTTGCAGGCTTTGATGCCGTTACCATGCTCATGATTTGGGGTGCCAATCCCCAAATGAAACGCTAAATCCTTTTAAATTCCGGATCTACCATGTAAGGAACGATACGCGATAGAACATGGAACTTCTCCACATACTCAGCTATTTTTGGACCTTCCATCCTCAAGTTCCAGAACTCAGTTTCTACCTTCTGGCTTTCTGTTCTCGAACTGTACTTTTTATGCATTAGCTCTTTCAGCTCGTCCCATGATAGAGTATACGCAGCAGCCTCGCCCATGGTCTGAACCTGAAGTTTCCACCATGACAGAGCCCCATCTATGAACAGCCCGGAAATGTACGTGACCTGATCTCTTGGGGCGCATTTGCTCGCACGCAAAACAGTGTCCGTCTTCTCAATCCAGCGTACGAAGGCTACGGCACCCCCAGTGCCGTCGAAATGTAGGGGCTGGCAGCCTAAGAACTGCTTGTAGGTGCAGCCGTTGGGTGGGTTATTTCCTGAGGTACCTCCGTTGCGCTCGGAGTGATGGGCCTCGTATTGTGCAATGACTGCAGCAATGATTCCCTGAAGTTCCGCCTCGTTGGTGGGTATGCGTAAGTATACAACAATATCAACACATAACATCTCATGTTATAAATAAATCAATCACATAACATCTCATGTCATAGAACATAAACAATAGATCACTTCGATTGCATTGCCACAAATCGAGACCAGAATGTAAGGTTTACAGGTACCCAACTGTATCATACAACATCAATGACTTAGTAGGTGACGACCCTAGGCAAGTCGTGCGATCGCTGGACATGTTCAGGAATCTCTGGTTCGTCCATTTTCAAATTCCAGGACTCCATCTCAAGCTTCTGTTATTCCAGTCTTAGAACCATATTTCTCCTTTATCATTTCCTCGAGCTCGTCCCAGCTCAGTGCATAAGCAGCATCTGTACCAAGGGTCTGAATCTGAAGATCCTATCATGAGAGTGTGCCATCTAGGAATGACCCTGAGATATAGGTAACACTCCGTTGGGGCGAACAGTTACTCATTCTTAGGATGGAGTCAATCTTTTCGGACCAACGAACAATTGCAACGGCGCCTCCTATTCCTTCAAAGTTCAGGGGCTTGCAATTCAGGAACAGTTTATAGGTGCAGCCAGTTGGAGGGGGGGTTGTTCCCAGTAGTGCCATCGTTGTGCTTAGAGCGGAGGGCTTCATGTCGTGCATTTGCCTGTGAGATGCGTTCTTGCAGCTCGGCTTCTGTCCTTGGCAACATACTGGTGTTTGTGTCACGTCCGGGTGACATCCTCTTTTGTCGAAGTGGTGTGAAGCGGGTTAGAAAACGTTTCAATTGTCTATGAGATACATAGCACCATAAACCATCATGTAATCACTCAATTCCACACGCAAATATACTCAATGTATGGGTGGGGAAATAAATTTCTGAGCCTTCACATAGGCTTGCCAATTTGGCTTGATGCTTGTACTAGAATGAACTCGAGGCTACATCGCCTTGGTCATTAGTTATTTCCTGTTACATTGGTTTTCATTAGCTTGACTCGCAGAGTCCACCCGGATTTCTGTGCACTACAAGTCGTTATTACGTGGGCCCCCGTAATAATAAATTATCTTGCACAGTTACCCCACATTTTCTCTCGTCCAAGCAGATGATCAACCAAGGAGCAATAGCAGGTGCATTGGCATGAACAGGGTCATGCTCCAATGCGGGGTCAAGAGCAATGCCTGACTCAGAGCCACGGCTGGCTCCGGATTAACAAACTCCATCTCAAAAATCAGCTGGATCAAACATCACAGGGGGGGTTGCAGGATCCTCCAAGGGCTGGTCTAAGTGTATGAACTCAATGTCATGGTCTGGATCAAAACCATATTGAAGAACAGGATCACCCTCAATACTGTGATCAACTCGAAGCTTTGTGCGGGAAACGGTGCAGCTAATGATGCCATATCAGAGTCGGCGTCGCGTGAATGGTGCTGCACTCCCTGTATATGAGAAGATGCGGATGTCGGAAACTCAGTGAGTCTGGGACAGGGGAATGGGCATGAGTTTCCCCCGCAGGAGCGTCCGCAAGCAATAGGCTAATACCAGCAGCAATAGGGCCTCGCCCTCGAATGGGTCCTCCTCTAGTAGATCGTATCGTCGTCAGAGGCCACGTCGGGGGGGGGGGGGCATATCAATAACAGGATAAGCGGCAAGGGGCACAGGAGTAGGGATCACCGCGAGTGGCAAATTCCCAACAAGATGGCCATCAGTAGGCTTTGCTACGACTTCAGGCAGCGCAAAAGGGCTGAAAGTCGTCATTGTCTGTGCCGGTAGTATCGGAAATGTACACCTCGTGCTTCGATGAAACTATGTCGTCAATCACATAACATCTCATGTCATAGAACATAAACAATAGATCACTTCGATTGCATTGCCACAAATCGAGACCAGAATGTAAGGTTTACAGGTACCCAACTGTATCATACAACATCAATGACTTAGTAGGTGACGACCCTAGGCAAGTCGTGCGATCGCTGGACATGTTCAGGAATCTCTGGTTCGTCCATTTTCAAATTCCAGGACTCCATCTCAAGCTTCTGTTATTCCAGTCTTAGAACCATATTTCTCCTTTATCATTTCCTCGAGCTCGTCCCAGCTCAGTGCATAAGCAGCATCTGTACCAAGGGTCTGAATCTGAAGATCCTATCATGAATTAAAAACATGCAAGATCATCCATTAAGTTTTGAAAACCAAATACAATACCATTGTTTTAACGGGGATACACCCTAACAACCATAATCTTGTTTAACAAACAAACAAAACATAAACACAGTTTAAGGACTGTGACTTGTCCAGGAAAGAGTCAAATTCCCTAAACCCCGGATGACCTCGGAAACTAGTGCAGCGGGAAAACGTGCCATACCGTGCCAGATCCTTTAATTCCCTGAAATACATGTAAGTTGAAAAATCAACAATAATGTTGAGCGAGTTCATGTGTTTGGTATGTGCGCGCGAATAAACCTTTATAATCATTGCAAGTGTGAATATTTTGTAAACTCTGGTATGAAAGCAAATAAGGAAACATATCAGTTAATGTGTATCCACATGGTCCAACCTGCGGGCGCATGGGAGGGGATAGGACAAGGTCACCACATGGTCCAACCTGCGGGCGCATGGGTGGTGTTAGGACAAGGTCACCACATGGTCCAACCTGCGGGCGCATGGGTGGTGTTAAGACAAGGTCACCACATGGTTCAACCTTAGGGCGCATGGGTGGGGTTTGTTATGCTCAAATAGGCCTACCACTTGTATCCCTCGATCGTACTACGAGGACTAATGTTCTTAAGGTTTCACCTACCCAAATCACATAACCTAACAGTTCCTTCCTTAGCTGACCATACCATGTAAGAAATATTCGTAATCATAGTAACAGGTATTTCACCCCCGTAGTTTAGAAAACTGAAAACAGTTATGATTAAAGGGGGACATGAACTCACAGTCGGTGCGTCTCTACCAAGTACTCCAAATCGAGCAGCTGTGCAACGACCTACATGTGCTAATTCTATTAGACGGACGGCCGTGCCTTAGCTTTATAGTTTAAGTTTTTGGGAAATAGTTAGACAACTATTCCGTATTTACTTTTCATATATACTCGGTAGTTAATCTCCTTCCCAAGGATGGGGGATTTAATACATGTGCGTTTGAATTATATCATTAAGTCTCACTTAATATATATTTATTTCCAATTTCAAAATAAGTATTTTTCTCAAAAATATTATATTTTCATTTCACATAATTTCCCCAAAAATAATACGTCGACAAAATTACGCGTTCATAAATATTTCCGTAATGCGTAAGTTACGTTTTAACGATCGGGTGGTAATAATAATAATTACCGGTGTAACTTATATGTTATCGTAGAGGCGTTCGTATTATTTTGGATCTGTTAACGTTCGTAAATATTATTTTTACTCTAAAAATAATATTTGTGTATTTTCACAAAATAATCATAAACAATGTTGTGAAAAATATATACTTACCAAATATATTTTAATCGCGTTTAATTTTTGTGAAAATCCCACCTCCGAATATTTGTAAATAAAGTCGTGGTGAAATATATTTTGAAAACATGTCAAAAATAATTCTAACACTTGTAGTGAAAATAATTCTAAGTGTTAGCTTTTTAGAAAAATTTCGACAGAGTTTCCTCTGTAACTGGAGGTGGCCACGCTTTCAAGCGTATCATTTTCTTTTACTAAATCAATTTCAACAACTTCTTTATTCAATTAAACAATTTCTGACACATCAAACTAGTCGTCAAGTATGTAAATCGCATAATCACATGAACTTGTAGTTTTTCCGAAACTATAGTGTAAATCCCATTATGTTTTGTGGATCTCTATATAAAGAAATGTGATCTCGTAAAAACCTCGTTTTTAGAGTAAATCCATCTTTGCAACTTCTCGTCATCTTTTACAAAGTTTGTTATTTTGTCGAAACTTTTCATTTCACAAGTTTTTACACACTTGTGGTTTATAAAAATCATGCTTGTTAGTGTAAGATCCATTTTTAGAAAACATGATTTCTTTGACACTCGGTCTTTTGAAAATACCACTTGCAGATACGTAGATCTGCTAGTTTTAAACACTATTCCACAAGTAAAACATTTTTACACAAGTTCATGATTCGCGTGTGGTAGAGTTTCATCTTTTAACCCTTGTTCTATTCGAAACATCCTTATGTTATGATTCGTGATCATGACCAAACCGGGTTAAACGATGATCCGAGCTACCACAACATAGATCGGGTCTAAATAATCACAAATCTCAATTACTAAAACATTTACACAACTAGTGAGCTTTTAACCATCCTTTTTCATGTTTTTAGTAGACTTTAATGCACCCTTTTGTAAGATTCCGAGTTTTAACTGTTACAACACATATTAACCACTTTAGATTAGTTCAAGTAAGGGATTTAAACATCATACCACTAGCTCAGGGCTAGGGAAGAATCTATGCACGAAAGAGGTGGATACAAGCTAGAGAAAGTGGTCCTTCGAACTCCGAGTGCACCAAGCTTCCTAATATGTGACCCTTGATGTTTGTATATGCTTGGAATGAAGAGATGAGAACTCGAAAATGGATGGATGGGGAGAGGGGGGTTCGGCCGAGACTTAGGGAGCAAGGGGAGAGAGTAGTTTTGTGTGGTGTTATGTGGTGAATGACCTCTAGTGCATTAGGTGATACTTATAGACAATTAGGGATTATGGACCAAAGGTTTTAATGTTCTCTTGATATGAGACAAGAGCTATTATAATAATAAAAAATGGTACAAGTCTAGTCCCATTGTGACCGAATCGGCCCAGGGGGGGGGGTCTTGGTTGAATTCTAACCATTAGTTAGGTTATTAGTTACTTTAAGGTTAGGTTAACTAAGTTGAGTTTAGGGATTAACTTAGTTAGTTATGTGATGTGTTTTAACGCGGGTGTTAGGGTGTTCAGGGACCCTAACTGGCTCAGAAAAAGATAAATAATGTTCATGTCAATATTTTTATGTTCCGCCTGTTGTTTGGTTGGATAGTAATCCGGTAAAGCGCTTAATAAAGCTTTAGAGTGTCGTTAATTCCATTTTTAGTGACACAACTTATTCCCGACACTTTGGAAAGTGTCTAGTAATATTTTTCTCATGTTTTGGCACTTTATTAGCCAGCTAGAAGCTGAATTGTTCATTAAAGTGCTGTGTTCTGTGCTCAGTGTATGTTTTAGGCACATCCAGTCATCGTAACTTATTCCTAGAGACGCAGTTCTACAACCCTTGTATCCCTACACTCACTATGGGTGTAGTAAAATATTTCTGGCTCATACAGGCCTTAGAGGCAGTATCTGCCTGATGCTGGCTTTATCAGCATGTTCAATAGGTTATCCGTTCATAGTGCTACTGTGCTTTTGTGCATCATGTTTGTCACTAAAGTTCAATATGTAAATAATGTAGTGACAGCAAACAGAGTATGATGCAAGTATGTACAAGTATCAACAGTCAAGTAGCAGTTCATCAGTAATTTCAGTTAAGCACAGTAATCAAGCAGTAATTAATTATTAATTAAATCGTACGGATACCTGGTTTTGTGAGGGTTGTCACATCCTTGATGTTGAAGAGAGGATCCTGAAGGCTGGAAGTAGGATCCTTGAGCTTGTGTCATAGCCGATGATCTATACTGCATACTTGATGATCCTCCATGGTACTGGACACCTGATGCCATAGAATGCTGAACAGTTGTTGGTGGAGTAGTGAAATCCAATGATCTGGGCACCAATGGAGAGTGATCCTCTGCTGATTTCTTCAATTTCTTGGTTTCATCAATCTCATGAAGGATCCTGCCATAAGTTTCATCCTGTTGTTGCATGTAATTCTTCATCTACAAAATCAAAGAATAAAGATCATTGTTAGTAGGAGCAGAAGAAACAACAGTAGTTGCTTTTATGAAAACGGGGGTTGGCTTCTTCACAGCATTTTCAGCATTCTTCTGGGATCCAGAAGGAATAGGAGGCAAAGGTGGAATGCCCTCTGATGAGGTGATTGCCGGCATGGAACTTGAAGTATTTTTCCCTTGAGAAGTCATGTGGTTGAAGGTAATGAATAGAAATGAATAAAATGAACATAATTTTCAAGAATGAAGCACCAATTGCCCCACGGTGGGCGCCAAACTGCTTTGGTCAAAAATCACATAAGGATAATATAACCAAATCTAATTTTTGTGAGGTTGGATGCTCGGTTAAATGAACAAAAGTGTAAACAAGAAATGAATGAAAATGGTGATGAACACAAGGATTTATACGAGGAAAAAGCCCTTGATCAATGAATGATCTCCGGCATAAAAACCTCGGATAGTGAAAACTATCACTATCAACTATATTGAATAATAAAGGTTACAACTTTGGAAGATAACAAGATTGATACAATGATTTCTAGTGTGTTGGTGTGTGTATTCGCCAACTGATTTCAGAGAGTTCGAATGAGTGTAATTGTGCTTCTAATAATAGCTTGTTATCCCCTTAAAAAATAGAAAATATCTTGATAACTAACTATCCGAAAAATGTGCATGCCATCCACGATCACCACAACGGTCATCACCTCTTGCACGTGCCATAATAAGGAGCATATTCCCCTGGAATCTCGGTTAGAACAAGTCTCCTTCGAAATATACCTACAAAACAAGCTAAAAGGTGATGGAAACAATTGTTAGTTTTAGAATATCAAAGAGGATCCTGGATCCTTAGCCTTCCTGCATCATTTCCTGAGGATCCTTGATTCAGGCTGAACTGAGGATCCGTGATCCATAATCGATAAAATTCTATCCCTAACAATCATAGGAATGGATTGGTTAACCAAACATCATGCTGAGGTGGTTTGCTTCGATAAGATTATTCGTATCCCTCTTTCGTCTAGTGAAGTCCTAGAGGTTCGTGGCAAAAAATCTTCGAATGGTTTGAAACTCATGTCATGTACAAAAGCCCAAAAATATCTACGAAAAGGTTATGTGGCCTTTCTGGCACATGTCGTAGAGGAGAAAGGCAAGAGCAAGAGTATTCAAGATATTCCGATTGTTCGAGATTATCCAGAGGTGTTTCCTAATCCGATTGCTAAAGCACCTCACCGCCTTGCACCGTCTGAGATGCAAGAATTGTCAAAACAATTATAAGAGTTATCTGACAAAGGATTCATCCGTCCGAGTTATTCACCTTGGGGCGCTCTAGTCCTGTTTGTGAAAAAGAAAGATGGATATTTCCGTATGTGTGTCGATTATCGTGAGCTCAATAAACTCACAATCAAAAATTGTCTGTGCATATGTATGTCGACTTCATCTTGTATCGAGTCTTGTATTAGATTGATTAGATCAGGGCACGAAATACGAGAAATATGTGTTTATGGCTATTTTGCAGGAAATGACATGTAGGTCATTTCGCACGAAATGACATGGTCATTTCGTGAGAACCATTTCATGCGGAATAAGTGTGTCTATAAATACTAGTTCGTGCCAAGTCATTTGTAATGATCTGATTCCAGTGCCGAAATGCTGCCGAAGTGTCTCCAGGCTGTAAATTGTTGTGTTTTCAATATAAGAGACAGTTTAAAGTGATTCTTGTGCAACTCAGCTGAAACAACTTCGATACGAATGAATTCCACCTCTTGTATTGATTAGAACTCTTCTGAACGACTCGTTTTGGGTCAACAAACGATCCTACAACTGGTATCAGAGCTCAGGAGGAAGAGTTCTTACCATTTCAGCTGAAAATTCCGATTTCTACACTTTCTTTTCAAAATTAAGAAAGTTTTCATGGACAAAATGGCTTAATTTTCTCACATTATATGCGAAACTGTGTTTTAACAAAGCCTTGAAAGAATTAGACCAAAAATCGGACTAAAACCTGATCAATTTGTCAAAAACATGGCCGAATTGATGACATCAGCAGCATTTCGCACGAATTAAACATTTCGTTTCGCACGAAATCACTTAGATTCATCCATTTCATACGAAATTACACATTCACTTTGCACAAAATAGCTTGATTTTTCCTTTTCAGCACGAAAAGGTCATTTCGCTTGAAACTGCACATCAAAATTTCATTTCGTAGGAAACAGTGTTTTCATTTCGTTTGGATCTGTCATTTCGTTTGAAAGGGTCATTTCGTACCAAGGTTCTTTCCGTTTGAAAGTTCATTTCGTTTGAGGATCATTCTTTTCGTTTGAAAGTCAAAGTTTGTGAAATTTTGAAACTGAATCATTGAAGAAGAGTTTTAAAACGCGTTTGCTACTCCGGTTACTATAGCACAGAACAAAATGTTTGAAAATGAAATGGGCACCATGCAAAAACCGCCAAAGCTCATGAATATTGAGGAGTATAAAGGATGGGAGGAGCGATTCGAAAATTGGGTGCAAGCAAATTACTTGGATGCTTGGGAATGTGTTGAAACAAAATATGTTAGACCGGTGAATGATGATGAAGAGGTTATTGCTATTAAAGATCTAAGTGTTGAGGAGAAAAAGAAATATAAAGATGAAAAGATGATGACAAGTCTATTGCATCAAGCTGTTAAGGAAGATATCTTGGTTTTACTGCAACACAATGGAAGTGCATATTCAATTTGGAAAGCATTAAAATCAAAGTTTGTTGGAAGTAAAGAGATGATTAAGAATAAAAAATCACTTTTGACTACAGAGTTCGATCTATTTCGTGGGTTAAGAACTGATACACCAAGTAGATCATAGAAAGATATTGCAATCTGATAGTTAACATGAAAAGGTTGAGCATCACAAAAGATAATGAAGAATTGATTGAAAAGTTGGCTGATGCGTTGCCACATGATGTTTGGGGCACGTACTTTATGATGTTGAGAAATAAGAAAGATTTTGGCAGTCTAACACTGGGAAAGTTTATTGAAAAACTTGAAGCTCAAGGGATGGAACAACGGAAGATCTCAAGAATGAAAGATTTTGATGGTGAACAAGATATTGGTTTATATTACAAAGGAGGTATTAGTGATAAGACCAACATGTCACCAAAGATCGAAACTGCATTTAATACAAAAAGTTCTTCTGGAAGGTTATTTCAAGGTTCAAATAGCAAAACGGGATTTTCTTCATATCCATCAGTTGATCCAAATATTTCAGCAACCAAGAATGGAAAGATATTACAATGCAACATTGCATTAAACCTTGAAGATGGTCAAAATTTCTCGGAAGAGGTTGCGAAAGGTCACATGTCTTTGTTGGTGACTGTGTTAGAGTCATATGAGAGTTTAGTTGCAGGAAGGATCGGAAATCCAATGTTGACAAAAGAGGATTACGATCAGATTGATGCTGAAGAGATGGAATTAATGGATATAAAGTGGTGTTTGGAAAGTGTGTTAAGAAGAGCTGAGAAATTCAAACAGATCACAGGAAGAGATGACTTCCGTGATGCTAATGTTTCTACTTTGGGTTTTGATAAATCTAATGTTACTTGTTTTCATTGCAGGGAAAAAGGGTATTTCAAGCGAGAATGCACAAACCGCGAAGCAAGTGGAGCTCAAAATCCATTCAACAACAATGATTATTATCGGAAAGCAATTTATCATCAAGTTGCTCAACAACCGTATCAACAACATGAACCACAAACTGCACATGCTAAGAAGACAATTGAAGAATCATCAAAGAGAGCTTGTATGGTGAATCAAGATGATAAAAGATCATCAAAAGGAATCAGTTGGGACAAATATATTTCAGCTAATAGTAAAGCATGCCTGATAGATCAAGATGATGAAAGATTACCAGAAGGGTTTAGTTGGGAAAATTTTAGCTGGGACAATTATTGTCCAGATAAAGAATTCTTAAAGGATAAAGCTTTTGTTGCTCAAGTTGTTGAAGATAGTGATAATGATGATTATTATGCAAACAAAATGAAAGAGCACTTAAGAATGCTTGAGGAGAGTGATGATAGTGATGATGGAAAAGTTCGAGTGAAAAAAAAAAGAAAGTTAAAAAACAAGTTAGTAGTGATGATGAAGAAGTTCGTGTGATAAAGAAAAAGGTAAAAGAAATTCCAGTTTTCACGGTTGAGCAGAAGCTGATGCACGAAAGATTCCTGTGAAATGTGAAACATGTGAAGCAGTAAAGAAGCAAAACAGTACTTTGATTCATAACATGAACAGATTGAAAGAATCCTATGATGTTCTAAACAAAGCCATGAATCAATACAATCAATCAAGCAGTAAACAAGCAACAGCTATGAAGACACTTCAAGGAGCTTTCATGACAAAGCAGAAAATTGTTAATAATTACATTGAGAAGTGTGCTGTGCTGGAACAGAAGCTGGAAACTCAGAGAATTGAAACAGAAAGGGTAAACATGTTGTTAAAAAGTTACTCATGTACTTCTTATGTTATTGACAGGATTTATCCAACCATTGAAGGAATGAAGGCATTTGAAGAAGAGGATACTGAAGAAAAGCATTCTGGTAAGAAACCTAGTGTCAGTTATAACAAGTGTCCGCCTCCGCTTGAAAATGGATATTCTCCACGAAATCCTAATTCGGAGAGAGTAAAAAAGGCAACCAATTTACAGTGGGAATCTGAGTCTTCAGATAATTTGCCAGACAATATTGATGTCACTTTCACTTCATCTGATACTGATCATGAGTCAGAGTTAATAAAGAAAGTAGTCAATCAGGTTTAGGATAAAGATGAAACCGAGGAGTCAAAATCAGAGTCAAATTCAGAGTCAAAGTCTGAAACGTCAAGTCAAACAGTCAAAAAGGGCAAACGGGTTTATAAATAAAGAATTTCAGCTATCAAAAAATAATTTGAATGATGAAACATTCAAAGTGGCATATACTTTGAATGATTTTGACAAATTATTTTTGATGAAGAATTTCCAATAAGAGGTGTTAAACGAGAAATGATAAAAAAGGTTTTCAAACTAACAGAAATTAATATTTCTAAAATAAAAGATGAAAATCTTTATGAAAAACCTAAACCTTACACCTCAAGAGTTCAACAACGTTTAAACAAGAAAAAGGGTTACAGTTCTGGTCCAGGTTGTCACACCCCCAAAATCCACCCGCGGAGTACTACCGCTTGGAGGCGTGACTGACCAGGATCCAGCCACCAATCATACTGAACAAGCATATAAATAATCATAAAAGTTTAACCAATACGATTGGTGTTTCACAAAACCAAGTTTAAGTTGCAAGCGGAAGCATAAGTTTAAAGTTATAACATAAGTTCAAATGTTTTCAATAAAACATGACACGCAGCAATCCGTGTCCCACAACGACTCTCCTCCATGCAAGCTCCAGCTGAGTACCTAGGGTCCTGCAAAGCGTGTAGTAACGAGTCAACAACTAGTTGAGTGAGTTCACAGTTGGGTGTTCGTTTTAGTTGTTTCAAAAACAGTTTCCTTTAACTGGCATCCTGCCGTGGGGGTTACCCCATAGTTTAAAAACGTGACTTGTTCATTCCCAGTTACTCTGGCATTCCAGCCGTGGGGGCTACCCCATGATAGTTATCAGGCATTTCGGCCGTGGGGGCTACCCCATGCGTACACTAGACTCGTTACCATATCGACTGCTGACTGTAGTCATGTTTATGTGCCCTGAAAACATCAATGTCTATCATCATTGACGTGCCCCAGATCCATTAGTTCACGCCCGTCCTCTGCGGCACGGTGTGAGGTTTGTCAGACCTAAATAGCGCTATCTAACTAATGACCCGCTCGCCATTGGCCCGGCGATTAGTCGATACAAAAAGGAGGGACTTCGTGATAGAGTTTTAGTCTAGTACGTGTCATCCGTCCATCCGGACGAGGAATCACATTCCTGAACCACTGCCGTCCTACCCAAGGAGGACGAGGAACCCACGTTCCTTAACCCCGTTCCCAACCCAGGGAATCCCATGCTTTGTAGAGGGTGTGAACTCACCTTGGTTTGCTCGGTAGTAACACAGAAAGGTCAATCAATTGCAGGTAATCAATTAGGTCCTATCACAGATATTTTTCATATCAGATTCAGGCCAGCAGTGCACGTATGTTCAACACGTATTGTATACAGGTAATAATCATGGCCACACGTTCAATATTAACAGTTCGAACTTAACAGTCAAGCACAACCCAAAGTCTAAGTGTGAGGCCCTAACCGTTGGGCTCGTAATGACAGGCCCAAAACAACGCATTAAACAGTTAACACAGAAGTCCACTAGGCCGGCCCATTAACTAAGGCCCGTAACTAAGCAAGTCCAATAAGTGTGGTCTCGAGTCGCAACCGGACTCGCAAACATGGTTTCGAGTCATGCTGTTTGTGTTGATCATGGGTGGTTGCGAGTCGCAACCTATGTCGCAACCGTGGTCTCGGCTTGTCATGTTTTGGTCTCGAGTCGCAACGGGACTCGTAACCTGTGTCGCAACCTATGGTCTCGGTTCATCATGCTGTGGTTGCGAGTCGTAACCAGGTGTTCTCGACTCGCAACTGGTGTCGCAACGTGGAGGTTTCGAGTCGCAACCAGGGGTCTCGACTCCCCAACAATTGCTGATTCTGCGCAGATCGTACTATCCAATAGAATTCATGCAGAAATATGTACCAGCCACTAAACATGTTTTGTTGTCTAAAATTTACTCAAAATGGATCAAACAATGCAGATTTGAAATATTCAACTCACATTCAAAGCATATTCAAGTAGTTCTTCACATATTCAAAGCACATTCATCAAGTTCCTCAAATATTCATGACATAAACAATTCTCATTCACCCATATTATGCATTTTCGGACAATAGCTATAACACCAAACTAGATATCAATACTCATCTTGCTAGCAACACCTTCTTAACTAGGATTTGTCATTAACATAAACTAGTCCGATTTCATGAACATTTACATCCAATGGTTTAAGCTTCATTTAGACACAATTATCATAACTTTACATGCCATATATCCGAAATGAAGACATGTTAACCGATTTATCACCATTATACATGTAATATCATCATTTGACAACCAATAGCTATCTTCTATCAAGCAAACAAATCATTTTTCATGTGAAAACTTAGCAAGCAACATAATGTTATAACCATCAATCCAAACACCAAAACACAACATGAATCACTAACATTCAACAATAGCATCAAGAAACACTAACCGGTTGATGGATTTCAAGGATGTGTGTGAGCTTCCAACCGATTGTGTGTGAGCCGATTCCAAGAGTCCAAACCGAAAGTGAGGAGTGTGCTTGTGTCTCTAGGGTTTTAGTGAGAGAGAAGATAGGAGAGTGTGTGTGTTGTGGTGTTCAAAAATGACAAGGTTAACTAGGGTGTGATATATATATATGCTAGTTCAAGTGGTGCACCCTTAATGGGTTTCGGTTGAGGGTTTACGGCCCAAATGGCCCAACCGGCCAAAGGCCCAAACCGGTTACTATACACTCGAGACCTCATGGTCTCGAGTCGGGTTCCTTGTTCTCGGTCGGGTTCTCGGCTCATATATAACACGTACATATATACATACAATGCACACATAACAAAGCACATATTCACATAAAAGGTTCGCGTTTATCATTAAGTTTAATCAGTTAACTAATCACATAGCGTACAAGTATGTTGCCTCAAGACACAACGAAGGTTCTAGATTTCGAGTTGTCACATCATCCCCAAGTTGAAAGAAATTTCGTCCCGAAATTTGATGGCACTCACTGAGGAAGCTAGTCAAGTTGTAAGGTTTTCCCGGTTATCCTGGGGTGTCACATCCACCCCCCGTTAATCTGGAATTTCGTCCCGAAATTCCGTAGCTTCAGCCTCAGTAGCGGTTGTACTGTTCTCAAATAGTTGGGGATACTTTTCTTTCATCCGGTCTTCGCGCTCCCAGGTGAACTCTGGGCCGCGACGTGAGTTCCAACGAACTCGAACGAGAGGTATTCTAGTGCTTTTGAGGACCTTAACATCCCGGTCCGTGATTTCGACTGGTTCTTCGACGAATTTCAACTGTTCGTCGATCGTGAGTTCCTTCAGAGGAACTACGTGGGTCTCATCTGACAGACACTTCTTCAGATTCGACACATGGAAAACGTTGTGAACTGCACCGAGTTCTGCTGGTAAGTTCAGCCTGTAGGCCACCTTGCCTATTTTCTCAATGATTTCGAAAGGTCCAACGTATCGTGGGTTGAGTTTGCCTCGTTTACCAAAACGAACCACACCCTTCCAGGGTGAAACTTTGAGTAATACCCGCTCCCCAACCTGGAGCTCAAGTGGTTTCCTGCCCTTATCGGCGTAGGCCTTCTGACGGTCTCGAGCGGCCGCCATGCGTTGTCGTATTTGAGCAATCCGCTCAGTAGTGTCTACCACATGTTCTGGACCAGTGATTTGACTATCCCCCACCTCTGCCCAACAAAGAGGTGACCGGCATTTACGTCCGTACAATGCCTCAAACGGAGCAGCTTTAATGCTTGTGTGGTAGCTGTTATTATACGAGAATTCCACGAGTGGCAGATGCCTTTCCCAGTTGCTGCCAAAGTCGATTACACAAGCACGTAGCATGTCTTCTAATGTCTGGATAGTGCGTTCGGACTGCCCGTCCGTCTGTGGGTGATACGCTGTGCTCATATCAAGACGTGAGCCAAAAGACTTGTGCATTGCTTGCCACAGTTCCGAAGTAAAACGTGCATCTCGATCAGAGATGATAGAAGTGGGCACCCCGTGCCTCGAAACAACTTCCTTGAGGTATATTTCCGCTAAAGTGGAGAATTTATCCGTCTCCTTAATTGCCAAAAAGTGTGCGGATTTCGTGAGTCGATCCACAATCACCCAGATAGTATCATTTCCGCGCTGTGATCTAGGTAGGCCAGTAACGAAATCCATGGAAATCTGCTCCCATTTCCATTGTGGTATCTCCGGTTGTTGGAGTAGGCCTGAGGGTTTCTGATATTCCGTCTTGACTCGCGCACAGGTCAAACACTTGCTGACGTAAGTTGCTATGTGGGCCTTCATGCTAGGCCACCAATACGTAGTTTTAATATCGTGGTACATCTTGTCCGAACCAGGGTGTACCGAGTAGCGAGATTTGTGTGCTTCATTCATCACAAGTTCTCGTAAGTCGCCATAGAGTGGGACCCAAATGCGTCCTGTTACGTAGTAAGCACCGTCTTCCTTCTGTTCTAAGCGTTGCCTTGACCCGCGTAGGGCTTCGGCTCTAACGTTTTCTGGTTTCAGTGCTTCTATCTGAGCAGCTCGTATTTGCGAAGGTAGACTAGAATGGATCGTGAGTTGTAAAGCTCTTACGCGCTTAGGCGTAGTGTCCTTTCGACTGAGGGCGTCAGCCACTACATTGGCCTTGCCCGGGTGATACCTGATAGAGCACTCGTAGTCATTCAGCAGCTCGACCCATCGTCGTTGCCGCATATTCAGTTCCTTCTGCTTGAATATGTGCTCTAGACTTCTGTGGTCGGTGTAGATGGCGCACTTGGTTCCGTACAGGTAATGCCGCCATAGTTTAAGTGCGAAAACAACAGCTCCCAGTTCCAAATCATGTGTTGTGTAGTTCTTTTCATGAACCTTGAGTTGTCGTGAGGCGTAAGCTATGACTTTATCTCGTTGCATCAATACACAACCAAGACCTTGAATTGATGCATCACAATAAACCACAAAATCTTCTGTGCCCTCTGGCAGTGAAAGGATAGGTGCACTACAAAGTCTATCCTTTAGATGCTGAAAAGCTAACTCTTGTGCATTTCCCCAATGATAAACAACGCCTTTCTGCGTTAGCGAGGTGAGAGGCTGCGCGATCTTAGAAAAGTCCTTAATGAATCTCCTGTAGTAACCGGCCAGTCCCAAGAATTGGCGAATTTCCTTTGGTGTACGAGGTGCAGGCCAGTTCTTAATAGAGTCTACTTTGGATGGATCAACATGAATCCCATCCTTGTTCACCACGTGTCCTAGGAAATGGACTTCACGAAGCCAGAAGTCGCATTTCGAGAACTTTGCATAAAGCTGTTCTGTTCGAAGGAGTTCCAAAATAAGCCGTAGATGCTGTTCGTGCTCCTCTTTGCTCTTAGAATAGATCAGGATGTCGTCGATGAAGACTATAACAAACTTGTCCAGGTAAGGCTTGCACACTCGGTTCATCAAGTCCATAAAAACTGCGGGTGCGTTTGTCAGCCCAAACGGCATGACCAAAAACTCATAGTGCCCATATCGAGTCCTAAAGGCCGTTTTAGAGACATCCTCTTCTCGAACTCTCAGCTGGTGATATCCCGATCTCAGATCGATCTTTGAATAGTAGCTCGACCCCTGCAACTGGTCGAACAAGTCGTCAATGCGCGGTAGAGGATAACGGTTCTTCACAGTCACCTTGTTGAGTTCTCGATAGTCGATACACATTCTGAAGGTACCGTCCTTCTTCTTCACAAATAGTACTGGAGCTCCCTAGGGCGATGAGCTAGGACGAATAAAACCTTTATCTAGGAGTTCTTGTAGTTGCGTGGAGAGTTCTTCCAACTCTGATGGGGCTAAACGATAAGGTGCACGGGCTACAGGCGCAGCTCCAGGAGCTAGTTCAATCTGAAACTCGACTTGGCGATGGGGCGGAAGACCAGGTAATTCCTCAGGGAATACCTCAGGATAGTCACGTACAACCGGATAATCTTCTAGCTTCTTCTCCTTCTCTGTGGTGTCAGTAACTAAAGCCAAAATCGCTGTGTGGCCCTTTCGTAAGCACTTCTGGGCCTTAAGAAGAGAGATGATGTTCTCAACAGCACTTCCCTTGTCGCCACGAATCATGAGAGGTTCACTACCTAAACCAGGAATACGAACGATCTTCTCGTTGCAGAGAATCTCTGCTCGGTGTTGGGATAACCAGTCCATCCCAATGACAACGTCGAAACTACCCAAGACGATAGGAATAAGGTCAATAGAGAAGGTCTGGTTAGCGAGTACAAGTTGGCAACCTTTGACTACGTGCGAGGCCTCCAAACTCTTACCATTAGCTAGCTCTACAGTGTGCTTGATGTTCAGGGGTGTTGGAATACGCTTAAGCATTTTACTAACTTCTAGTGACACATAGCTAGTATCGGCACCCGAATCAAATAAGACTGTAACATAAAAGTCGTCGAGAAGGAACTTACCCGTCACCACGTTGGGATCATTCCTTGCTTCACCTTGACCAATCACGAATACTCGCCCCCTGGCACCATTGTTGTTGTTCCCATTGTTACCATTCCCCTGATTGTTGTTGTTGTTCTTCTGGTTCAGTTGGGGACAATCTTTCTTGAAGTGGCCTTCAGCTCCACACTGAAAGCACCCTTTGTTGTTACCCTGTTGCTGCCGCTGGTTCTGTTGAGGTTGCTGACGATTCTGATTGGCGGGATATGCGCTCCTGCAATCCTTTGCAACATGACCAGGCTTGTTGCACCGATGACAGTTGCCCCTGGTGCATGGCCCACTGTGGTGTAGGTTGCAACGATTGCATTTGGGGTGATTCCCCTTGTACCCACCATGACTTTGACCACCAGACGATTGCTGACTGGGGCTCTTGTGGTCGTCAGTCTTTCTCTGCTGAGACTGAGATTGCACAGAAGTTGAACCCTTGCTTGAAGTTCCATCCCATTTCCGTTTGTCCCCACTAGAAGTACCAGAAGTAGTTGCAGCACCTATGCGCTTTGGTAACTTGTTCTGCTCCACCGCTTGGTCAGTGAGACGGTGAGCCAACTGAACAACCTGCTGGATAGTAGTCAAGTTTGCTGAAGTCACATGGCTTTGGATCTCTGGCACCAAGCCCTTGAGATAAAGTTCAATTCGCTTATACGGAGGGTCCACCATAGTAGGACACAACAAGGCAAGCTCATGCGATCTCTTAGTATACGCCTCAATCTCTGACCCCGTCATCTTGAGATTGTAGAACTCATCTTCCAGCTTATGGATATCATCGCGACTGCAGTATTCCTCCTTGACCATTTCCTTGAAAGTTTCCCATGGGGTGGCGTTGGCAGCAACCAACCCCAGCATTTGCACTTGAGCATTCCACCACGTGAGGGCCAAACCCTCGAGAGTACCAGTAGCATACTTCACCCTGCGCGCTTCAGGGCATTCACACATTTCGAACACAGATTCCAGTTTCTCAAACCAGTGTAGGAGACCTACTGCTCCTTCAGTTCCGCTAAAAGTAGTGGGTCGACAGTCCATAAAGGTCTTAAAAGTGCACACCGGTGCCTGAGCGTATTGACCTAAGGTAGGTGAAAGAAAGACAGAGTTTAACACAAAGGTTGGTTCACGAGAGTAGGATCCAAATGATCCTAGAACAATTTCGGACTGCAGGATATACCTCCTGCGTGTGCAGCTGCGAGTGCTGCGGCAACTCGTTCGTTGATCAGTGCGGTCAACTGGGCTTGTGTCATGTTAACGCGTCCAGACATGTTTCTTCATAACAAGAGCAATACGAGTGAGAGAGATTCGCGAAAGTACGATAGTAGGATAGGGTAAGCACGCACGTGTTCAAACAACAGTAGTTATACTAATCAAGCATACCATAAGTAATGTACTATGTAACTAGCAAATAGGCAATATACACATATCATATCACCTAGAATGTCGAGCCTTGCATGTGGAGTGGAGCGTCGTTGTGGACCGTTGAGCACTGTACCGGTTATAGTCTGGTTTTAACAAAAACGTTTCTCTTGTATTAAAACCTAGTTCACTATAACCAATGGCTCTGATACCAATCTGTCACACCCCCAAAATCCACCCGCGGAGTACTACCGCTTGGAGGCGTGACTGACCAGGATCCAGCCACCAATCATACTGAACAAGCATATAAATAATCATAAAAGTTTAACCAATACGATTGGTGTTTCACAAAACCAAGTTTAAGTTGCAAGCGGAAGCATAAGTTTAAAGTTATAACATAAGTTCAAATGTTTTCAATAAAACATGACACGCAGCAATCCGTGTCCCACAACGACTCTCCTCCATGCAAGCTCCAGCTGAGTACCTAGGGTCCTGCAAAGCATGTAGTAACGAGTCAACAACTAGTTGAGTGAGTTCACAGTTGGGTGTTCGTTTTAGTTGTTTCAAAAACAGTTTCCTTTAACTGGCATCCTGCCGTGGGGGTTACCCCATAGTTTAAAAACGTGACTTGTTCATTCCCAGTTACTCTGGCATTCCAGCCGTGGGGGCTACCCCATGATAGTTATCAGGCATTTCGGCCGTGGGGGCTACCCCATGCGTACACTAGACTCGTTACCATATCGACTGCTGACTGTAGTCATGTTTATGTGCCCTGAAAACATCAATGTCTATCATCATTGACGTGCCCCAGATCCATTAGTTCACGCCCGTCCTCTGCGGCACGGTGTAAGGTTTGTCAGACCTAAATAGCGCTATCTAACTAATGACCCGCTCGCCATTGGCCCGGCGATTAGTCGATACAAAAAGGAGGGACTTCGTGATAGAGTTTTAGTCTAGTACGTGTCATCCGTCCATCCGGACGAGGAATCACAATCCTGAACCACTGCCGTCCTACCCAAGGAGGACGAGGAACCCACGTTCCTTAACCCCGTTCCCAACCCAGGGAATCCCATGCTTTGTAGAGGGTGTGAACTCACCTTGGTTTGCTCGGTAGTAACACAGAAAGGTCAATCAATTGCAGGTAATCAATTAGGTCCTATCACAGATATTTTTCATATCAGATTCAGGCCAGCAGTGCACGTATGTTCAACACGTATTGTATACAGGTAATAATCATGGCCACACGTTCAATATTAACAGTTCGAACTTAACAGTCAAGCACAACCCAAAGTCTAAGTGTGAGGCCCTAACCGTTGGGCTCGTAATGACAGGCCCAAAACAACGCATTAAACAGTTAACACAGAAGTCCACTAGGCCGGCCCATTAACTAAGGCCCGTAACTAAGCAAGTCCAATAAGTGTGGTCTCGAGTCGCAACCGGACTCGCAAACATGGTTTCGAGTCATGCTGTTTGTGTTGATCATGGGTGGTTGCGAGTCGCAACCTATGTCGCAACCGTGGTCTCGGCTTGTCATGTTTTGGTCTCGAGTCGCAACGGGACTCGTAACCTGTGTCGCAACCTATGGTCTCGGTTCATCATGCTGTGGTTGCGAGTCGTAACCAGGTGTTCTCGACTCGCAACTGGTGTCGCAACGTGGAGGTTTCGAGTCGCAACCAGGGGTCTCGACTCCCCAACAGTTGCTGATTCTGCGCAGATCGTACTATCCAATAGAATTCATGCAGAAATATGTACCAGCCACTAAACATGTTTTGTTGTCTAAAATTTACTCAAAATGGATCAAACAATGCAGATTTGAAATATTCAACTCACATTCAAAGCATATTCAAGTAGTTCTTCACATATTCAAAGCACAATCATCAAGTTCCTCAAATATTCATGACATAAACAATTCTCATTCACCCATATTATGCATTTTCGGACAATAGCTATAACACCAAACTAGATATCAATACTCATCTTGCTAGCAACACCTTCTTAACTAGGATTTGTCATTAACATAAACTAGTCCGATTTCATGAACATTTACATCCAATGGTTTAAGCTTCATTTAGACACAATTATCATAACTTTACATGCCATATATCCGAAATGAAGACATGTTAACCGATTTATCACCATTATACATGTAATATCATCATTTGACAACCAATAGCTATCTTCTATCAAGCAAACAAATCATTTTTCATGTGAAAACTTAGCAAGCAACATAATGTTATAACCATCAATCCAAACACCAAAACACAACATGAATCACTAACATTCAACAATAACATCAAGAAACACTAACCGGTTGATGGATTTCGAGGATGTGTGTGAGCTTCCAACCGATTGTGTGTGAGCCGATTCCAAGAGTCCAAACCGAAAGTGAGGAGTGTGCTTGTGTCTCTAGGGTTTTAGTGAGAGAGAAGATAGGAGAGTGTGTGTGTTGTGATGTTCAAAAATGACAAGGTTAACTAGGGTGTGATATATATATATGCTAGTTCAAGTGGTGCACCCTTAATGGGTTTCGGTTGAGGGTTTACGGCCCAAATGGCCCAACCGGCCAAAGGCCCAAACCGGTTACTATACACTCGAGACCTCATGGTCTCGAGTCGGGTTCCTTGTTCTCGGTCGGGTTCTCGGCTCATATATAACACGTACATATATACATACAATGCACACATAACAAAGCACATATTCACATAAAAGGTTCGCGTTTATCATTAAGTTTAATCAGTTAACTAATCACATAGCGTACAAGTATGTTGCCTCAAGACACAACGAAGGTTCTAGATTTCGAGTTGTCACACAGGTTATCGAAAGAAACCAAACCATAACGGTAATTTCAAAAAGAAAGGTCTTGGTTTTATTCCACCGGAAAATCATAAAAATGAGAAAACTTATAAACCAAAAACTGTTTTTGTTTCAGGAACATCAACTGAAGAAGAAAAGGAGCAGTTGTTCAGGAAGCAGACAAACAAAGAATTCCTTGCTAGGAAGCAAGAGGAAATGAAGAAAGAAGTTGCTCAGAATAAGAAAGAGACAAGAACTTGTTTTCAATGCAAAACAGTTGGTCACATTGCTAGGAATTGTTCAAAGGAAATTCAAACAAAACAGGGAATCTCTGAAAAACTGAAAGGAAAGATGGTTGAAAATGAACCACCAACCAAACAATTTATTGTTTTCAAAAATTCAAAATTTGAGGTTGGTAAATGTTCAAAAAATGTTTACAAAAGAAAAGCAAAGCTTAACAACAAAAAATGGGTTGTTAAGAAATCTGATGATAGTTCTAGCAATGATTCTGATTCGTCAAAATCAGAGGAGCTATGTTCTGGCGATAAATCTGATTCCACAAAGTCAGAAGAGCCACGAGTTGAACCAAAAATTGTAAAATCAGTACCACCAATGGATGATGCAAATTTTCCACCATTGCAGGCTGAGAATTTTAAGCAAAAAGTTGGAAAAATTGAGATTTCAAATCAATTTTTTTCTGAAAAGAAAGAATTTGATATTGAAAAAGCTTTTAACCCCACAGTTCAAAGTATTTTTGGAAAAATGATTGACGGGAAGGTCAAAGGGGTAAAAGAATTCTATGAGAAGAAGAAGAAAGGAAAGAAACTGAGTGTTGATAACCCAGAATCTCCCAAGGACCGTCAGGATTGGGAGAATCTCTTTAACTGAAAAACCTGACTTGCCGGAGCTCCCAAGTTGGTAATCGTGGAGTAGGAATCGGCATCATTCTTAAATTTATTTGTTTGAGTAAACCTACAAGTGGTAGAAAAGTGGGTTTTCACCTGCAAGTGGTTAATCAAGGTCATTAAATTGAACTTAATTTAACTTTCATATAAAGTGACTGAAAAACAAAGTGATGAGTTTATCCCCTAACCTACAAATGGTTTGCAAAAATCAACAAAACTTATTTTCCGGAAAAACCATTTTGATTAAAACAAACTTAAGTGTTTTGAAATCTTAATGGGAAATTAGTTTGTTGTCAGGGGGAATTCTAATTGTTTATGCTAAGTGGATGGCGAATTGAAGCAATTCACAACAGTTGTCACTTTATTTGTACAGTTTGTTTTCAAATTTTCTCAGAAAATCAAAATTGAAAATATATTTTAATTTTAGGGGGAGTAAAAATTTAGAAAATTTGAAAAATCCAAAAACATGATAAAATTCAAAAAGCCAAAAACATCGAAAAATGAAAAAGAGTTTTGTTGTGAAAAAGAGGAAATGATAGTACATCAGTGGACTATCACAGCACGCTAAAGAACTGTAAAGTCAAAAATGTGATAAACGATCTCACTGCGGATATGCCGGTAGGTTTTTATACATTTAGTAGATTGTTTTCGAGATATAAACCTAAATATGAATACTTACTTATCTCGTGGGGAACATCTCTCGGATATATGGGTAACCCCCGAAATCTTGTTTGAAAGATTTTCTATTTCTAACATACTAGGTCATTGTGCGTGATGATATCTGGGGTATTATACCAGGACTTCTGATTTTGCAGAAGCAATAGCCTAGTCCTCGTACAATACTTTACATAAACTTTAATCTTAAAGCCAACCCTCAGTACAAAAAATGATGAAACATTGAAAAATGCTAATCATGTGCTGTTGAAGAAAAGATCCCCAAACGGGACACACCTAAAGACGAGCCATCATCTCTTTGTCTGAACGGAAGTTCTAACCTGAGCTCTCATGGTTTCGCATTTACCCATTTACAGATATCATTAGTGTACATTCACTTGTAAGACTGAATATAGAAGTCTGGATACGGGAGTATATTCTGAGGTGGTACACGCGAATAAGTTTAAATGCATTAAAACACTAATTCGTATCTCGAAACAGTTGAACTTTGTGTGAAAATTTAAGTGGATCAGTATACTGACAATCTAAGTGAATCGTTTAGAACTTATAACGTTTAAATATTTCTTTAACGGTGTTAGTGATTTGTCTCATAAACTGATATGATCCTCTTACACAAACTCACAAAAATATTGTGTGTAAATATTTCTTTATTGGTTTTCACTAAATTCAAAAATCCAAAAAGATTTTCAATGAGTTTTAGCATAAAATTTTGAAAAAATACAAAAAGATTTTCGACAACTGATGTTGAAGAGCTGATTTTCAAAATTCCGAGTGCTAAGCATGATGAACAGGTTTGGGAGAGTTTGGTTCAGAAAGAAAGAGATGTTAATCTTAAAAGTGGTCATCAGAGATCAAATCATTTTTGAACGATACCTGCAATGTGGTTTCTAAATTTGTAAAACTTTAAAATTTGTGAAATTTATTGTGAGGTAGAGGATGTGCAGGAATGAAGCTTGGAAAGAGCTAGGTCCAAATTCCTGAGAATCCTGTGAATACTAAGAGCCAGGTTACGATTTTAGTACCTGTGAGAGTTTAAGCCAGGTATTCGATTCCAAGCCTGTAGATTGTGAATTCCAGACTGCGATCCCAGCTTATTGGAAGGGGGAGTCTGAAGACAGTCAAGAAGGAGTGGTTAGAGCCAGTGTATGATCATGGAACTGTGTTCACACAAGATACTGATGCTGATGATCTTAAAGAATCAAGAGACCTGATCAAGAGAATTAGAAAGCTCAAGAGCCAGATTAACATCTAAGGGGAGATTAGAAGAGAAAAGATAGAGATTGATTGAGGAGTCTTACAATGGAGAATCTTTGGAGAGAGCGAGAAGATCGATAAAGACTTAAGATGTTGAAGACTCGACACCGAAGACTTCGTCAACATCCAAGGGGGAGTCTGTTGGTGCATATGTCTGTCGACTTCGTCTTGTATCGAGTCTTGTATTAGATTGATTAGATCAGGGCACGAAATACGAGAAATATGTGTTTATGGCTATTTCACATGAAATGACATGTAGGTCATTTCGCACGAAATGACATGGGCATTTCGCACGAAATGACATGGTCATTTCGTGAGAACCATTTCGTGCGGAATAGGTGTGTCTATAAATACTAGTTCGTGCCAAGTCATTTGTAATGATCTGATTCCGATGCCAAAGTGCTGCCGAAGTGTCTCCAGGCTGTAAATGTCACACCCCCAAAATCCACACGTGGAGTATCACCGCTTGGAGGCGTGACTGACCAGGATCAAGCCACCAATCATATTGAACAATGTAAGTAGTAAATATAATTCAGCCAAACAATATGAAAGGTGTCCAAAACCAAAACATAGTTAAGTGTTTAGCGGAAGCATAATTGTAAAACCCAATATAAGTATTAAGTACGAAATAAAGTAAGGTATTTGGCATGGCACACTGCCATGTTCCACAACGACCGTGCCTCCCTGTGCAAGCTCCATGAGTACTTAACGACCTGCAAGGCATGTAGCAACGAATCAACAAAAAAGTTGAGCGAGTTCACAGTGGGTTGTTTAGTTACAGCATTCGTTTCGTAAATCGTATGTCCGTTTGTAACCCATGTATCGTGTTAATTAGTATCGCGGTCTCCCAGAGACATGTTGCGAAGATTAGTGGGGGCTTCCCATGTATTACCAGACCACGCGTATTGACTGCTACGAAAATGTAAGGGGTGCCCTAAGTCAATGTCTATCAGCATTGACCCTTTGCCCATAGTCCATTAGTACACGCCCGTTCGGACGACACGGTGTGAGGTTTGTTAAACCTAATAGCGCTATCTACTAATGACCCGCTCGCCCTAGGCCTCAGCGATTAAGTCGATAATTGAGGGACTTCAAATGATAGAGTTGATGGTCTTATAGTCGTGTACGTAGGTTTTACGTGCGTGCCCTTTAATCCGGGGACAGTAGTAAGTAGTTTAATCGTGGTGATAGTTCGAGTAGTTATACAATCCCATTCCCAACCCCTGGGAATCCCATGCCTTGAAAAGAGTGTGAACTCACCTTGGTTTGCTCGGAAGATAAACAAAAGGTCACTTGAGCTATATGTGGTCAACCACGTCCTAACATGGTTATCATACAAGTCAGGTCTAGGTTCAAGTAATGCACGTATGATTACACATAGTTTAACAGGTTACGAACACGTATTGATCATGGCAACCACGTAGAGTATGCTAACAGTCAAAAACACACATGATATCCACATTGTGCGACTCAGATGATTGGGTTGTTGAACTTATACAAGCCCAATCATCTTGTGCGATCCAACAATAAAGTCCAAAGACAACCGGCCCAACCTATTGTGCGATCAGCATAGCTTGTGCGATCCACAATAGGTTGTGCGATCTGATCCAAAACTGTCACACCCCGGCCGCGTAAAACATGCAACCGCGGCGGAAACGCCGGGGAGTGTCGTGGACAGAATTAAATTGTTTCATGACCATGGCATACAAGTTGTATTTTATTTATAAACAAAGGTGTTACATTGTCTTGGAAAGAGAGTACGGATATTCAAAACATAATTAAGCTAGTTCAAACTTCGTTTTTAGGCTCTAAGGCACAGGTCCGCCCTAGAATCATGATCATCGTCCTATGGAATAGCTCCTGAAAACACATGTGAAAGTAGGTACGTCAGCATAAAAATGCCTGTGAGATACATAGGTTTTGTGAAAATGGGGTTCATGACTTGAGTTCTGAAGAATGTTTAATAACAGTCAGTCATGAACCTTGTAATTTGTTTTGCTTTGAAAATCATTTGCAAAACGATAACATCAAACGATATGTATAGATAAGTGCAAGGTTAAACGAATAACCAAGTAAAATGAGTTGAATAAGATAAGTTGTTTGTGAAAATAATGTCTTGTGAAGAATATGTTACTTATGTGAAGTGTAATGTGTCTAAACTGAAATGACTTAGATAACGCCACGATATGTAACATTATACAAACACTTATATATAGGAAGTACCAGCGGCGTATCCACCATGTTTGTATCATATTACATACGCCACGTTACTTAAATCATTTACCCAAACCAATCCACCATGTAAATTGTTCATGTGTAAACCAAATGTCAAGTGTTATTGTAAACCATGTCAAATGTTTATGTTCAAATGTAAACCACCAAACGTATATGTCAATGTCGACGTGTTTATGTTCAATGCAAATCATGTAATGTGAAATCCCAAAATGTATCATGTATGGTAAGCGAAATGTATCAACTTAAACCATATGCACAAAACAAGTCGTTGAAGTAAAACGTGGTTTAAATCAACGTTATGTTCTGCGGAAAATGCATGCTCTATTGATATTAACATTTATGCGGTATTGTAAACTATGCATACATCCAAGCCTTGAGACTGCGGCGATAAACCCTTAAACAAATTAAAGGTTTATCTAAGTTATGTATATCGAATTCGGTCATTCCTTCCAGTCCTATCAAACCCAGGACTTCAGGAATGGGAGTTGTCAATTCCTATGGTACCACTACCTACTAACGAACGGCGTAGCTAGTGTTAATGAATGTATTGTCCCATGTTAAACAAACCAAATGTCATAACAAAATGAAGGCATGTGCCCATATGCTGAGTAAACATATGCAGCAGAAATGTTCATGTAAATCAATGTGTCCATATGCTGAGTAAACATATGCAACAGAAATGTTCATGTAAATCAATGTGTCCATATGCTGAGTAAACATATGCAACAGAAATGTTTATGTAAATCAATGTGTCCATATGCTGAGTAAACATATGCAACAGAAATGTTTATGTAAATCAATGTGTCCATATGCTGAGTAAACATATGCAACAGAAAATGTAATGTAAATCAATGTACTAAGTACGCACACAATGGGCATACATAGCATAAAATGTAATGAAATCATGTACTATAATGTACTAACAACATAGCAGGCATATGATGTGAAAACATGGAAAGCATGAAAGTAACAGATAGGCACATGTGTTTCACCCCAAAATAGTTTGGAAATCAGTAAAAGATGGGGTTCTATGTACTCACCTGAGGTTGCTTTGTTGTTCTTGTGAAATAACCGGGTAAATGCGAGAGGCCACGGAATATCAATTGCACCTAATAGGTAGCTATGTTAATATACCGGACCAAATCGGATGATCGGATAGTACGCGGGTTCGTAAACCAAACGAGTATGGAGACTCGTGTAATATGGTTTAATAAAACCTACATACTAAAATGAAACTTAACCTAAGTGCTTACGGTCCATCACGACCCGTTTAGGTAGCTTATGCCACCTTACGCGTCGTTCGCGTAGAACGCGTTCGGAACGCCTAACATTGTGACCACAAGGCATAACCTCGGAAGGTTATAGCTATGGTCACCTAATGTGTTTGGTCAGGTCCTAACGACCGACCAAATGGGTCGGGTTCGAAAGCATAAGCGATGGTTTAGATCGCTTACCTTACGACCCTATATAAGCACTAAACTAAAAGTGACGAGCTAAGCATGTTAGAACATGCTTAACTAAGTTTGAAAACAGGTTTGACATCAAAACAAACGGCTTTGATGCCCACGAGTAGTTTGGTTACAAAACATGCAAGAATGCACATTTTGGCCGAAACTACGACTCGTCACTGAGCCTAGATAACGTGGTGATCAGTAGGGATGGTCACTATGGACCATAACCATCGTGATCACGCTCACGTTATGAAGTTCCATGAACTTCGCATCGACCATAGGCTGGTCAATGCATAAAGTCAACAAAACGTTGACTTTCGGACTCGAAAAGCGAATAAAAGAGCGAAAGAAGACTTACGGAGGGTCCCCGAGTGCTAATCAAGATCCAATAGCTCAGGTATGAAGCAAAAGCATCAACTTAGAGCATTTAGATCTGATTTGTGGGTTTTTACACAAAAGGGGGGGGGGTATTTATAGGAAAAGTGGAACCGTTAGGATCGTTTTATCGAATAACGTGCTTTGATCTCGTGCGTACATGTGTCCAGGGGTTAGATTCAGTGTACTTGACCCTTGGCCCTTCATTTGGGTGAAAAGGCATCGCCCTTTGATCGAACGAAAGGCCAGATTCTGCATTAAATGCAGAATCTGCTGTCAGACATGTTCACGCGGCCCGCGTGAAAGTGGGTGCAGGTCTTACGCGGGTCGCCTAGCCCCGTCTGATCTGCACCACTTGCAGAATTTACGTATTTGGTCCCTGTTGCGTGTTTAAGCTATTTCCAGCCCCTTTAAGACCTGTAAAGTTATCTTTAAGGCCCTAAAATGATGCCTAAACATTGTGGACATGAAACATGCCCGAAAATAGGTCGGATGTCGGTTCGTTTGGCCGTACGATCGCGATGTTCGCTTAATTACGACGGAATGCGCATAAGCACAAAAGACGATCCAAATGACGCGACGAATGGATTTTTCTCATGCCAAACACTAAGGCATAATATAAGGATGCTTACATAAATTTTTGGATGTCCGGATGTATTCAGAACATAAGTTATGCGCAAAAGTGCAAACTTGTGCACTTTTTGACACTTTTAGTCCCTGAATGACCCAAAAGTTTATTTTAGCATACCAAACCCCTCAAAGCCGATTTCTAAGCTATGCAAAGGATATTTATGGTATGTTTAACTTATGGACATGTTCCGGAATGTTCGTTACAGTTCAAATTGGCATACTTTCGCAGTTTGTCAAGTTTAGTCCCTGTAAGCGAATTAACTTGTTTTTGCTATACCAAAGCCTTCAAAACTTATTTCTAAGTTATGTAAAGGTTACTTAAGGTATGTTGAGTATATGTTGATGTTCCGGAGTATTTGTCGCATTAAACTGAGTACGTTTACGCACCAGTTTGCGTATAATGCTCCAGAAAGCGATGTAGAGTTTGAAATTGAACGAAAGTCAAAACACGAAAAATGTAAAACACAATGAAACAAACATTGGGATCAAATAACATTATTTTATTGATAATTGAACTGTTCATAATGATTACAAGCACAAATGTTACAGTCTCCCCTACTTGTGGAAATTTCGTCCCGAAATTTATTTAGAGGAAACTGATTGAAAAAGATGCGGATATTTTGCCTTCATTTGATCTTCACGTTCCCAAGTAAACTCGGGTCCACGCTTAGATTCCCAACGAACCTTGACCAAAGGAATGCGCTTGCGTTTAAGCCACTTGACTTCACGTTCCATGATTTCTACCGGTTTCTCAACAAACTTCAGTGTTTTATCAACACGAATTTCGTCAAGCGGTATGTGGAGGTTTTCATCAGATAAACACCTCTTGAGATTGGACACGTGAAAGGTTGGATGAACATTTCCAAGTTCAGGAGGTAACTCAAGTCTGTAGGCTACCTTACCGATTCTTTCGACGATCTTGAATGGTCCAACATATCTAGGTGCAAGTTTTCCTTTCTTTCCAAATCTGATCACACCTTTCCAAGGTGAGACCTTAAGTAATACACGATCACCGACTTGAAAATCCAAGGGTTTGCGTTTTAGGTCCGCGTAACTCTTTTGACGGCTTCTAGCTGTCTGAAGGTTATCACGAACTTTCTTTACCTTTTCTGTTGTCTCTAGAATGAGGGCAGGTCCAGTAAGCTGAGCCTCGCCAATCTCATTCCAGCAGACTGGTGAACGACATTTTCGACCATAGAGAGCCTCGAAAGGAGCCATGTTGATGCTGGAGTGATAACTGTTGTTGTAGGAGAATTCAATCAATGGAAGATGTGAATCCCAACTACCACCAAAGTCTATCACACAAGCTCTAAGCATATCCTCCAGTGTCTGGATTGTTCTTTCAGATTGACCATCCGTTTGCGGATGATAAGCTGTGCTCAGATTAAGTTGGGACCCCATAGCAGATTGCATGGTTCTCCAAAAATGAGAAGTGAAACGAGCATCTCTGTCAGAAATGATGCTCAAAGGAACACCATGTCTAGCTACAATTTCATCTACGTAGGTTTGAGCAAGTCTGTCAGCTGAATAATCCTCACGGATTGGCAAGAAATGTGCTGACTTGGTAAGACGATCAACGACTACCCAGATGGCATCGTGACCTTTCTTTGTGCGCGGGAGTTTAGTAATGAGATCCATAGTAATGTTTTCCCATTTCCAAACTGGGATCTCCGGTTGTTCCAATAAACCAGAAGGACGCTGATGTTCTGCCTTAACCTTAAGACAAGTAAGGCATTTAGATACGTATAAGGCAATGTCTTTCTTCATACCAGGCCACCAATACTGAATACGAAGATCCTTATACATCTTATCTGAGCCAGGATGAATGGAATAACGAGACTTATGGGCTTCATCCATAAGCAAGGTACGAAGATCATCTTGGCTTGGGACCCACAAACGGTCCATGAAATAGTACGATCCATTGTCTTTCAGTTCAAGAGCAGGTGTTATGTGATAAGGAAATTCCTTATCCATTAAACCTTGTGAAACACAAGCTTGTTGAGCCTGAGAAATACGGGCTTGGATATCGGTTTGAACAACAGATTGGACACGTACACAATGAAGCTTAATACGTTCCTTGCGACTCAATGCATCGGCTACGACATTCGCCTTACCAGGATGGTAGCGAATCTCGCAGTCGTAGTCGTTTAGAAGTTCAACCCAACGTCGTTGTCTCATGTTGAGCTCTTTTTGATTGAAGATATGCTGAAGACTTTTGTGGTCTGTGAAAACCACACATTTTGTACCATACAAGTAGTGTCTCCAGATTTTGAGAGCGAAGACAACTGCACCCAACTCAAGATCATGAGTGGTGTAGTTCTTCTCATGTATCTTCAACTGCCTTGATGCGTATGCTATGACTTTGTTTCTTTGCATCAGGACGCAGCCAAGTCCTAATTTAGATGCGTCGCAATAAACGACGAAATCATCGTTGCCCTCAGGCAATGTTAGGACAGGCGCGTCGCAAAGCTTTTGTTTCAGAGTCTGAAACGCTTCCTCTTGTTTGAGTCCCCATTCAAATGGCTTGTTCTTCTGAGTTAGAGCAGTTAGAGGAACTGCAATCTTTGAGAAGTTTTCAATGAAGCGGCGGTAATAACCCGCCAGACCAAGAAAAGAACGAACTTCAGTAGGGGTAGTAGGTGTATCCCAATCCTTAATCGCACTGATCTTGGAGGGATCTACATGAATACCTTGTTCGTTGACAATATGTCCTAAGAATTGAACCTCTTTAAGCCAGAATTCACACTTGGAGAATTTGGCGAAAAGTTGTTCTTTCTTTAGGAGTTCCAATGTAAGACGAAGATGTTGCTCATGATCAGCTCGCGTCTTAGAATATATCAAAATGTCGTCAATGAAAACGATGATGAACTTATCTAAATACGGCTTGCAGACCCTATTCATTAAGTCCATGAAAACAGCAGGAGCATTAGTCAAACCAAATGGCATGACTGTGAACTCATAATGTCCATAACGAGTACGGAACGCTGTCTTGGGAATGTCTTCTTCATGTACACGAAGCTGATGATATCCAGATCGTAGATCGATCTTTGAAAAATAAGAAGCGCCTTGCAATTGATCAAAAAGATCATCAATGCGAGGTAGGGGATATCGATTCTTGATGGTAAGCTTGTTAAGCTCACGATAATCGATACACATCCTAAAAGATCCATCCTTCTTCTTTACAAAAAGAACGGGAGCACCCCAAGGTGAAAAGCTAGGACGGATAAAACCTTTGTCGGAGAGTTCCTGCAGCTGTTTAGACAACTCTTGCATCTCGGACGGTGCAAGACGGTATGGAGCTCTGGCAATGGGATTTGCACCAGGTACGAGATCAATACGAAACTCGACTTGGCGCGCTGGAGGTAGACCAGGTAAGTCTTCAGGGAATACTTCGGAATAATCCCGAACGACAGGAATATCTGAAATAGACTTACCCTTGCCTTTATCTGCTGTAACATGTGCTAAGAAAGCCACATAGTGCTTTCGCAGATACTTCCGTGCTTTAAAACAAGACATGAGTTTGAGACCACCGGCAGGCTTCTCACCACGAACTTGTAGGATCTCGCCTGTAGACAGCGGCACACGAACAATCTTTTCAGAACAAACTATTTCTGCGCGATGCTTAGATAACCAATCCATTCCCACAATAACGTCGAAGCTTCCAAGTTGCATTGGCGTGAGGTCAATAGGAAAAATATGATCGTTAAGATTCAACTGGCAGTTGCGCAGAACAGAATTTAGAACGATGGGTTCACCACTGGCAACCTCTACTGTCAAAGGTTTACCTAGTTTCGTTCTAGACACGCGAAGCATTGTCTCGAAAGACAATGACACAAAGCTCTTGTCGGGACCCGAATCAAAAAGAACAGATGCTGGCTGATTATTAATAAAGAACGTACCGTTCACCACCTCGTTGTCTGCTTGTGCTTCTTGTGCATTCATGTTGAAGACTCGACCTCGAGCCGGTGCCGGATTCTGGTTTGCATTCTGGTTCTGGTTGACTAGTCTTGGACACCGATTTCTGTAGTGGGTCAGATCCCCACAATTATAACATGCACCTGGTGGGTAGTTTGGTCGTGCAGCCTGACCCTGTTGCTGAGCAACCTGTTGAGCAGGGTTCTGGACTGCGTGATTCTGAGCAAACCGACAAACATCGGCAAGATGACCCGACTTCCCACAGTTAGTACAGAAACGGCACTGATATTGTGGTTGGTGGTGACTGTTGCATCGATTGCACAAAGGTGCACTTCCTGAGTAGGGTTTCTTTGCTGGAGGCTGGTTGGGAGCTGCCTGGTTAGCTTGGGCAGTCACAGCAAAATTTTGGGAAGCCTTACGCTTCCTTGACCCCCTTGAGGAACCAGAGTCCTTTCCCTTCTTGTTCTGACCTTTCTTACTATCCTCCTTGTCAGCCGACTGCTTCTTGCCCTTGTCACTCTTCCTGTGTAGTTTATCCTTTCGGATCTGCGACTCAGTCAGTGTCGCTGATAACTCGATTGCCTGACGGAGTGTGGTAGGGTTGCTACCAGTGAGAATGTCTTGTACTGAGTCAGGTAGGCCGTCGATGTATCTTTCGATGGCCTTATCGAGTGGGGTAACCATAGTCGGGCAAAGAAGACTCAGCTCCTCAAACCTATCTGTATAAGCCCTGTGCTCGCCACTATCTTGCTTCAACACATCAAATTCCTTCTCCAACGCTCGTTGTTCATGACGAGGACAAAACTCCCTCATCATAAGAGCTCTCAGTTGAGCCCATGTCTGAGCTAGAGCAACTTCTGCACCTTGATCTCTCATAACCCCATTCCACCATGTAAGAGCCCTCTTCTGAAACACGCTCGAAGAAAACTCGACCTTGCGATTATCCGGACACTGCACATGGCGAAAAGTGTTCTCGATGCTCTCGAACCACTGAAGAAGCCCAGTTGCTCCTTCAGAACCACTAAACTTGAGTGGCTTAGCCTGGTTAAAATCCTTGTATTTGCATGTACCATTGTTGTTGTTGGCCTGGTTCCATTGAGCAAAGAGATTCGGAAATTGAGCAGCCATCTGCTGCGCAATAATCTCCGCCAGCTCGGCAGTAGCTATCTGGTTGTCGCGTCGAGGAGGCATTCTAGAAGAGAAAAACATGAAATGAAACGAGTGAGATGATTGGATGAAGAGAATGAGATGACGCAAAAGCAATCAAAAGCAAAGATGGCGGTTATGCATCGCAAAGCAAATAAGCGACGTGAAATGTTTAGTCAAAGTAAATGGGTCAGAATTAGTGTATCGCGAAGACATGCTCGCCTATAAGTGAACACTCACCCCAAGAGTTCCCAGGTAAGAGTGACTGGTCCGATTATGTGGATTTGTACGAACACTCTAGCCTTAGACAGAAAGCCCAGGGTACAGGCATTCACCCTTCCAGTTCGCACGTGTTCACACTATTAACCCAACACTTTGACGGGATTTTTGAAAATCCAAAGGGGTTCAAAACCTTATAATAGAGGGTTCAAAACCTAGTAATCAATCATCCTAGAACAGATGATTAATTTTCAAAGCGGATTCGGAACCGAAGTTCCCGTTGTGGTTATCACCTAAGGATAGGTGACGTGCATGTTTTAAACTCTAAACACAAGATAACTTGTGTTAGGGTCCTAGAAAGTTATAGTCTAGGTCAAAGCATTACTAATAACCTAATTCCCTATAACCAATGGCTCTGATACCAACTCTTCTGTCACACCCCGGCGCGTATAACATGCAACCGCGGCGGAAACGCCGGGGAGTGTCGTGGACAGAATTAAATTGTTTCATGACCATGGGCATACAAGTTGTATTTTATTTATAAACAAAGGTGTTACATTGTCTTGGAAAGAGAGTATGGATATTCAAAACATAATTAAGCTAGTTCAAACTTCGTTTTTAGGCTCTAAGGCACAGGTCCGCCCTAGAATCATGATCATCGTCCTATGGAATAGCTCCTGAAAACACATGTGAAAGTAGGTACGTCAGCATAAAAATGCCTGTGAGATACATAGGTTTTGTGAAAATGGGGTTCATGACTTGAGTTTTGAAGAATGTTTAATAACAGTCAGTCATGAACCTTGTAATTTGTTTTGCTTTGAAAATCATTTGCAAAACGATAACATCAAACGATATGTATAGATAAGTGCAAGGTTAAACGAATAACCAAGTAAAATGAGTTGAATAAGATAAGTTGTTTGTGAAAATAATGTCTTGTGAAGAATATGTTACTTATGTGAAGTGTAATGTGTCTAAACTGAAATGACTTAGATAACGCCACGATATGTAACATTATACAAACACTTATATATAGGAAGTACCAGCGGCGTATCCACCATGTTTGTATCATATTACATACGCCACGTTACTTAAATCATTTACCCAAACCAATCCACCATGTAAATTGTTCATGTGTAAACCAAATGTCAAGTGTTATTGTAAACCATGTCAAATGTTTATGTTCAAATGTAAACCACCAAACGTATATGTCAATGTCGACGTGTTTATGTTCAATGCAAATCATGTAATGTGAAATCCCAAAATGTATCATGTATGGTAAGCGAAATGTATCAACTTAAACCATATGCACAAAACAAGTCGTTGAAGTAAAACGTGGTTTAAATCAACGTTATGTTCTGCGGAAAATGCATGCTCTATTGATATTAACATTTATGCGGTATTGTAAACTATGCATACATCCAAGTCTTGAGACTGCGGCGATAAACCCTTAAACAAATTAAAGGTTTATCTAAGTTATGTATATCGAATTCGGTCATTCCTTCCAGTCCTATCAAACCCAGGACTTCAGGAATGGGAGTTGTCAATTCCTATGGTACCACTACCTACTAAACGAACGGCGTAGCTAGTGTTAATGAATGTATTGTCCCATGTTAAACAAACCAAATGTCATAACAAAATGAAGGCATGTGCCCATATGCTGAGTAAACATATGCAGCAGAAATGTTCATGTAAATCAATGTGTCCATATGCTGAGTAAACATATGCAACAGAAATGTTCATGTAAATCAATGTGTCCATATGCTGAGTAAACATATGCAACAGAAATGTTTATGTAAATCAATGTGTCCATATGCTGAGTAAACATATGCAACAGAAATGTTTATGTAAATCAATGTGTCCATATGCTGAGTAAACATATGCAACAGAAAATGTAATGTAAATCAATGTACTAAGTACGCACACAATGGGCATACATAGCATAAAATGTAATGAAATCATGTACTATAATGTACTAACAACATAGCAGGCATATGATGTGAAAACATGGAAAGCATGAAAGTAACAGATAGGCACATGTGTTTCACCCCAAAATAGTTTGGAAATCAGTAAAAGATGGGGTTCTATGTACTCACCTGAGGTTGCTTTGTTGTTCTTGTGAAATAACCGGGTAAATGCGAGAGGTCACGGAATATCAATGGCACCTAATAGGTAGCTATGTTAATATACCGGACCAAATCGGATGATCGGATAGTACGCGGGTTCGTAAACCAAACGAGTATGGAGACTCGTGTAATATGGTTTAATAAAACCTACATACTAAAATGAAACTTAACCTAAGTGCTTACGGTCCATCACGACCCGTTTAGGTAGCTTATGCCACCTTACGCGTCGTTCGCGTAGAACGCGTTCGGAACGCCTAACATTGTGACCACAAGGCATAACCTCGGAAGGTTATAGCTATGGTCACCTAATGTGTTTGGTCAGGTCCTAACGACCGACCAAATGGGTCGGGTTCGAAAGCATAAGCGATGGTTTAGATCGCTTACCTTACGACCCTATATAAGCACTAAACTAAAAGTGACGAGCTAAGCATGTTAGAACATGCTTAACTAAGTTTGAAAACAGGTTTGACATCAAAACAAACGGCTTTGATGCCCACGAGTAGTTTGGTTACAAAACATGCAAGAATGCACATTTTGGCCGAAACTACGACTCGTCACTGAGCCTAGATAACGTGGTGATCAGTAGGGATGGTCACTATGGACCATAACCATCGTGATCACGCTCACGTTATGAAGTTCCATGAACTTCGCATCGACCATAGGCTGGTCAATGCATAAAGTCAACAAAACGTTGACTTTCGGACTCGAAAAGCGAATAAAAGAGCGAAAGAAGACTTACGGAGGGTCCCCGAGTGCTAATCAAGATCCAATAGCTCAGGTATGAAGCAAAAGCATCAACTTAGAGCATTTAGATCTGATTTGTGGGTTTTTACACAAAAGGGGGGGGGGGTATTTATAGGAAAAGTGGAACCGTTAGGATCGTTTTATCGAATAACGTGCTTTGATCTCGTGCGTACATGTGTCCAGGGGTTAGATTCAGTGTACTTGACCCTTGGCCCTTCATTTGGGTGAAAAGGCATCGCCCTTTGATCGAACGAAAGGCCAGATTCTGCATTAAATGCAGAATCTGCTGTCAGACATGTTCACGCGGCCCGCGTGAAAGTGGGTGCAGGTCTTACGCGGGTCGCCTAGCCCCGTCTGATCTGCACCACTTGCAGAATTTACGTATTTGGTCCCTGTTGCGTGTTTAAGCTATTTCCAGCCCCTTTAAGACCTGTAAAGTTATCTTTAAGGCCCTAAAATGATGCCTAAACATTGTGGACATGAAACATGCCCGAAAATAGGTCGGATGTCGGTTCGTTTGGCCGTACGATCGCGATGTTCGCTTAATTACGACGGAATGCGCATAAGCACAAAAGACGATCCAAATGACGCGACGAATGGATTTTTCTCATGCCAAACACTAAGGCATAATATAAGGATGCTTACATAAATTTTTGGATGTCCGGATGTATTCAGAACATAAGTTATGCGCAAAAGTGCAAACTTGTGCACTTTTTGACACTTTTAGTCCCTGAATGACCCAAAAGTTTATTTTAGCATACCAAACCCTCAAAGCCGATTTCTAAGCTATGCAAAGGATATTTATGGTATGTTTAACTTATGGACATGTTCCGGAATGTTCGTTACAGTTCAAATTGGCATACTTTCGCAGTTTGTCAAGTTTAGTCCCTGTAAGCGAATTAACTTGTTTTTGCTATACCAAAGCCTTCAAAACTTATTTCTAAGTTATGTAAAGGTTACTTAAGGTATGTTGAGTATATGTTGATGTTCCGGAGTATTTGTCGCATTAAACTGAGTACGTTTACGCACCAGTTTGCGTATAATGCTCCAGAAAGCGATGTAGAGTTTGAAATTGAACGAAAGTCAAAACACGAAAAATGTAAAACACAATGAAACAAACATTGGGATCAAATAACATTATTTTATTGATAATTGAACTGTTCATAATGATTACAAGCACAAATGTTACAGTCTCCCCTACTTGTGGAAATTTCGTCCCGAAATTTATTTAGAGGAAACTGATTGAAAAAGATGCGGATATTTTGCCTTCATTTGATCTTCACGTTCCCAAGTAAACTCGGGTCCACGCTTAGATTCCCAACGAACCTTGACCAAAGGAATGCGCTTGCGTTTAAGCCACTTGACTTCACGTTCCATGATTTCTACCGGTTTCTCAACAAACTTCAGTGTTTTATCAACACGAATTTCGTCAAGCGGTATGTGGAGGTTTTCATCAGATAAACACCTCTTGAGATTGGACACGTGAAAGGTTGGATGAACATTTCCAAGTTCAGGAGGTAACTCAAGTCTGTAGGCTACCTTACCGATTCTTTCGACGATCTTGAATGGTCCAACATATCTAGGTGCAAGTTTTCCTTTCTTTCCAAATCTGATCACACCTTTCCAAGGTGAGACCTTAAGTAATACACGATCACCGACTTGAAAATCCAAGGGTTTGCGTTTTAGGTCCGCGTAACTCTTTTGACGGCTTCTAGCTGTCTGAAGGTTATCACGAACTTTCTTTACCTTTTCTGTTGTCTCTAGAATGAGGGCAGGTCCAGTAAGCTGAGCCTCGCCAATCTCATTCCAGCAGACTGGTGAACGACATTTTCGACCATAGAGAGCCTCGAAAGGAGCCATGTTGATGCTGGAGTGATAACTGTTGTTGTAGGAGAATTCAATCAATGGAAGATGTGAATCCCAACTACCACCAAAGTCTATCACACAAGCTCTAAGCATATCCTCCAGTGTCTGGATTGTTCTTTCAGATTGACCATCCGTTTGCGGATGATAAGCTGTGCTCAGATTAAGTTGGGACCCCATAGCAGATTGCATGGTTCTCCAAAAATGAGAAGTGAAACGAGCATCTCTGTCAGAAATGATGCTCAAAGGAACACCATGTCTAGCTACAATTTCATCTACGTAGGTTTGAGCAAGTCTGTCAGCTGAATAATCCTCACGGATTGGCAAGAAATGTGCTGACTTGGTAAGACGATCAACGACTACCCAGATGGCATCGTGACCTTTCTTTGTGCGCGGGAGTTTAGTAATGAGATCCATAGTAATGTTTTCCCATTTCCAAACTGGGATCTCCGGTTGTTCCAATAAACCAGAAGGACGCTGATGTTCTGCCTTAACCTTAAGACAAGTAAGGCATTTAGATACGTATAAGGCAATGTCTTTCTTCATACCAGGCCACCAATACTGAATACGAAGATCCTTATACATCTTATCTGAGCCAGGATGAATGGAATAACGAGACTTATGGGCTTCATCCATAAGCAAGGTACGAAGATCATCTTGGCTTGGGACCCACAAACGGTCCATGAAATAGTACGATCCATTGTCTTTCAGTTCAAGAGCAGGTGTTATGTGATAAGGAAATTCCTTATCCATTAAACCTTGTGAAACACAAGCTTGTTGAGCCTGAGAAATACGGGCTTGGATATCGGTTTGAACAACAGATTGGACACGTACACAATGAAGCTTAATACGTTCCTTGCGACTCAATGCATCGGCTACGACATTCGCCTTACCAGGATGGTAGCGAATCTCGCAGTCGTAGTCGTTTAGAAGTTCAACCCAACGTCGTTGTCTCATGTTGAGCTCTTTTTGATTGAAGATATGCTGAAGACTTTTGTGGTCTGTGAAAACCACACATTTTGTACCATACAAGTAGTGTCTCCAGATTTTGAGAGCGAAGACAACTGCACCCAACTCAAGATCATGAGTGGTGTAGTTCTTCTCATGTATCTTCAACTGCCTTGATGCGTATGCTATGACTTTGTTTCTTTGCATCAGGACGCAGCCAAGTCCTAATTTAGATGCGTCGCAATAAACGACGAAATCATCGTTGCCCTCAGGCAATGTTAGGACAGGCGCGTCGCAAAGCTTTTGTTTCAGAGTCTGAAACGCTTCCTCTTGTTTGAGTCCCCATTCAAATGGCTTGTTCTTCTGAGTTAGAGCAGTTAGAGGAACTGCAATCTTTGAGAAGTTTTCAATGAAGCGGCGGTAATAACCCGCCAGACCAAGAAAAGAACGAACTTCAGTAGGGGTAGTAGGTGTATCCCAATCCTTAATCGCACTGATCTTGGAGGGATCTACATGAATACCTTGTTCGTTGACAATATGTCCTAAGAATTGAACCTCTTTAAGCCAGAATTCACACTTGGAGAATTTGGCGAAAAGTTGTTCTTTCTTTAGGAGTTCCAATGTAAGACGAAGATGTTGCTCATGATCAGCTCGCGTCTTAGAATATATCAAAATGTCGTCAATGAAAACGATGATGAACTTATCTAAATACGGCTTGCAGACCCTATTCATTAAGTCCATGAAAACAGCAGGAGCATTAGTCAAACCAAATGGCATGACTGTGAACTCATAATGTCCATAACGAGTACGGAACGCTGTCTTGGGAATGTCTTCTTCATGTACACGAAGCTGATGATATCCAGATCGTAGATCGATCTTTGAAAAATAAGAAGCGCCTTGCAATTGATCAAAAAGATCATCAATGCGAGGTAGGGGATATCGATTCTTGATGGTAAGCTTGTTAAGCTCACGATAATCGATACACATCCTAAAAGATCCATCCTTCTTCTTTACAAAAAGAACGGGAGCACCCCAAGGTGAAAAGCTAGGACGGATAAAACCTTTGTCGGAGAGTTCCTGCAGCTGTTTAGACAACTCTTGCATCTCGGACGGTGCAAGACGGTATGGAGCTCTGGCAATGGGATTTGCACCAGGTACGAGATCAATACGAAACTCGACTTGGCGCGCTGGAGGTAGACCAGGTAAGTCTTCAGGGAATACTTCGGAATAATCCCGAACGACAGGAATATCTGAAATAGACTTACCCTTGCCTTTATCTGCTGTAACATGTGCTAAGAAAGCCACATAGTGCTTTCGCAGATACTTCCGTGCTTTAAAACAAGACATGAGTTTGAGACCACCGGCAGGCTTCTCACCACGAACTTGTAGGATCTCGCCTGTAGACAGCGGCACACGAACAATCTTTTCAGAACAAACTATTTCTGCGCGATGCTTAGATAACCAATCCATTCCCACAATAACGTCGAAGCTTCCAAGTTGCATTGGCGTGAGGTCAATAGGAAAAATATGATCGTTAAGATTCAACTGGCAGTTGCGCAGAACAGAATTTAGAACGATGGGTTCACCACTGGCAACCTCTACTGTCAAAGGTTTACCTAGTTTCGTTCTAGACACGCGAAGCATTGTCTCGAAAGACAATGACACAAAGCTCTTGTCGGGACCCGAATCAAAAAGAACAGATGCTGGCTGATTATTAATAAAGAACGTACCGTTCACCACCTCGTTGTCTGCTTGTGCTTCTTGTGCATTCATGTTGAAGACTCGACCTCGAGCCGGTGCCGGATTCTGGTTTGCATTCTGGTTCTGGTTGACTAGTCTTGGACACCGATTTCTGTAGTGGGTCAGATCCCCACAATTATAACATGCACCTGGTGGGTAGTTTGGTCGTGCAGCCTGACCCTGTTGCTGAGCAACCTGTTGAGCAGGGTTCTGGACTGCGTGATTCTGAGCAAACCGACAAACATCGGCAAGATGACCCGACTTCCCACAGTTAGTACAGAAACGGCACTGATATTGTGGTTGGTGGTGACTGTTGCATCGATTGCACAAAGGTGCACTTCCTGAGTAGGGTTTCTTTGCTGGAGGCTGGTTGGGAGCTGCCTGGTTAGCTTGGGCAGTCACAGCAAAATTTTGGGAAGCCTTACGCTTCCTTGACCCCCTTGAGGAACCAGAGTCCTTTCCCTTCTTGTTCTGACCTTTCTTACTATCCTCCTTGTCAGCCGACTGCTTCTTGCCCTTGTCACTCTTCCTGTGTAGTTTATCCTTTCGGATCTGCGACTCAGTCAGTGTCGCTGATAACTCGATTGCCTGACGGAGTGTGGTAGGGTTGCTACCAGTGAGAATGTCTTGTACTGAGTCAGGTAGGCCGTCGATGTATCTTTCGATGGCCTTATCGAGTGGGGTAACCATAGTCGGGCAAAGAAGACTCAGCTCCTCAAACCTATCTGTATAAGCCCTGTGCTCGCCACTATCTTGCTTCAACACATCAAATTCCTTCTCCAACGCTCGTTGTTCATGACGAGGACAAAACTCCCTCATCATAAGAGCTCTCAGTTGAGCCCATGTCTGAGCTAGAGCAACTTCTGCACCTTGATCTCTCATAACCCCATTCCACCATGTAAGAGCCCTCTTCTGAAACACGCTCGAAGAAAACTCGACCTTGCGATTATCCGGACACTGCACATGGCGAAAAGTGTTCTCGATGCTCTCGAACCACTGAAGAAGCCCAGTTGCTCCTTCAGAACCACTAAACTTGAGTGGCTTAGCCTGGTTAAAATCCTTGTATTTGCATGTACCATTGTTGTTGTTGGCCTGGTTCCATTGAGCAAAGAGATTCGGAAATTGAGCAGCCATCTGCTGCGCAATAATCTCCGCCAGCTCGGCAGTAGCTATCTGGTTGTCGCGTCGAGGAGGCATTCTAGAAGAGAAAAACATGAAATGAAACGAGTGAGATGATTGGATGAAGAGAATGAGATGACGCAAAAGCAATCAAAAGCAAAGATGGCGGTTATGCATCGCAAAGCAAATAAGCGACGTGAAATGTTTAGTCAAAGTAAATGGGTCAGAATTAGTGTATCGCGAAGACATGCTCGCCTATAAGTGAACACTCACCCCAAGAGTTCCCAGGTAAGAGTGACTGGTCCGATTATGTGGATTTGTACGAACACTCTAGCCTTAGACAGAAAGCCCAGGGTACAGGCATTCACCCTTCCAGTTCGCACGTGTTCACACTATTAACCCAACACTTTGACGGGATTTTTGAAAATCCAAAGGGGTTCAAAACCTTATAATAGAGGGTTCAAAACCTAGTAATCAATCATCCTAGAACAGATGATTAATTTTCAAAGCGGATTCGGAACCGAAGTTCCCGTTGTGGTTATCACCTAAGGATAGGTGACGTGCATGTTTTAAACTCTAAACACAAGATAACTTGTGTTAGGGTCCTAGAAAGTTATAGTCTAGGTCAAAGCATTACTAATAACCTAATTCCCTATAACCAATGGCTCTGATACCAACTCTTCTGTCACACCCCGGCCGCGTATAACATGCAACCGCGGCGGAAACGCCGGGGAGTGTCGTGGACAGAATTAAATTGTTTCATGACCATGGCATACAAGTTGTATTTTATTTATAAACAAAGGTGTTACATTGTCTTGGAAAGAGAGTATGGATATTCAAAACATAATTAAGCTAGTTCAAACTTCGTTTTTAGGCTCTAAGGCACAGGTCCGCCCTAGAATCATGATCATCGTCCTATGGAATAGCTCCTGAAAACACATGTGAAAGTAGGTACGTCAGCATAAAAATGCCTGTGAGATACATAGGTTTTGTGAAAATGGGGTTCATGACTTGAGTTTTGAAGAATGTTTAATAACAGTCAGTCATGAACCTTGTAATTTGTTTTGCTTTGAAAATCATTTGCAAAACGATAACATCAAACGATATGTATAGATAAGTGCAAGGTTAAACGAATAACCAAGTAAAATGAGTTGAATAAGATAAGTTGTTTGTGAAAATAATGTCTTGTGAAGAATATGTTACTTATGTGAAGTGTAATGTGTCTAAACTGAAATGACTTAGATAACGCCACGATATGTAACATTATACAAACACTTATATATAGGAAGTACCAGCGGCGTATCCACCATGTTTGTATCATATTACATACGCCACGTTACTTAAATCATTTACCCAAACCAATCCACCATGTAAATTGTTCATGTGTAAACCAAATGTCAAGTGTTATTGTAAACCATGTCAAATGTTTATGTTCAAATGTAAACCACCAAACGTATATGTCAATGTCGACGTGTTTATGTTCAATGCAAATCATGTAATGTGAAATCCCAAAATGTATCATGTATGGTAAGCGAAATGTATCAACTTAAACCATATGCACAAAACAAGTCGTTGAAGTAAAACGTGGTTTAAATCAACGTTATGTTCTGCGGAAAATGCATGCTCTATTGATATTAACATTTATGCGGTATTGTAAACTATGCATACATCCAAGTCTTGAGACTGCGGCGATAAACCCTTAAACAAATTAAAGGTTTATCTAAGTTATGTATATCGAATTCGGTCATTCCTTCCAGTCCTATCAAACCCAGGACTTCAGGAATGGGAGTTGTCAATTCCTATGGTACCACTACCTACTAACGAACGGCGTAGCTAGTGTTAATGAATGTATTGTCCCATGTTAAACAAACCAAATGTCATAACAAAATGAAGGCATGTGCCCATATGCTGAGTAAACATATGCAGCAGAAATGTTCATGTAAATCAATGTGTCCATATGCTGAGTAAACATATGCAACAGAAATGTTCATGTAAATCAATGTGTCCATATGCTGAGTAAACATATGCAACAGAAATGTTTATGTAAATCAATGTGTCCATATGCTGAGTAAACATATGCAACAGAAATGTTTATGTAAATCAATGTGTCCATATGCTGAGTAAACATATGCAACAGAAAATGTAATGTAAATCAATGTACTAAGTACGCACACAATGGGCATACATAGCATAAAATGTAATGAAATCATGTACTATAATGTACTAACAACATAGCAGGCATATGATGTGAAAACATGGAAAGCATGAAAGTAACAGATAGGCACATGTGTTTCACCCCAAAATAGTTTGGAAATCAGTAAAAGATGGGGTTCTATGTACTCACCTGAGGTTGCTTTGTTGTTCTTGTGAAATAACCGGGTAAATGCGAGAGGTCACGGAATATCAATGGCACCTAATAGGTAGCTATGTTAATATACCGGACCAAATCGGATGATCGGATAGTACGCGGGTTCGTAAACCAAACGAGTATGGAGACTCGTGTAATATGGTTTAATAAAACCTACATACTAAAATGAAACTTAACCTAAGTGCTTACGGTCCATCACGACCCGTTTAGGTAGCTTATGCCACCTTACGCGTCGTTCGCGTAGAACGCGTTCGGAACGCCTAACATTGTGACCACAAGGCATAACCTCGGAAGGTTATAGCTATGGTCACCTAATGTGTTTGGTCAGGTCCTAACGACCGACCAAATGGGTCGGGTTCGAAAGCATAAGCGATGGTTTAGATCGCTTACCTTACGACCCTATATAAGCACTAAACTAAAAGTGACGAGCTAAGCATGTTAGAACATGCTTAACTAAGTTTGAAAACAGGTTTGACATCAAAACAAACGGCTTTGATGCCCACGAGTAGTTTGGTTACAAAACATGCAAGAATGCACATTTTGGCCGAAACTACGACTCGTCACTGAGCCTAGATAACGTGGTGATCAGTAGGGATGGTCACTATGGACCATAACCATCGTGATCACGCTCACGTTATGAAGTTCCATGAACTTCGCATCGACCATAGGCTGGTCAATGCAGAAAGTCAACAAAACGTTGACTTTCGGACTCGAAAAGCGAATAAAAGAGCGAAAGAAGACTTACGGAGGGTCCCCGAGTGCTAATCAAGATCCAATAGCTCAGGTATGAAGCAAAAGCATCAACTTAGAGCATTTAGATCTGATTTGTGGGTTTTTACACAAAAGGGGGGGGGGTATTTATAGGAAAAGTGGAACCGTTAGGATCGTTTTATCGAATAACGTGCTTTGATCTCGTGCGTACATGTGTCCAGGGGTTAGATTCAGTGTACTTGACCCTTGGCCCTTCATTTGGGTGAAAAGGCATCGCCCTTTGATCGAACGAAAGGCCAGATTCTGCATTAAATGCAGAATCTGCTGTCAGACATGTTCACGCGGCCCGCGTGAAAGTGGGTGCAGGTCTTACGCGGGTCGCCTAGCCCCGTCTGATCTGCACCACTTGCAGAATTTACGTATTTGGTCCCTGTTGCGTGTTTAAGCTATTTCCAGCCCCTTTAAGACCTGTAAAGTTATCTTTAAGGCCCTAAAATGATGCCTAAACATTGTGGACATGAAACATGCCCGAAAATAGGTCGGATGTCGGTTCGTTTGGCCGTACGATCGCGATGTTCGCTTAATTACGACGGAATGCGCATAAGCACAAAAGACGATCCAAATGACGCGACGAATGGATTTTTCTCATGCCAAACACTAAGGCATAATATAAGGATGCTTACATAAATTTTTGGATGTCCGGATGTATTCAGAACGTAAGTTATGCGCAAAAGTGCAAACTTGTGCACTTTTTGACACTTTTAGTCCCTGAATGACCCAAAAGTTTATTTTAGCATACCAAACCCCTCAAAGCCGATTTCTAAGCTATGCAAAGGATATTTATGGTATGTTTAACTTATGGACATGTTCCGGAATGTTCGTTACAGTTCAAATTGGCATACTTTCGCAGTTTGTCAAGTTTAGTCCCTGTAAGCGAATTAACTTGTTTTTGCTATACCAAAGCCTTCAAAACTTATTTCTAAGTTATGTAAAGGTTACTTAAGGTATGTTGAGTATATGTTGATGTTCCGGAGTATTTGTCGCATTAAACTGAGTACGTTTACGCACCAGTTTGCGTATAATGCTCCAGAAAGCGATGTAGAGTTTGAAATTGAACGAAAGTCAAAACACGAAAAATGTAAAACACAATGAAACAAACATTGGGATCAAATAACATTATTTTATTGATAATTGAACTGTTCATAATGATTACAAGCACAAATGTTACAAAAACCCGGCCCAAAATAGTAATTCAATCCAAAGACTTGTGTGGCCCGAACATTTAGAAGCCCAAAAGTGACAACAGTGGTCTTGTGCGGTCACGGTGAACTTGTGTGATCGGGTTTTGGGCTTTAAGGCCCAACTGTGTAAAAGTCCAAGTGGTTTGTGTGTGGCCCAAGCCTTGTGCGATCGGCACTATCTTGTGCGATCCACAAGTCTTGTGCGATCATGCATAACTAATCATGTGACAACCCTCAAAATCCCATGTATTCCGTACAAATTATTAATGATAATTAAAGTGTCTGACGACTGTGTGGAATTACTTAACTGCTTTCTGATATCTGTGTTATGCTTACACGTATTTGTTAATGTCCTAAGGAATATGCTAGGAATATGCTAAGGAATATGCTAAGGAATATGCTAAGGAATATGCTAAGGAATATGCTAAGGAATATGCTAAGGAATATCCTAAGGAATATGCTAGGAATATGCTAGGAATATGCTAGGAATATGCTAGGAATATGCTTGGAATATGCTAGGAATATGCTATATGGAAGATCTTATAAATACCACCATTCCACCAAAACTCTCTTTCTCTCCTCTCCTCCCTAGCTCACGGCCGAACACCCCCTTGCCACTACATCCATTTTCGGCTCTTGATCTCCTCATTCCAAGCATACACAAGTCTTTCGGGTCACGCATAAGGAGTCTTGGAGCTAACGGAAGGCGAAGGACCTCGTTATCTTGCTTTTATCCACCACTTTTACGCCTTTGATCTTCCCTAGCCTTGTGCTAGTTGTAAGTGCTTCTAATCAACTTCTTGTTCATGTTTGATGTGGTTAATAAGAGATTAGTCGGTTAAAAATTATGAACATACAAGATCCAAATCTAAAAGTCTACTAAAATGATGAACAAGGTGGTTAATGAATGAATATTAGTATAAAGCATGTAGATCTTGTGTGATTATGATTATTGGTTGATGATCTGAAGTACTGCTGGATAATATTAATGTTTGATGTTGTTGTGAATACTAAACTTGTTAACGGTATCGATCGAACACGATTTAGAAGGTTAAACACTAAAAATCAGAATCTGTCCAAGTTTTACAGCCAACTTCAGTTGGCTGTAAACAGGTCATAAACCTAACGAAAAACTGATATTTTAAGTCTAAAATGTGATATTATGAAATACGGTTCTAATGGCACCGGAATCGTAATTTTTGGACTTCGTTTACTATTTTTAAAGTGTTAAATTGTAACAGCAACTTAAGCTGAATTTTGACAGCAATAAATGGGTGTCGTACTTTCAGTCATAACCTGAGTTTTGTGATGAATCGGACCATGAAATTTGTACAGTAGATGACAACCGATGCATGTGTAATTACCCCACTGGAATTTCGTAAATCGGACACTCGATGAATTTTTAATAAATTGTTCCGTGGACTGTGGTCAGAAATTCATAAATCTGAGTTCAGTCCGGAATATGAATTTTTATAAAATATTGGTAGTGAACCGAACCCCGATATTTTTACACAATAAAATATGGAACGTTGAAGACATCTTGTAAAAATTTGGGAATTTTTGGAATAATTTAACTATTTTATTAAAACGTCCGAAAACAGCCGGTTTTGAATATTAATGCTGAATTGATACAAGTTGTGACTTGCGTGTCTAAATGTCGAGTATGCTATCCGTGAATGATCTAACATGGTATATATGTTATGTGCATTATCGTATGTTTGATTTTGAGTGGGGAATGGATGGGAAACTTAGAGGGGCATAAACCGTTAAAACGATGCATGTTGTGTGATAGATACATGTAGGAACTTTGTGTTCTATTTGAAAGCCACTAAATGACTAACTGGTAAATTATATTCGGACGTGATTGACCGACCTTGACTGTTAGCTATATTGAGAATCTAACCGAGCAAACCGAGGTGAGTTGACACACTTTCTAAGGCATCGGATTCCCGGTGGTTTGGGAATGGGTTAAAGAATTAAAACGGAATCTACATATCTTACATAAGTAGGGTATGTACGGCCATCCTCCTCGGGTAGGATGCCAGTATTAATCCTGCGTATTCTCTTTGGGAGAACTACGTACGTTCGTCCTCCTTGGGTAGGACAACAACCTTAAAACTTACTAGACAAAACTCTATCATAAGTCCCTCATTTTATATCGACTTAATCGCCGAGGCCAATGGCGAGCGGGTCATTAGTTAATAGCGCTATTAGGTTTAACAAACCTCACACCGTGCCAGTCGGACGGGCGTGTACTAATGGACTATGGAAAACCGTCAGTGATGATAGACACTGATGTAGGGCACAACTTATTTGCGTAGTAGTCGATATGGTACAGTCTAGTGGTTCACATGGGGAAGCCCCCACTAATCATGAACAGGGTATGGGTAATAAAGAATGAACTGGTTAAACTTTCTTTCAACTACGGGGTAACCCCCACGGCAATTACGCCAATGAAAGACAAACCACTTTTTCGGAAAACAACTAAAACTAAGCAACCACACGTGAACTCACTCAACTTTGTTGTTGACTCGTTGTTACATGCCTTACAGGTCGTTAAATGCTTGGAGCTTGCATATGGAAGTGGTCGTTGTGGGATGTGAACTGATATGTCCCGTATTTAATAAACTTTATGAACTTATTAAACCTACGTTTTGGACTTTAAACTTATGAACTATGGACTATGTTATGAACTTATATTTTGGTATCACGTATTATGCTTCCGCTGTTTAAATTTAAAACTTGGTTAACTGGCTTTTGGTCACCAATTGTATTGTGGTTGGTTTTATTTACTTAAATACGTTGTTCGATATAATTGGTGGCTCGATCCTGGTCACGTCACGCCTCCAAGCGGTGGTACTCCGCATGGTGGATTTTGGGGGTGTGACAGATTGGTATCAGAGCCATTGGTTATAGTGAATTTGGTTTTAAAATGGGAAAAGATTTTTGATAAAACCAGACTATAACCTGTACAGTGCTCAACGATCCACAACGACGCTTCGCTCCACGTGCAAGACTCGACACCATAAGTGGTATGATTTATGTTATATTGTCGGTTAGATAGCTCACACTGTGCATTAGTTAACGTGATAACTTCTACTTGAACCTTGTGTGCTTACTCTCTACTGTCGTCCCACACTTACGCACTTTCACGACACTTTTCTCACTTACGTTGCTTCGTGATGAAGATCATGAGCGGACGCGGAGGACGTATCAACCTCACTCAAGCCCAGTTGACGGCTCTGATCAACGAACGAGTTGCTGAGGCACTCGCAGCTGTTCCTGCAGGAGGTATAACCTGCTACTCCGACCTATCTTAGAACGTTTAGATCCCACCTTCGCAAATCAACCCTCGTGCCTAACCTTGTCATTTATTCTCGCACCATAGGTCAACATGCTCAGCCTCCTGTGTGTACGTTCAAAACCTTCATGGATTGCCGACCAAGCACTTTCAGCGGCACAGAAGGTGCTGTAGGCCTTCTTCACTGGTTCGAGAAGCTCGAGTCTGTTTTCGAGATGTGTGATTGCCCGGAAGATCGTAAGGTGAAGTATGCTACTGGAACACTCGAAGGAGCTGCGTTAACCTGGTGGAAAGCACAGGTCCAATTGCTTGGGCTGGCAGTTGCTAATGCCACCCCATGGAACGACTTCAAAGAACTGATTAGAGAAGAGTATTGCAGTCGTGACGACATCCACAAGCTAGAGGTGGAATTTTTCAACCTGAAGATGACGGGGTCTGAGATTGAGGCGTATACTAAGAGGTCGAACGAACTGGCCATCCTGTGTCCTACTATGGTGGACCCCCCTTACAAACGCATTGAGCTGTACCTTAAGGGCTTGGTGCCGGAAATTCAAAGCCACGTAACCTCAGCTAACCTTGGCACTATACAACAAATCGTCAAGTTGGCTCATCGTCTCACTGATCAGGCGGTGGAGCAGAACAAGCTGGCCAAACGTATTAGCGCCACTACTTCTGATGCTCCCAACGACAATAAGCGCAAGTGGGATGGAAATCTGGGCAAGGGTTCTACTTCAGCTCAATCTCAGCAGCGAAAGACAGATGAGTACAAGAGCCCCAGTCAGCAGTCATCTGGAAATCAAGGTCAAGGTGGGTACAAGGGAAATCACCCTAAGTGCAATCGATGTAATCTGCACCACAGCGGTCAGTGCAACAAGGGTCGTTGTCAGAGGTGTCACAAGCTGGGTCATGAAGCAAAGGATTGCAGGAGCCCACGTCCTGTGAGTCAGAATCGCCAACAACAGCAACAAGCTCCGCAGAACCACCAACAGCAGCATCAACAGGGCAATAAAGGATGCTTTCAGTGTGGCGCTGAGGGCCACTTTAAGAGGAACTGCCCCCAGCTGAACAAAAACCAGAACAATACCCAAAGAAACGGGAACCACAATGGAAACAACAACGGAGGCAACAATGGAGGTAACAATAATGGAAATGGCGCCCAAGGTCGTGTGTTCGTGATTGGTCAGGGAGAAGCAAGGAACGATCCCAACGTTGTGATGGGTAAGTTTCTTCTGGACGACTTCTTTGTTACTGTTTTGTTCGATTCGGGTGCCGATACTAGTTATGTGTCCGTAAAAGTTAGCCAAATGCTTAAGCGCACTCCAACACTTCTGAACACCAAACACACGGTAGAACTAGCTAACGGTAAAAGTCTAGAAGCCACACACGTAGTTAAAGGTTGTAACCTCGTCTTAGCTGGTCAGACTTTCTCTATCAATCTTATTCCTATCACACTGGGTAGTTTCGACGTCGTTATTGGGATGGATTGGCTATCTCATCATCGAGCGGAGATTGTTTGTAAGGAGAAAATCGTCCGCATTCCTCGTTCTGGTGAAAAACCTCTCATGATTCGTGGCGACAAGAGTGGTGCTGTCGAAGGCATCATCTCTTTCCTTAAGGCCCAGAAGTGTTTGCGAAAGGGCCACACTGCCATTTTAGCACTCGTTACTGACACATCAACGGAAGAGAAGAGAATTGAAGACATTCCTATTGTACGCGACTTTCCCGAGGTATTTCCTGAGGAATTACCTGGCCTTCCGCCTCATCGACAAGTCGAGTTTCAAATCGAGCTAGCTCCTGGAGCAGCACCAATAGCTCGTGCGCCTTATCGACTTGCCCCATCAGAACTCGAAGAACTGTCTACGCAACTACAGGAACTTCTGGAAAAGGGTTTTATACGTCCTAGCTCTTCGCCATGGGGAGCTCCAGTCTTGTTCGTAAAGAAGAAAGACGGTACCTTCAGGATGTGTATTGACTACCGCGAACTCAACAAGGTGACCGTGAAGAATCGTTATCCTCTTCCACGCATCGATGACTTATTCGATCAATTGCAAGGGTCGAGTTTCTATTCTAAGATTGACCTAAGGTCAGGCTACCATCAGCTGAGAGTCCGAGAGGAGGACGTCTCCAAAACAGCATTCAGAACTCGTTACGACCATTATGAGTTTCTGGTTATGCCTTTCGGATTGACGAATGCACCAGCGGTCTTCATGGATCTCATGAACCGAGTATGCAAGCCTTACCTAGATAAGTTCGTTATTGTGTTCATCGACGACATCCTGATCTATTCTAAGAGTCATGAGGAACACGAGCAACACCTGAGACTTATTCTTGAACTACTTCGTAAAGAGCAGCTGTATGCCAAGTTTTCGAAATGTGACTTCTGGCTTCGCGAAGTCCATTTTCTGGTCCATGTGGTAAACAAGGATGGGATTCATGTTGATCCATCCAAGGTTGACTCGATCAAGAACTGGCCTGCACCCCGCACACCAACAGAGATCCGCCAATTCTTAGGTCTGGCAGGATATTACAGAAGGTTTATCAAAGATTTCTCCAAGATTGCGCAACCTCTCACATCACTGACTCAGAAGGGTGTCACCTATCGTTGGGGTGATGCACAGGAGTCCGCATTTCAGCACTTGAAGGATAGACTTTGTAGCGCGCCTATCCTCTCATTGCCTGAAGGCACAGACGATTTTGTGGTTTACTGCGATGCTTCCATCCAAGGCCTTGGTTGTGTGTTGATGCAACGTGACAAGGTCATTGCCTACGCATCACGCCAACTTAAGGTTCACGAAAGGAACTACACTACTCACGATCTGGAACTGGGAGCAGTTGTTTTCGCGCTTAAGATATGGAGACATTACTTGTACGGTACCAAGTGCACCATTTACACCGATCACAGGAGTCTCGAGCATATCTTCAAGCAAAAGGAGTTAAACATGCGTCAACGTCGATGGGTCGAACTCCTGAATGACTACGAATGCGCGATCAAGTATCATCCGGGAAAGGCCAATGTTGTGGCTGACGCCCTCAGTCGAAAGGATACTATACCTAGGCGTGTACGTGCGTTACAGCTTACCATCCAATCTAACCTTCCCGCTCAGATTCGCGATGCTCAAGTTGAAGCATTGAAGGCAGAGAACATCAGGGCTGAGTCCTTACGAGGATCGAGGCAACGACTAGAACAAAAAGAAAACGGCGCCTACTATGTTAACGGACACATATGGGTTCCGCTGTATGGAGACTTGCGCGAGCTTGTGATGGATGAAGCGCATAAGTCTCGTTACTCAGTACATCCTGGTTCGGACAAGATGTACCATGATCTCAAGACTACATACTGGTGGCCTGGTATGAAAGCTAACATAGCAACCTACGTCGGTAAATGCTTGACTTGTGCCAGGGTCAAGGTCGAATACCAGAAACCATCAGGCCCACTACAACAACCAGAGATACCTAAATGGAAATGGGAGCAAATTTCCATGGATTTCGTTACTGGTCTGCCCAGATCTCAACGCGGAAATGATACCATTTGGGTGATCGTGGATCGACTGACCAAGTCTGCACATTTTCTGCCTATCAAAGAAACGGATAAGTTTTCTACTCTAGCAGACATCTACTTAAAAGAAGTGGTATCAAGGCACGGAGTGCCAACCTCCATCATTTCTGATCGTGATGCGTGTTTCACCTCTGAACTGTGGCAAGCTATGCATAAGTCTTTTGGCTCACGTTTAGATATGAGCACCGCTTATGATCCACAGACGGATGGGCAATCTGAACGCACCATCCAAACCCTCGAAGATATGCTTAGGGCATGCGTAATCGACTTCGGCAATGGCTGGGAAAAACACCTCCCGCTAGTGGAGTTTTCATATAACAACAGTTACCACACCAGCATCCAGGCCGCTCCGTTCGAGGCATTGTATGGACGCAAGTGCCGATCACCTCTTTGTTGGGCAGAAGTTGGTGACAGTCAAATCATTGGTCTAGAACTCGTAGTAGATACAACCGAGAAGATTGCTCAGATCCGACAGCGAATGGCGGCAGCTCGTGACCGTCAGAAAAGCTACGCCGATAAGCGAAGAAAGCCACTCGAGTTCCAGGTTGGGGATCGAGTGCTGCTCAAAGTCTCACCTTGGAAAGGTGTAGTCCGATTTGGCAAACGGGGCAAGCTCAACCCGCGTTATGTCGGACCGTTCGAGATCATTGAGAGAATTGGCAAAGTCGCTTACAGACTGAACCTACCTGAAGAACTCAGCGGAGTTCACAATGTTTTCCATGTGTCAAATCTGAAGAAGTGTCTGTCAGATGAGACCCTCATAGTTCCTCTCAAAGAGCTCACAATCGACGACAAGCTGCAATTCGTTGAGGAACCCATAGAGATTACGGATCAAGACGTTAAGATTCTCAAGCACACCAGAATACCTCTCGTCCGAGTTCGTTGGAATTCCCGTCGTGGCCCAGAGTATACCTGGGAACGAGAAGACCAAATGAAACTCAAGTATCCCCAGCTGTTTAAGAAAAATGCAACCACTACTGAGACTGAAGCCACCGCAGAATTTCGGGACGAAATTCCAAATCAACGGGGGGATGATGTGACACCCCAGGAAAATCAAGAAAGCAACGCAACTTAACTAGCTTCCTCAGTAACCACGCACTAAATTTCGGGACGAAATTCTCTTAACAGGGGGAGAATGTGACAACCCTCAAAATCCCATGTATTCCGTACAAATTATTAATGATAATTAAAGTGTCTGACGACTGTGTGGAATTACTTAACTGCTTTCTGATATCTGTGTTATGCTTACACGTATTTGTTAATATCCTAAGGAATATGCTAGGAATATGCTAAGGAATATGCTAAGGAATATGCTAAGGAATATGCTAAGGAATATGCTAAGGAATATGCTAAGGAATATCCTAAGGAATATGCTAGGAATATGCTAGGAATATGCTAGGAATATGCTAGGAATATGCTTGGAATATGCTAGGAATATGCTATATGGAAGATCTTATAAATACCACCATTCCACCAAAACTCTCTTTCTCTCCTCTCCTCCCTAGCTCATGGCCGAACACCCCCTTGCCACTACATCCATTTTCGGCTCTTGATCTCCTCATTCCAAGCATACACAAGTCTTTCGGGTCACGCATAAGGAGTCTTGGAGCTAACGGAAGGCGAAGGACCTCGTTATCTTGCTTTTATCCACCACTTTTACGCCTTTGATCTTCCCTAGCCTTGTGCTAGGTGTAAGTGCTTCTAATCAACTTCTTGTTCATGTTTATTGTGGTTAATAAGAGATTAGTCGGTTAAAAATTATGAACATACAAGATCCAAATCTAAAAGTCTACTAAAATGATGAACAAGGTGGTTAATGAATGAATATTAGTATAAAGCATGTAGATCTTGTGTGATTATGATTATTGGTTGATGATCTGAAGTACTACTGGATAATATTAATGTTTGATGTTGTTGTGAATACTAAACTTGTTAACGGTATCGATCGAACACGATTTAGAAGGTTAAACACTAAAAATCAGAATCTGTCCAAGTTTTACAGCCAACTTCAGTTGGCTGTAAACAGGTCATAAACCTAACGAAAAACGGATATTTAAAGTCTAAAATGTGATATTATGAAATACGGTTCTAATGGCACCGGAATCGTAACTTTTGGACTTCGTTTACTATTTTTAAAGTGTTAAATTGTAACAGCAACTTAAGCTGAATTTTGACAGCAATAAATGGGTGTCGTACTTTCAGTCATAACCTGAGTTTTGTGATGAATCGGACCATGAAATTTGTACAGTAGATGACAACCGATGCATGTGTAATGACCCCATTGGAATTTCGTAAATCGGACACTCGATGAATTTTTAATAAATTGTTCCGTGGACTGTGGTCAGAAATTCATAAATCTGAGTTCAGTCCGGAATATGAATTTTTATAAAATATTGGTAGTGAACCGGACCCCGATATTTTTACACAATAAATATGGAACGTTGAAGACATCTTGTAAAAATTTGGGAATTTTTGGAATAATTTAACTATTTTATTAAAACGTCCGAAAACAGCCGGTTTTGAATATTAATGCTGAATTGATACAAGTTGTGACTTGCGTGTCTAAATGTCGAGTATGCTATCCGTGAATGATCTAACATGGTATCTATGTTATGTGCATCGTATGTTTGATTTTGAGTGGGGAATGGATGGGAAACTTAGAGGGGCATAAACCGTTAAAACGATGCATGTTGTGTGATAGATACATGTAGGAACTTTGTGTTCTATTTGAAAGCCACTAAATGACTAACTGGTAAATTATATTAGGACGTGATTGACCGACCTTGACTGTTAGCTATATTGAGAATCTAACCGAGCAAACCGAGGTGAGTTCACACACTTTCTAAGGCATGGGATTCCCGGTGGTTTGGGAATGGGTTAAAGAATTAAAACGAAATCTACATATCTTACATAAGTAGGGTATGTACGGCCATCCTCCTCGGGTAGGATGCCAGTATTAATCCTGCGTATTCTCTTTGGGAGAACTACGTACGTTCGTCCTCCTTGGGTAGGACAACAACCTTAAAACTTACTAGACAAAACTCTATCATAAGTCCCTCATTTTATATCGACTTAATCGCCGAGGCCAATGGCGAGCGGGTCATTAGTTAATAGCGCTATTAGGTTTAACAAACCTCACACCGTGCCAGTCGGACGGGCGTGTACTAATGGACTATGTCAAACCGTCAGTGATGATAGACACTGATGTAGGGCACAACTTATTTGCGTAGTAGTCGATATGGTACAGTCTAGTGGTTCACATGGGGAAGCCCCCACTAATCATGAACAGGGTATGGGTAATAAAGAATGAACTGGTTAAACTTTCTTTCAACTACGGGGTAACCCCCACGGCAATTACGCCAACGAAAGACAAACCACTTTTTCGGAAAACAACTTAAAACTAAACAACCAAACGTGAACTCACTCAACTTTGTTGTTGACTCGTTGTTACATGCCTTATAGGTCGTTAAATGGTTGGAGCTTGCGTATGGAAGTGGTCGTTGTGGGATGTGAACTGATATGTCCCGTATTTAATAAACTTTATGAACTTATTAAACCTACGTTTTGGACTTTAAACTTATGAACTATGGACTATGTTATGAACTTATATTTTGGTATCACGTATTATGCTTCCGCTGTTTAAATTTAAAACTTGGTTAACTGGCTTTTGGTCACCAATTGTATTGTGGTTGGTTTTATTTACTTAAATACGTTGTTCGATATAATTGGTGGCTCGATCCTGGTCACGTCACGCCTCCAAGCGGTGGTACTCCGCATGGTGGATTTTGGGGGTGTGACAAATCAGTACTCTGTGCTTTATGTGCTTGTACCCGGCTTGTGCGATCCACCTTGTGCGTTTAGATCAGGTCTTGTGTGACCTGATCTTGTGCGATTGAGAGGGGAAACTTGTGCGATTAAGAGGCTGATGTGATCAGTTACATTATTCCTAAAATCTTGCAATCAGTTATGTGGTTTCCATTTATGAACTTTACCAATTAACAAAACTAACAGTTTTAGATCATGCAATCATCGATCAAATAAGTGTATTCTAATCAATTTCCCATGAACGCTAATCATAACATTTAAACATCTCAAACATGACTCATAACCTAAATCACTAGCATGCTTAACAATGTAATGAACCAAACAATTTATCCATATATAATAGTCTACAGCCGATTAATCATGCAATCATTAGCAACATCAAAGGATTAACAACCCTATATGATCCGTACATATCATACATGTGAGCCGATTATGTGAATATCAACATTAACCGTTTACGTCATCAATCATATATCATTCCTACTTCTACATGTAGAGCATGTAGAGTACAACATCATACAATCATGAAAGCAATAGTTAAAACACTAACCGGTTGGAGAAAGAACAAGATTGATCCGAAAAGAAAGCGTAGAGAGAGATGAAGGTGTTGCCGTCGAGTTTGAGAGGGAGAGAACGAGAGGTATTAGGGTTTTGTGTGTTGTGAAATATGAGGAACTAATCCCTAAGATGGGATATGTTTTCGTGTAGATAGGGGTGGGCCGAACCCTTTCTTGGGCTGCCCTATTGGTTCGGATGCAAAGGAGTGTGGCCCGAATGGGCTTGTGCGAGCGGCCAAGTGTTGTGTGTTTTGGGCTCGATTCTTCACATAAATTCGTTATACACAACTATATAACATAACATTTAATTAATCACAAAGTTCACATAATCATATATTGTTCAAACAAGTTACATCGAAGCACACAAAGAGAGGTTTGAAATACGAGTTGTCACATTATCCCCAACTTGAAAGAAATTTTGTCCCGAAATTTGGCATGCGGATTACTGAGGAAGCTAGTTGTGTTGAGTAGTTTACTGGTTTTCCTGGGGTGTCACATCATCCCCCCGTTGATTTGGAATTTCGTCCCAAAATTCCGTAGTAGCTTCAGCCTCAGTAGTTGTTGCATTGTTTTCGAACAACTGGGGATACTTGAGTTTCATTTGATCTTCTCGTTCCCAGGTGAACTCTGGGCCACGACGGGAGTTCCAAAGAACTCGTACAAGGGGTATTCTGGTGTGCTTGAGGACCTTAATATCATGGTCCGTGATTTCAACTGGTTCCTCGACGAATCGCAACTGTTCGTTGATAGTGAGCTCCTTCAAAGGAACTATGAGGGTCTCATCTGACAGACACTTCTTCAGATTCGACACGTGGAAAACGTTGTGAACTGCACCGAGTTCTGCTGGTACGTTCAGTTTATAGGCCACTTTGCCTATTCTTTCTATGATTTCGTACGATCCGACATACCACGGATTGAGCTTGCCTCGTTTGCCAAAACGAACTACACCTTTCCATGGTGAGACTTTGAGTAGCACTCGATCTCCAACCTGGAACTCGAGTGGTTTCCTGCACTTATCAACGTAGCTTTTCTGACAGTCACGAGCTGCCGCCATGCGTTGCCGTATCTGAGAAATTCTTTCCGTTGCGTCTACTACCATTTCTGGACCCGTGATCTGACTATCACCCACCTCTGCCCAACAAAGAGGTGATCGGCATTTACCCCCGTACAATGCTTCAAATGGAGCGGCTTGAATGCTGGTGTGGTAACTGTTGTTATATGAAAACTCCACCAAAGGGAGATGTTTTTCCCAGTCGTTGCCGAAATCGATAACACATGCCCGAAGCATGTCTTCTAGGGTTTGAATAGTGCGCTCAAACTGCCCATCTGTCTGAGGGTGATAAGATGTGCTCATGTCTAATCGTGAGCCAAAAGATTTGTGCGTTGCTTGCCACAGTTCTGAAGTGAATCGTGCATCACGATCGGAAATAATGGAGGTTGGCACCCCGTGCCTCGAGACCACTTCTTTCAAGTAAATGTCTGCTAATGTAGAGAACTTGTCTGTTTCTTTGATAGCCAAGAAGTGTGCAGACTTGGTGAGTCGATCCACGATCACCCAAGTAGTATCGTTTCCACGCTGGGATCTAGGCAGGCCAATAACAAAATCCATGGAAATTTCTTCCCATTTCCATTGTGGTATCCTTGGTTGCTGAAGTAGGCCTGATGGTTTCTGATATTCCGTCTTGACTCTCGCACAAGTCAAACACTTGCCGACGTAAGTTGCTATGTGGGCCTTCATGCTAGGCCACCAATACGTAGTTCTGAGATCGTGGTACATCTTATCTGAACCAGGATGTACTGAGTAGCGAGACTTATGTGCTTCATCTATTACCAGCTCTAGTAAGTTTCCATAATGTGGGACCCAAACGTCCTGTTACATAGTAGGCGCCATCTTCCCTTTGTTCTAACCATTGCCTTGAGCCGCTTAGGGCTTCAGCCCTGACATTTTCTGGTTTCAATGCTTCTACCTGAGCATCTCGTATCTCGGAAGGAAGACTAGACTGGATAGTAAGTTGTAATGCTCGTACGCGTCTAGGCGTAGTGTCTTTTCGACTTAGGGCGTCAGCCACCACATTGACTTTGCCTGGATGGTACTTGATGGCACATTCGTAATCATTCAGTAGTTCAACCCATTGACGTTGACGCATGTTCAATTCCTTCTGCTTGAAGATATGCTCGAGACTCCTGTGATCGGTGTAGATAGTGCACTTGGTACCGTACAGGTAGTGTTGCCATATCTTAAGCGCGAAAACAACAGCTCCCAGCTCTAAATCGTGCGTAGTATAGTTCCGTTCATGAACTTTGAGTAGGCGCGAAGCATAAACAATGACCTTGTCACGCTGCATTAACACACATCCAAGACCCTGAATGGATGCGTCGCAATAAACCACAAAGTCGTCCGTGCCCTCTGGCAATGAAAGAATAGGTGCGCTGCAGAGCCTGTCTTTTAAGTGCTGAAAAGCAGTTTCCTGTGTACTACCCCAACGGTAGGTGACACCCTTCTGTGTCAGTAGTGTAAGCGGTTGCGCAATCTTCGAGAAGTCCTTGATGAACCTTCTGTAGTAACCTGCCAAACCCAAGAATTGGCGAATTTCCGTTGGTGTACGCGGTGCAGGCCAGTTCTTAATCGAGTCTACCTTGGATGGATCCACATGAATCCCGTCCTTGTTTACCACGTGGCCTAGGAAGTGGACTTCACGAAGCCAGAAGTCGCATTTTGAAAACTTGGCGTATAACTGCTCTGTACGAAGGAGTTTCAAAATGAGTCGTGAATGCTGCTCATGTTCCTCCTGGCTCTTGGAATAGATCAGGATGTCGTCGATGAAGAAAATAACGAATTTGTCTAGATAGGGCTTGCATACTCTGTTCATAAGGTCCATGAAAACTGCAGGCGTGTTTGTTAACCCGAATGGCATAACTAGAAACTCGTAGTGGCCGTGGCGAGTTCTAAATGCTGTTTTGGAGACGTCCTCATCCTAGACTCTCAGTTGATGGTAGCCTGACCTCAGATCTATCTTTGAATAATAGCTCGACCCTTGCAATTGGTCGAACAGGTTGTCGATGCGTGGAAGAGGGTAGCGATTCTTCACGGTCACCTTGTTGAGTTCACGATAATCTATGCACATTCTGAAGGTACCGTCTTTCTTTTTCACAAATAGTACGGGAGCTCCCCAAGGCGAGGAGCTAGGACGAATGAAACCCTTATCCAAGAGTTCTTGCAGTTGTTTGGATAGTTCGTCCAATTCTGATGGGGCTAAGCGATACGGTGCACGAGCTATTGGTGCTGCTCCTGGAGCTAGCTCGATCTGGAATTCGACCTGGCGATGGGGCGGTAGCCCAGGTAATTCCTCTGGAAAGTCACGAACTACTGGAATGTCCTCCAATCTCTTCTCCTTCGTTGATGCGTCAGTAACAAGCTCTAAAATAGCGGTGTGGCCCTTGCGCAAACACTTCTGGGACTTTAGGAAAGAGATGATGCCCACCACGGCACCACTCTTGTCGCCTTGAATCACGAGAGGTTCCCGACCGGAACGAGGGATATGAACAATCTTCTCTTTGCATAAGATCTCTGCTTGCTATTGGGATAACCAATCCATCCCAATGACGATGTCGAAACTACCCAGAACTATGGGAATGAGATCGATAGAGAAGGTCTGACCAGCTAAAACGAGGTTACAACCCTTTACTATGTGTGTGGCTTCTAAACTCTTACCATTAGCTAACTCTACCACATGCTTGGTGTTTAAAGGAGTTGGTGTACGTTTAAGCATTTGACTAACTTTTAAAGACACATAACTGGTATCTGCACCCGAATCAAATAATACAGTAACATAAAAGTCGTCGAGAAGAAACTTACCCATCACTACGTTAGGATCATTCCTTGCATCACCCTGACCCAGCACGAACGCTCGACCCCTGGCGCCGTTCTTTCCATCATTGTTTTCCCCGTTGTTGTTCCCATTGCCCTAATTATTGTTGTTATTGTTCTGGTTCTGGTTTAACTGGGGGCAGTCTCGCTTGAAGTGGCCTTCAGCACCACACTGATAGCATCCCCTGTTGCCTCGCTGCTGTTGTTGCTGCCGGTTTCATGGAGCTGGTGGTTGTTGTTGCTGGTTCTGATTCGCAGGTCGTGAGCTCCTGCAATCTTTCGCTTCATGACCCATCTTGAGACATCTCTGGCAACGACTCTTGTTGCACTGGCCATTGTGGTACATGTTGCATGCATTGCACCTTGGGGGGGGGGGTTTCCTCGATATCCACCCTGCCTTTGACTACCCAGAAAGTTGCTGACCAGGGCTCTGGTAATTATCAGTTTTTCGCTGTTGAGCCTGGGACTGAGCTGTAGCTGAACCCTTGCTGGAATCCCCATCCCATTTCCACTTGTTGTCACTGGGAGTAGCGGAGGTAGTAGTATTAGTAGCACTGATACGTTTGGGCAGCTTATTCTGTTCCACTGCCTGATTTGTGAGGCGATGAGCAAGGCGTGTAATATCCTGGATATTATCAAGGTTGGCCGATGTCACATGACTTTGGATTTCTGGTGCTAGCCCTTTGAGATATAACTCGATACGCTTGATAGGAGGGTCCACCATAGTTGGACACAAGATGGCCAGCTCGTTTGACCTCTTTGTATATGCTTCAATCTCCGACCCCGCCATTTTCAGATTAAAGAATTCCACCTCCAACTTGTGTATGTCATCACGAGTGCAGTATTCCCGCTTGATCAGTTCCTGAAATTGATCCAAGGGGTGGCGTTAGCAGCTGCCAATCCTAAAATCTGAACTTGCGTATTCCACCATGTCAGCGCAATGCCTTCGAGAGTACCAGTGGCGTACTTCACCCTGCGAGCCTCAGGGCATTCACACATTTCAAATACGGACTCGAGCTTTTCAAACCAATGGAGGAGTCCGACTGCTCCTTCTGTGCCACTGAAAGTGCTAGGACGACAGTCCATGAAATTCTTGAAAGTACAAACAGGTAGCTGAGCGTGTGGACCTGTTGTGTATAAGAACAGGACAAGGTTTAACACAAGAATTGGTTTAGGGGTGTAGGATCTAAAGATCCTAAAGTGAGTTTGCAACTGCAGGGTATACCTCCTGCTTGTGCGGCTGCAAGTGCCGCAGCAACTTGTTCGTTAATCAGAGCCGTCAACTGGGCTTGAGTCATGTTAACGCGTCCACTCATGATCTTCATATCAAAGGGAACATAAGTGAGACAGGTTCGCGAAAAGTGCGATGACAGAAGAGAGTAAGCACACAAGTGTTCTCAAGCAATAGTGGTTATGTGTATCTAAGCATATCATGAGCAAATTTCTATTCAATCTAGCAAGTAGGCAATAAAACATATATCATATCACCTAGAATGTTGAGCCTTGCACGTGGAGCGAAGCGTCGTTGTGGATCGTTGAGCACTGTACAGGTTATAGTCCGGTTTTAACAAAACATTTTCCCTTTATTAAAACCAAGTTCTCTATAACCAATGGCTCTGATACCAATCTGTCACACCCCCAAAATCCACACGCGGAGTATCACCGCTTGGAGGCGTGACTGACCAGGATCAAGCCACCAATCATATTGAACAATGTAAGTAGTAAATATAATTCAACCAAACAATATGAAAGGTGTCCAAAACCAAAACATAGTTAAGTGTTAAGCGGAAGCATAATTGTAAAACCCAATATAAGTATTAAGTACGAACTAAAGTAAGGTATTTGGCATGGCACACTGCCATGTCCCACAACGACCGCGCCTCCCTGTGCAAGCTCCATGAGTACCTAACGACCTGCAAGGCATGTAGCAACGAATCAACAACAAAGTTGAGCGAGTTCACAGTGGGTTGTTTAGTTATAGCATTCGTTTCGTAAATCGTATGCCCGTTTGTAACCCATGTATCTTGTTAATTAGTATCGCGGTCTCCCAGAGACATGTTGCGAAGATTAGTGGGGGCTTCCCATGTATTACCAAACCACGCGTATCGACTGCTACGAAAATGTAAGAGGTGCCCCAAGTCAATGTCTATTAGCATTGACCCTTTGCCCATAGTCCATTAGTACACGCCCGTTCGGACGACACGGTGTGAGGTTTGTTAAACCTAATAGCGCTATCTACTAATGACCCGCTCGCCCTAGGCCTCGACGATTAAGTCGATAATTGAGGGACTTCAAATGATTGAGTTGATGGTCTTATAGTCATGTACGTAGGTTTTACGTACGTGCCCTTTAATCCGGGGACAGTAGTAAGTAGTTTAATCGTAGTGATAGTTCGAGTAGTTATACAATCCCATTCCCAAACCCTGGGAATCCCATGCCTTGAAAAGAGTGTGAACTCACCTTGGTTTGCTCGGCGGATAAACAAAAGGTCACTTGAGCTATATGTAGTCAACCACGTCCTAACATGGTTATCATACAAGTCAGGTCTAGGTTCAAGTAATGCACGTATGATTACACATAGTTTAACAGGTTACGAACACGTATTGATCATGGCAACTACGTAGAGTATGCTAACAGTCAAAAACACACATGATATCCACATTGTGCGACTCGGATGATTGGGCTGTTGAACTTATACAAGCCCAATCATCTTGTGCGATCCAATAATAAAGTCCAAAGACAACCGGCCCAACCTATTTTGCGATCAGCATAGCTTATGCGATCCATAATGGGTTGTGCGATCTGATCCAAAACCCGGCCCAAAATAGTAATTAAATCCAAAGACTTGTGTGGCCCAAACATTTGGCAGCCCAAAAGTGACAACAGTGGTCTTGTGCGGTCAGGGTGAACTTGTGCGATCGGGTTTTGGGCTTTAAGGCCCAACTGTGTAAAAGTCCAAGTGGTTTGTGTGTGGCCCAAGCCTTGTGTGATCGGCACTATCTTGTGCGATCCACAAGTCTTGTGCGATCATGCATAACTAATCAGTACTCTGTGCTTTATGTGCTTGTACCCGGCTTGTGCGATCCACCTTGTGCGTTCAGATCAGGTCTGGTGTGACCTGATCTTGTGCGATTGAGAGGGGAAACTTGTGCGACTAAGAGGCTGATGTGATCAGTTACATTATTCCTAAAATCTTGCAATCAGTTGTTTCCATTTATGAACTTTATCAATTAACAAAACTGACAGTTTTAGATCATGCAATCATCGATCAAATAAGTGTATTCTAATCAATTTCCCATGAACCCTAATCATAACATTTAAACATCTCAAACATGACTCACAACCTAAATCACTAGCATGCTTAACAATGTAATGAACCAAACAATTTATCCATATATAATAGTCTACAGCCGATTAATCATGCAATCATTAACAACATCAAAGGATTAACAACCCTATATGATCCGTACATATCATACATGTGAGCCGATTATGTGAATATCAACATTAACCGTTTACATCATCAATCATATATCATTCCTACCTCTACATGTAGAGCATGTAGAGTACAACATCATACAATCATGAAAGCAATAGTTGAAACACTAACTGGTTGGAGAAAGAACAAGGATTGATCCGAATAGAAAGCTTAGAGAGAGATGAAGGTGTTGTCGTCGAGTTTGACAGGGAGAGAAGGAGAGGTATTAGGGTTTTGTGTGTTGTGAATTATGAGGAACTAATCCCTAAGATGGGATATGTTTTCGTGTAGATAGGGGTGGGCCGAACCCTTTCTTGGGCTGCCCTATTGGTTCGGATGCAAAGGAGTGTGGCCCGAATGGGCTTGTGCGAGCGGCCAAGTGTTGTGCGTTTTGGGCTCGATTCTTCACATAAATTCGTTACACACAACTATATAACATAACATTTAATTAATCACAAAGTTCACATAATCATATATTGTTTAAATAAGTTACATTGAAGCACACAAAGAGAGGGTTGAAATACGAGTTGTCACAGTAAATTGTTGTGTTTTCAATATAAGAGACAGTTTAAAGTGATTCTTGTGCAAATCAGCTGAAACAACTTCGATACGAATGAATTCCGCCTCTCGTATTGATTAGAACTCTTCTGAATGACTCGTTTTGGGTCAACAAACATCTGTTGGTGCATATGTCTGTCGACTTCGTCTTGTATCGAGTCTTGTATTAGATTGATTAGATCAGGGCACGACATACGAGAAATATGTGTTTATGGCTATTTCGCATGAAATGACATGTAGGTCATTTCGCATGAAATGACATGTAGGTCATTTCGCACGAAATGACATGGTCATTTCGTGAGAACCATTTCGTGCGGAATAGGTGTGTCTATCAATACTAGTTCGTGCCAAGTCATTTGTAATCATCTGATTCCGGTGCTGAAGTGCTACCGAAGTGTCTCCAGGCTGTAAATTGTTGTGTTTTCAATATAAGAGACATTTTAAAGTGATTCTTGTGCAAATCAGCTGAAACAACTTCGATACGAATGAATTCCACCTCTCGTATTGATTAGAACTCTTCTGAACAACTCGTTTTGGGTCAACAAACGATCCTTCAAAAATCGATATCCCCTACCACGAATTGATGATCTCTTTGATTAGTTGCAAGGTGCTACATGTTTTTCAAAAATCAATTTGCGTTCTCGGTATCATCAGCTTCGTGTACTCGAAGAAGATATCCCAAAACTGCTTTTCGCACGAGATATGGTCACTACGAGTTCACTGTCATGCCTTTTGGTTTGACAAATGCTCCAGCTATCATCATGGACTTAATGAATAGGGTTTGTAAACCTTATTTAGACAAGTTCATCATTGTGTTCATTGACGATATTCTTATTTATTCAAAGTCCCGAGTTGATCACGAACAACACCTTCGTCTGACAATGGAACTCCTAAAGATGGAACAACTCTTTGCCAAATTCTCCAAGTGCAAATTTGGCTTAAGGAAGTTCAATTTTTTGGGCCATATTGTCAACGAGTAGGGTATTCATGTGGATCCTTCCAAAATCACAGCTATTAAGGATTGGAACACACCTACTACTCCCACAGAAGTTCGCTCTTTTCTTGGTCTTACTGGATACTACCGTTGATTTATTGCGAACTTCTCAAAGATCGCGGTTCCCCTCACTTCCTTGACTCAGAAGAATATGCCTTTTGAGTGGGAACCCAAACAAGAGGAAGCTTTCCAAACACTGAAATGAAAACTCTGTGATGCTCCTGTCTTATCTTTACCTGAAGGCAATGATGATTGCGTTATCTATTGTGACGCATTGAATCTAGGCCTTGGTTGCATTCTTATGCAACGAGGTAAAGTTATAACTTATGCGTCGAGATAATTGAAAATCCACGAGAAAAACTACATGGCTCATGATCTTGAGTTAGGTGTTGTGGTTTTTGCTCTCAAAATTTGGACACACTATCTCTATGGCACGAAATGTGTGGTTTTCACAGACCACAAAAGTCTCCAACACATTTTCAATCAGAAGGAGCTAAAAATGAGATAACGACGCTGGGTTGAACTCTTGAACGATTACGACTACGAGATTCGCTACCATCCTAGTAAGGCGAATGTTGTAGCCAATGTACTAAGTCGAAAGGAACGAGTCAAGCTACACTGTGTACGAATTCTATCCGATATCCAATCACGTGTCTCTCAAGCCCAACGTACTTGTGTTACACAAGACTTGATGGGTAAGGAATTACCACGTCAACTAGAGCTTAAACTCGAAACGAAAGATAATGGGTTATTTTATTTCAAGAACCGACTATGGATTCCGAAACAAGACGATCTTCGCACTTTAGTGATGGACGAATCTCATAAGTCTCGTTATTCTATCCATCCTGGTGCTGACAAAATGTACAAGGATCTTCGTACTATGTACTGGTGGCCTCGTATGAAGAAGGATGTGGCCTTGTATGTATCTAAATGCCTAACTTGTCTCAAAGTCAAGGCTAAACATCAACGTCCATCTGGTTTGCATGTACAACCAGAGATTGTCACACCCCCAAAATCCACACGCGGAGTATCACCGCTTGGAGGCGTGACTGACCAGGATCAAGCCATCAATCATATCAAACATAGCATTTAATAAGCAAAGTAATTAACGTAATTCATCATGACATGATTGATGTTTCAAAACCAAACATTGTTTAAGTAGCGGAAGCATAGTAATGTAAACTCAAAATAGTTATAAGTTCAGATATCGTTCATGGTCCAAATCCCACAACGACCTGCTCCTCCCTGTGCAAGCTCCATAATGTACCTAAGGTCCTGCAAGGCATGCAGCAAATAATCAACAAACTAGTTGAGCGAGTTCACAGAAAGTAAGTTCATAACATAGTGCATAAATATAGCTAGTGGGGGCTTCCCATACTAGTGAGTACTAAAGGTGGGGGCTTCCCATGTTTATCCTGGCTAATGATGGCTTCTCATTAACGGTACTTACTAGACTAACTTCCGACCATGTGTTCTTCTTTACCGAGAACAGGAATACGTACAGGGTCACGTAGGCTTTGCGTGACATGCCCTTCCCCGAGGACATGGTACGCGTGGGGGGGCTACGTAGGCTTTACGCAGCGTGGCCTTCCGACCTGGAAGCCAGTGGATGGTATTGGGTTACGTAGGCTTTACGTAACGTGTCCTCCCGACCCGGGAGACAAATGGCAACATAATGGGTTACGTAGGCTTTACGTAACGTGTCCTGACTAATCTGAGGACGATGGTCTATAGTCTAGAGAATGCGTAAGTACGAGTAATCATTCCATATTCAACATATCCAACCCAATTCCCAACCCGGGAATCCCATGCCTTGGCTGTGTGAACTCACCTTGGTTTGCTCGGCAGATACACAGAGAGTACAAGTAGCAAGTAAATGGTCACTCACGTCCTATCATGGTTGTAATACAAGTCAGGTTTTGACCTCAAATTATGCACATATAAGTCATGGTATACACTCATGCACGTAAACAGTCAACATGTCATAAACACCCCTTGTGTGATTCAAATATCTAAGCCCGAATGATAAACAGCCCCAAATAACATATCGGCCCAACAGATAAGCAGTCCAATAACATAACAGTCATAAGATTGGGCCCGTGACAGTGTAGGCCCAAAACAGTGTTTGTGCATAGCCGGTCTCGAGTCGCAACGGGGATCTCGAGTCGCAACCGGGGGTTACGAGTCACAGCAAGGGTTTATGAGTCGCAACCGCTGGTTACGAGTCGCAACGGGTGATTACGGCTTGTCATGGTCCGGTTACGAGTCGCAACGGGACTCGCAACCACGGTCTCGGCTTGTACTGTCTGTGGTCTCGAGTCGAGACTGTGAGGTTTCGACTCGCAATCTGAGTCGCAACCGTGTGTGTAACTGGTTTCCATAATTCCTGTAACAATCATTCCGTGATTCTAGCAAACAACTTAGGCAGTTTCGGAAATCAGATCAAACAATGATTATTCAGCATTCAATCATATTCATAATATCTTCAAATCATCACCATTTAGCATGTTCATAACAGCATCAAAACAAATAATCGGATTATCAAACAACTCTAAACCGAATCCTAATCGTATCATCATCCTAGCATGCACCCTAATTCTTTAATCACAGCCGGTTATCAAACAACATCCGGACCAATTCAATTCGATGATCATGCAGCCGGTTCACAATCATAACAACTATTATCATAAACAACATGTTAACAAGAATCCTTCGGGTATCAAGCAATTATCAACATACAAACAATAACGCACAACCAATAACATAATCACTAACCGGATTAAAGAAGGAAAAGAGGGTGATTCCGAGTAGGGGATGTTCTTGCCGTCAGGTTCCAAGCAACCGAGAGAGAGAGAAAGAGTCTAGGGTTGTGTGTGTGTGGTGGTGTTTGTAACAAATGAGAAAAGGATCAAGTCCCTAAGTGTTTACACGGTATAAGGGGGTGGGCCGGCCCTTACATGGGCTGCCCTAAGGCCCGCGTGCAAGTGTGAAGCCCAATGGCTTGTGCGGTTCGGTTTAACAATGTCTAACCATTGTGCGATTGGGCCATTAAACATACTTGTAAAACACATTGCACATAATAGCATTTAATAACTCCGAACACATAAAATCAAAGCACGTTCACATACGTTATACACAATACAAATACAGGTTCGAAGTATGAGTTGTCACATTATCCCCAACTGATTGGAAATTTCGTCCCGAAATTTGGTATGCACTCACTGAGGAAGCTAGGTAAACTGTATTGTTCACTGATTTTCCTGGGGTGTCACATCCTCCCCCCGTTGATCTGGAATTTCGTCCCGAAATTCCGAAGTAGTAGCTTCAGCCTCAGTAGTGGTAGCATTGATTTCGAATAACTGGGGGTACTTTTCTGTCATCCTGTCTTCGCGTTCCCAGGTGTACTCTGGGCCACGTGTGGAGTTCCAACGGACTCGAACAAGAGGGATTCTCTTGTGCTTGAGGACCTTCACATCCCGGTCCGTGATTTCAACTGGTTCCTCGACGAACTGCAACCGCTCGTCGATAGTGAGTTCCTTAAAAGGAATGATGAGGTTTTCATCTGATAGGCACTTCTTTAGGTTCGATACATGGAAGACATTGTGAACTGCCCCGAGTTCAGCTGGTAGTTTCAACTTGTAGGCTACTTTGCCAATCTTTTCTATGATTTCGAATGGTCCGACGTACCGCGGATTTAGTTTGCCCCGTTTGCCAAAACGAACCACACCCTTCCAGGGTGAAACTTTCAATAAAACCCGGTCCCCGACCTCAAATTCCAATGGCTTTCTATGCTTGTCGGCGTAGGCTTTCTGACGGTCGCGTGCTGCCGCCATGCGTTGTCGTATCTGTGCTATCTTTTCTGTGGCGTCCACTACAATCTCTGGACCCGTAATCTGACTATCCCCCACCTCTGCCCAACAGAGAGGTGACCGGCATTTACGCCCGTACAATGCCTCGAATGGAGCGGCTTGAATGCTGGTGTGATAACTGTTATTATACGAGAACTCCACCAAAGGGAGATGCTTTTCCCAGCCGTTGCCGAAATCTATAACGCATGCCCTAAGCATGTCTTCAAGAGTTTGAATCGTTCGCTCAGACTGCCCATCCGTCTGAGGGTGATATGCTGTGCTCATGTCTAGCCGTGAGCCAAAGGATTTATGCATCGCTTGCCAAAGTTCTGACGTGAATCGTGCATCGCGATCCGAAATGATAGATGTGGGCACCCCGTGCCTCGAGACAACTTCTTTAAGATATACGTCTGCGAGAGTGGAGAACTTGTCCGTTTCCTTAATCGGCAGGAAGTGTGCAGACTTGGTGAGTCGATCAACTATGACCCATATTGTATCGTTCCCACGCTGAGATCTAGGTAAGCCTGTAACAAAATCCATGGAAATTTCTTCCCATTTCCATTGAGGTATCTTAGGCTGCTGAAGTAGGCCAGCTGGTTTCTGATATTCGACCTTGACTCTCGCACAGGTCAAACATTTTCCAACGTACGTAGCGATGTGGGCCTTCATGCTAGGCCACCAATAAGTAGTGCTGATGTCGTGGTACATTTTATCCGACCCTGGATGTACCGAGTAGCGAGACTTGTGAGCTTCGTCCATCACAAGTTCACGTAGACCGCCGTAAAGTGGGACCCAAATACGGCCCGTTACATAGTAGGCGCCGTTTGCCTTCTGTTCCATTTGTTGTCGTGAGCCGCGTAAGGCTTCAGCCTTGACGTTTTCAGGCTTCAGTGCTTCTACCTGAGCATTTCGTATTTGTGTAGGAAGGCTAGACTGAATCGTAAGCTGTAGCGCTCGTACGCGCCGTGGTAAAGTGTCCTTCCGACTGAGGGCATCAGCCACAACATTGGCTTTGCCTGGATGGTACTTGATAGCGCATTCGTAATCGTTAAGTAACTCGACCCATCGTCGTTGACGCATGTTCAAATCCTTCTGCTTAAGGATATGCTCGAGACTCCTGTGATCGGTGTAAATCGTGCACCTGGTACCGTACAGGTAGTGTCGCCATATCTTAAGCGCGAAAACAATAGCTCCCAGCTCTAAATCGTGCGTCGTGTAGTTCCGTTCGTGAACCTTAAGTTGACGAGAGGCGTAAGCAATAACCTTGTCGCGCTGCATTAACACACATCCAAGTCCCCGAATGGATGCATCACAATAAACCACAAAGTCATCTGTGCCCTCTGGCAAAGAGAGGATAGGTGCACTGCAAAGTCTATCCTTTAAGTGCTGAAAAGCAGTCTCCTGGGGCTCTCCCCAGCGATAGGTAACACCCTTCTGTGTCAGTAACGTAAGCGGCTGAGCAATCTTCGAAAAATCTCTAATAAACCGTCTGTAGTAACCTGCCAGACCCAAGAATTGGCATATTTCTGTTGGTGTACGCGGTGCAGGCCAGTTTCTGATCGAATCTACCTTGGATGGATCGACATGGATCCCATCCTTGTTCACTACATGGCCTAAGAAGTGGACTTCACGAAGCCAGAAGTCGCATTTAGAAAGTTTGGCGTACAACTGTTCCTTCCGAAGGAGTTCCAATATCAAATGAAGATGATGCTCGTGTTCCTCCTGACTCTTGGAGTAAATCAGAATGTCGTCGATGAAAACAATGATGAATCTGTCGAGATAGGGTTTGCACACCCTGTTCATAAGATCCATGAATACAGCAGGCGCGTTCGTTAACCCAAACGGCATGACGAGAAACTCGTAGTGACCATAACGAGTTCTGAAGGCTGTCTTGGAGACGTCCTCATCCCGGACTCTCAGCTGATGATACCCAAACCTCAAGTCTATCTTCGAATAGTAGCACGACCCTTGCAACTGGTCGAATAAGTCGTCGATGCGCGGAAGAGGATAACGGTTCTTCACCGTTACCTTGTTCAGTTCACGGTAGTCGATGCACATCCTGAACGTACCGTCTTTCTTTTTCACGAAAAGCACTGGAGCTCCCCAAGGAGAAGAGCTTGGACGTATGAAACCCTTTTCCAAGAGTTCTTGCAGTTGCTTTGACAGTTCCTCCAATTCTGATGGAGCTAGACGATATGGTGCGCGAGCTATGGGTGCTGCTCCTGGAGCGAGCTCGATCTGAAATTCGACCTGACGATGAGGCGGTAAGCCAGGTAAGTCTTCAGGAAACACCTGAGGGTAATCACGTACAATTGGAATGTCCTCCAATTTCTTTTCTTTAGCAGACGCATCTGAAACAAGAGCCAAAATGGCTGTGTGACCCTTACGTAAGCATTTCTGAGCCTTCAAGAAAGAGATGATGCCAACCACCGCACCACTCTGGTCGCCTTGAACTTCTAGAGGTTCCTGACCAGAACGAGGAATGCGAATAATCTTCTCGCTGCATAAAATTTCTGCCTGGTGTTGGGATAACCAATCCATCCCAATCACGACGTCGAAGCTACCCAAAACTATAGGAATGAGATCAATAGAGAAGGCTTGGCCAGCTAGGATAAGATTACAACCCTGAACTACGTGCGTGGCTTCTAGACTTTTACCGTTAGCTAACTCTACTACATGTTTGGTGGGTAAAAGTGTTGGTGCACGTTTTAGCAGTTGACACATTTTCACAGACATATAGCTTGTATCCGCACCCGAATCAAACAAAACAGTAACGTAAATATTGTCGAGGAGAAACTTACCCATAACCACGTTGGGATCGTTCACTGCGTCGCCTCGACCTAGTACGAATGCACGACCACGAGCTTCATTGCCGTTGTTGTTGTTGTTCCCACCGTTGTTGTTATTCCTGTTGCCCTGGTTATTGTTGTTGTTGCGGTTCTGGTTCAACTGAGGGCAGTCGCGTTTGAAATGACCTTCAGCCCCACACTGGAAACATCCCCGGTTTCCATGTTGTGGCTGCTGTTGCTGCTGTGGGTTCTGTGGAGCGGGTTGCTGAGGCTGCTGATTCTGATTCGCAGGACGAGGGCTCCTACAGTCTTTGGCCTCGTGACCCATCTTAAGACACCTTTGACAACGACCCTTGTTACACGGGCCGTGGTGATGCCTGTTGCAGTTGTGGCACCTAGGTTGATTACCCTGATATCTCCTCTGTCTGTGACTACCAGAGGATTGCTGACTAGGACTCTGGTAATGGTCAGTCTTCTGCTGCTGAGCTTGAGACTGAACGGATGCTGAGCCTCTACTAGAATCTCCTTCCCACTTTCTTTTGTTGTCGCTAGTAGTAGCAGGAGTAACTGAGGTGGTGACGTTAGCAGTAGCATTAACACGCTTGGGCAGTTTATTCTGATCCACTGCCTGATCGGTGATGCGATAAGCGAGGCGCTGGATTTCCTGTATGTTGTCGAGATTAGCCGACGTCACGTGGCTCTGAATATCTGGCGCCAATCCCTTGAGATACATCTCAATGCGCTTGTATGGAGGGTCCACCATAGTTGGACACAGAACGGCCAGCTCATTCGACCGTTTAGTATACGCTTCGATTTCTGATCCAACCATTTTCAGATTATACAACTCGTCTTCCAGCTTGTGAATATCTTCACGCGTACAATACTCACGCTTGATGAGTTCCTTGAAATCGTTCCATGGGGTGGCGTTAGCAGCTGCCAACCCTAAGATCTGAACTTGGGCGTTCCACCAAGTCAGTGCTATCCCTTCCAAAGTGCCGGTGGCAAACTTGACCTTGCGAGCCTCAGGGCACTCGCACATTTCGAATACTGATTCTAGCTTTTCAAACCAATGGAGGAGTCCCACTGCCCCCTCGGTGCCGCTGAAAGAATTTGGACGACAGTCCATGAAGTTCTTGAATGTGCAGACAGGCTGCTGCGCGTGTTGACCTATTGTGTACGAATAGGACGAAGTTAAATACGAGAGTTAATGTAGGATCTAAAGATCCTAGTGTGTGCCTATACTGCAGGATATACTACCTGCTTGAGCTGCTGCAACTGCCGCAGCAACTTGAGCTTGAACAAGAGCCTCTAGCTGGGCTTGTGTCATGTTGATTCGTCCAGACATGATCTTCATTGTAACAAGTAGCATACGTAAGAATGGTTCGCGAGTAGGGCGATGACAGAAAAGTGTAAGCACGTAGGGTTTCTCATGCTATAGTATCATGTGTATCTAAACGTAATGCGAGCAAAGTTCTAAGCGGTTCTAGCAAACAGGCAATAAACAGAAACCTTATTACCTAGGATGTCGAGTGTTGCACGTGGAGCGAAGCGTCGTTGTGGATCGCTGAGAGCACTGTTCTGGTTATAGTCTGGTTTTAATAAAAACGTTTTCCCATATTAAAACCAAGTTCTCTATAACCAATGGCTCTGATACCAATCTGTCACACCCCCAAAATCCACACGCGGAGTATCACCGCTTGGAGGCGTGACTGACCAGGATCAAGCCATCAATCATATCAAACATAGCATTTAATAAGCAAAGTAATTAACGTAATTCATCATGACATGATTGATGTTTCAAAACCAAACATTGTTTAAGTAGCGGAAGCATAGTAATGTAAACTCAAAATAGTTATAAGTTCAGATATCGTTCATGATCCAAATCCCACAACGACCTACTCCTCCCTGTGCAAGCTCCATAATGTACCTAAGGTCCTGCAAGGCATGCAGCAAATAATCAACTAACTAGTTGAGCGAGTTCACAGAAAGTAAGTTCATAACATAGTGCATAAATATAGCTAGTGGGGGCTTCCCATACTAGTGAGTACTAAAGGTGGGGGCTTCCCATGTTTATCCTGGCTAATGATGGCTTCTCATTAACGGTACTTACTAGACTAACTTCCGACCATGTGTTCTTCTTTACCGAGAACAGGAATACGTACAGGGTCACGTAGGCTTTACGTGACGTGCCCTTCCCCGAGGACATGGTACGCGTGGGGGGGCTACGTAGGCTTTACGCAGCGTGGCCTTCCGACCTGGAAGCCAGTGGATGGTATTGGGTTACGTAGGCTTTACGTAACGTGTCCTCCCGACCCGGGAGACAAATGGCAACATAATGGGTTACGTAGGCTTTACGTAACGTGTCCTGACTAATCTGAGGACGATGGTCTATAGTCTAGAGAATGCGTAAGTACGAGTAATCATTCCATATTCAACATATCCAACCCAATTCCCAACCCGGGAATCCCATGCCTTGGCTGTGTGAACTCACCTTGGTTTGCTCGGCAGATACACAGAGAGTACAAGTAGCAAGTAAATGGTCACTCACGTCCTATCATGGTTGTAATACAAGTCAGGTTTTGACCTCAAATTATGCACATATAAGTCATGGTATACACTCATGCACGTAAACAGTCAACATGTCATAAACACCCCTTGTGTGATTCAAATATCTAAGCCCGAATGATAAACAGCCCCAAATAACATATCGGCCCAACAGATAAGCAGTCCAATAACATAACAGTCATAAGATTGGGCCCGTGACAGTGTAGGCCCAAAACAGTGTTTGTGCATAGCCGGTCTCGAGTCGCAACGGGGATCTCGAGTCGCAACCGGGGGTTACGAGTCACAGCAAGGGTTTATGAGTCGCAACCGCTGGTTACGAGTCGCAACGGGTGATTACGGCTTGTCATGGTCCGGTTACGAGTCGCAACGGGACTCGCAACCACGGTCTCGGCTTGTGCTGTCTGTGGTCTCGAGTCGAGACTGTGAGGTTTCGACTCGCAATCTGAGTCGCAACCGTGTGTGTAACTGGTTTCCATAATTCCTGTAACAATCATTCCGTGATTCTAGCAAACAACTTAGGCAGTTTCGGAAATCAGATCAAACAATGATTATTCAGCATTCAATCATATTCATAATATCTTCAAATCATCACCATTTAGCATGTTCATAACAGCATCAAAACAAATAATCGGATTATCAAACAACTCTAAACCGAATCCTAATCGTATCATCATCCTAGCATGCACCCTAATTCTTTAATCACAGCCGGTTATCAAACAACATCCGGACCAATTCAATTCGATGATCATGCAGCCGGTTCACAATCATAACAACTATTATCATAAACAACATGTTAACAAGAATCCTTCGGGTATCAAGCAATTATCAACATACAAACAATAACGCACAACCAATAACATAATCACTAACCGGATTAAAGAAGGAAAAGAGGGTGATTCCGAGTAGGGGATGTTCTTGCCGTCGGGTTCCAAGCAACCGAGAGAGAGAGAAAGAGTCTAGGGTTGTGTGTGTGTGGTGGTGTTTGTAACAAATGAGAAAAGGATCAAGTCCCTAAGTGTTTACACGGTATAAGGGGGTGGGCCGGCCCTTACATGGGCTGCCCTAAGGCCCGCGTGCAAGTGTGAAGCCCAATGGCTTGTGCGGTTCGGTTTAACAATGTCTAACCATTGTGCGATTGGGCCATTAAACATACTTGTAAAACACATTGCACATAATAGCATTTAATAACTCCGAACACATAAAATCAAAGCACGTTCACATACGTTATACACAATACAAATACAGGTTCGAAGTATGAGTTGTCACAGAGATACCGGTATGGAAGTGGGAGAACATTGAGATGGATCTGGTCACTAAGTTACCACGCACATCTAGAGGTCATGATGCCATCTGGGTAGTCATTGATCGTCTAACGAAATCAACACACTTTTTAACGATTTGCGAGGATCTATCTGCTGATAAACTCGCCAAGATTTACGTTGATGAGATTGTTTCCCGACAAGGTGTTCCTTTAAACATCATATCTGACCGTGATGCTCGATTCTCATCTCACTTTTGGAAGACCATGCAATCTGCTATGGGAACCCAACTAAATCTGAGCACTGCTTATCATCCTCAAAAAGATGGACAATCCAAGAGGACCATACGAACACTGGAGGATATGCTTAGAGCATGTGTGATAAACTTTGGTGGTAATTGGGATTCGCATCTACCGTTGATCGAGTTCTCTTACAACAATAGTTATCCTGCTAGCATCAATATGGCACCTTTTGAATCTTTATACGGTCAAAATGTCGTTCACCTGTCTGTTGGAATGAGGTCAGTGAAGCTCAGCTTACTGGACCTGAACTCATTCTGGAAACAACAAACAAAGTCAAGAAAATTCACGATAATCTTCTGACAGCTAGAAGCCGTCAAAAGAGTTATGCGTATATGCGACGCAAGCCCTTGGAATTTCAAGTCGGAGACCATGTCCTACACAAGGTATCCCCTTGGAAGGGAGTGGTGAGATTTGGAAAGAAAGGAAAACTTGCACCACGATATGTTGGACCATTTAAGATTGTTGAAAGAATCGGAAAGGTTGCCTATCGACTTGAGCTACCTCCTGAACTTGGAAATATTCACCCAAAATTCCACGTGTCCAATTTACGAAAGTGTTTAGCCAATACTGATCTTCACATTCCACTCGACGAAATTCAAGTTGATGACACAATGCACTTTGTCGAGAAACCTGTTGAGAAAATGGACCGTGAAGTCAAGAGACTGAAGAACAAACGAATACCAATAGTCAAGGTTCGATGGCAGTCCAAGCGTGGCCAGAGTTTAATTGGGACCGTGAGGACCAAATGAGGCGAAATACCCACATTTGTTTTCACAAGTTTCCTCTAGTTAAAATTTCAGGACGAAATTTCCTAAAGTAGGGGAGACTGTGACATTTGTGCTTTGTAAACATTATACGATGTAGAACAATATCAAATATCAATGAAACAATGGGTTTTGGTCTCAATATTTGTTTATTTGTGTTTGACAATTTCATGTTTCAATTCTTGTTCGATTTCAATCTCCAAATCACTTTCTGGAAAGTTATACGCAAACTGTTATGTAAACATGATCAGTTTAACGCGACAAACACTTCGTAATAGTGAAATAAGCTTAACATACCTTAAATAACCTTTACATAACTTATAAATAAGTTTTGAAGGGTTTGGTATGTCAAAAACAAGTTTATTCGATCACAGGGACTATTTGCGACAAACTGCAAAAGTCTGCCAATTCGTATAGCAACGTACACTCCGGAACAAGATCATAAGCTAAACATACCATAAATACCCTTAACATAGCTTAGAAATAAGTTTTTAGGGGTTCGGTTTGTGAAAATGCACTTATTTGATCATAGGGACTAAAAGCGTTAAAACTACGAAAGTTTGCATATACGTGCATATCTCACGTTCTGACCATATCCCGACATCCAAAATTTAGTGATAGGAATGCAAAAATACCGTTGGTCGCATAATTTGGATCGTTTTCGCGTCCGTTCGAGTTTCGTCATAATTAATCGAAAAAAGTGATCGTGCGACCAAACGAACCGACATCCGAGATATTTTCAAGCATATTTCAAGTCCCCTACTCTTCAACGTAGAGCCTTGAAAATGGGTTAGCGGGGGTTAAACGTGTCGAAAATGCATTAAAGTGTGTGCAGTGACCAAAGTTGCCAAATTCTGAAAGTCTGGTGCAAGGGGTCGCGCTACGCGACGGCCCAGAGTACTCCTGGTCGTGCGACGTGAGGACCTGATATGGAAAGAATGTTCAAAACAGCAACTGCACTTGTTTTTCTTGAATTGTTTAGCAAACTTGTGGGTATTATAAGTGGTATTCAAGTTTTTAATCCTGTCCAAACACTTGTTGCAATCCTATACTTGCTTGGAGACCATACAATACGCATGGCATGATCTTGCTTCAATTCAAGTATAAATACCCCTCAAATCTGCTCATTTCATTGCTCATTCTCATTTTCCCATTTCTAATACTCTAAGTGGAGTTGCTACCTTCTTAGGAGGCATCCCATATGAGTTTTCTAGTTAATCTTTCAGCCTTAGAGCACTTGTAAGTGTTCTTTCATGGCTTATTCATTCATTTCAGCAATTACAAGCTGAAAGTCAAACCGTTTGACTACCGTTTGACTTTCGATTTTGACCATGAATTGGTCAAGTCAAAGTTCAATTGAACTTTGCAACGTGAGCGTAATCACGATGGTTAGAATTCCTTGCGATTATACCTACTGATTACCATGTTGACTAGTCAAAGTGACGAGTCAAAGTTTCAGTCAAAATGCACGATTATGTGCATTTTGCGACGAAACTATTTTCGGGTATCAAAACACTTTGTTTTGATATCAAATCAATTTTCTAACTTAGTTAAACATGTTTTAACATGTTTAACTCGTCACTTTTAGTTTAGTGCTAGTTTAGGGTCGTAAGTCATTCGGTCTCGACAATCGCTTAGACTTTCGAACCTGACCCGCTTGGTCAATAATTAGGATCCGACCAAACATATTTTGTGACCACAGTTGTATACGGAATAACCTTCCAAGGTTATACCTTATGGTCACTTTGTTTAATTAGTTGTATGATAGGTAGTTTATATGCCTTAGGAAAATGACCAAAATGCCCTTTTTATGCATAATTTCATTTTAAGCATATATAACCCAAATTTTGACACTTAAACTGATTATGCAACATTATTAAACATATTTAGGCATATAAAAATTATCATAGGACTAGTTAAATTTGTTAATCTAATTGCTGAAAAGCATGGGTTTCTAGAAGCTATTAAGCAGATATGGGGGAAAAAGATTACAGGTTTTCGAATGTATCAGGTTGTGGTGAAGCTGAAGCTTCTTAAAACTCCATTACGGAAGCTTTTTTGTCAACAAGGTAATTTGCATGAAAATGTAAAGAAAGCGAGGAGGGACCTTGATGAATGCCAGCTTGTTATGGATCAGGATCCGGCTAATGTGAAGGTTCTAGCGAAGCATAGTATCCTTCTTAAAAATTATAAAGAGGCCATTCATGACGAAGCAGCGTTTTTACAACAAAAAGCGAAAGTGGATTGGTTAACACTTGGGGACTCTAACACCAAATATTTTCATAATGTTGTGAAAGCCAAAAATCATCGAAGCCGAATATTGTTAATTCGCGATGCGGACGGGATCCAACATGAAGGGGGGGCTGCGGCGATTGCTTTGGTAAACCATTACTCGAACTTTTTCGGGAGTGTGGGTCACGTTGTGTGCAGGCCGAATATGAACTTATTCAGAAATAAGTTAACGATAATGAAAGCAAATAATATGGTCCGTGCAGTAACTGAAGATGAAATAAAGGATGCTATGTTCTCAATTGCTGGAAATAAGGCTCCTGGTCCAGACGGGTATACATCGGTCTTTTTTAAAAAAGCGTGGGATGTTGTTGGAAAAGATGTATGTTTAGCGATTCAGGAATTTTTTCAGAATGGAAAGCTTTTAAATCAACTAAACCATACGGTAATCGCCCTCATTCCGAAAGTGACGACTCCAGATTCAGTAACGGATTATAGGCCTATATCGTGCTGCAACACCCTCTACAAGTGCATAAGTAAGATTATCACTACTCGTATAAAAGAGGGACTGGGAGATATTGTTCATATAAATCAGTCAGCTTTCATTCCGGGTAGGAAGATCTCAGATAATATCCTCCTGACCCAGGAATTAATGCATAATTATCATCACAATCATGGTCCCCCGAGATGCGCTTTTAAAGTTGACATTCAGAAAGCATATGATACAGTTGATTGGGATTTCCTAGAACGTATTTTACATGGCTTTGGGTTTCACAAAAAGATGATAAAATGGGTTATGGCGTGTGTAACATCGGTCACCTTTTCGTTATCTATTAATGGTAATTTGTGTGGTTATTTTAAGGGGAAGCGGGGGTTACGGCAGGGGGATCCAATGTCTCCTTATCTTTTTACGCTAGTTATGGAGGTCCTTACGTTAATCCTTCAAAAGAGAGTTGATGATACTGCCGAGTTTAAATTTCACCATAAATGTGAAGAGCAAAGGATTATTAACTTATGTTTCGCAGATGACTTATTTTTATTTGCTCGTGGTGATCCTCTTTCAGCAGGTGTTATCCTAGACTCGTTGATTCTTTTCAAGAATATGTCAGGATTAGTTCCTAGCATGACGAAAAGCACTGTCTTTTTTGGAAGTGTTCCGAATTATGTGAAAGAGCAAATCCGAAACATCATGCAATTTGATGAAGGTAATCTTCCGGTCAGGTATTTGGGCGTCCCCCTCATCTCTTCCAGATTGACGTATTCTGACTGTAAGAAACTTGTTGATAATTTGGAGTCTCGTATCACGGATTGGAAAGCAAAAAGTTTGTCTTTCGCGGGTCGTCTCCAGCTTATTAGATCAGTATTATCGTCTATGCATGTTTATTGGTCCTCAGTGTTCATTTTACCAAAAAGAATTATTAAAGATCTTGAAGATAAAATGCGACGGTTTCTTTGGGCCCAAGGGAATAACATAAAGGGAAAGGCTAAAGTTAAATGGAGCCGGGTGTGTTTGCCTAAGGAGGAAGGCGGTTTGGGTATCCGGAAGATTGCTGACATGAATAATGCGCTAATGGTTGCTCATATTTGGAGCCTCTTAACGCATAGGGAATCCCTATGGGTTAAATGGGTCCATTCGTATCGTATCCGGGAGAGAAGCTTTTGGGAGTTGCCGATTAGAAATAACATCTCGTGGGGCTGGCGGAAAATACTACAAATGAGGACGCTTATACGACGCCACATTTGGAGTAAGTTGGGTAATGGAAGCAATACTCGAGCATGGTTCGATATATGGGATGCCGTATGTCCGCTAAATCTCTTTATAACACCGAGAATGATAGCGAATGCGGGATTTGATATGGGGGCAAAGGTCGACGATTTGTTCCAAAATGGCGAGTGGGCTTGGCCGAACATATGGGTTAGCAGGTTTCCGATTCTGCACCAAATGTCTAATGTAACGGTAATGTCTAATACGCAAGATAGGATCATGTGGCGATCTAGAGATGGGGAAGATATGGAGTTTAGCACGTATGGAGTGTGGAACGATATTCGGCAAAGACAAGAGAAGGTAAGCTGGGAGAATATTGTATGGTTTCCGCAGGCTATTCCTAGACACGCATTTCTCATGTGGCTCTTAGTATGCAGAAAATTGAAAACACAGGATATTATGCGGAAATGGCGATCGACGGGTAATGCTAACTATAATCTGTTGTGTTGTTCGTTATGTACCGCGGGGCCGGATTCCCATGAGCATCTGTTTTTTGAGTGTGAATATGCATCTCAAATATGGTACGGAGTTCGGAAGAAAGCGGGAATGCAAACAATAGGGGACAAATGGGAGGAAATTATGGAATATCTTCAGCATCACGCAAAGTCAAAACGGGCCGATTACATCATTGGGAAGTTAGTGGTGGCGGCGTCGGCGTATTTCATTTGGCAAGAGCGGAATAATAGATTGTTCTCGTCAAAGAAGAGGAATGCAACGCAGCTGAAAGAGGTGATCTTTATGACCATTAGAATGAAACTACACACAATGAAGTTTAAAAGAACAAATTACATTGCCCAAGTGTTGAACGAATGGAGGCTTCCTCGTGAGTTATTGATGGATCAAGATGAATGTGGCTGATTATGGATCGATTGGGTTGGAGGAGCCGGGTGGGTTCGGGTTTTTGTCTAGTTGACGTGTTTTGCTGTATTTGCATTGTTTTTATTCGTATGTTGTGTTGTGTATACTCTAGTAATGGCATGTCATTCTAGAGAATTGAGGTGTTCTCTATACCTCACTTGTTTTATTTGGTTGGTGAATGAAATTTAACCGGGGTAACCCTTTACCCAAAAAAAAATTGCGCAAATGACGCGTTAAAGTAGCGTAAACTACCTTAACGGGTCAAAAGCACTTAGGATAGGTTTCAAATCAGAATGTAGGCTTTGTTAAACCATATCATATGAGTTCCAACACTTATTTGGTTTACAAGACCTCATTCTACACGATCTCCCGATTTAGGTCCGATTTATTAATGTAGTGATCCGATACTAGGTGCCACTTTATTCCTTGATTTCCCGAGCTTTGTTAGTTCACCTAATCAAGGATACTTGTGATCTCAAGTGAGTATACAGTTCCCATATTTTACTGCTTTAAATTGTTTTGGGGTGATTCATATGTGCTAAACGATTTCGAGTTTTCAAAACAAAACAAATGATATGGTTTATATTAAACACAACGATTTCAATAATGTGAACGAACTTGTTGGTGCGTTGATACTGTAGGACCGTGTTCGGACCCTGACGAGTCTATCAGAAGAGTTTTTACCCAAAACAAAAGGCGACTAATGCTTTGGTGCAATCTCAGCTGTATTCACTTTCAACTGTTGTGTTTTATTGATCTGCAATAGGGGTGTTCAAAAAGCTTGCGGCTCGCAACTCGCTCGAAGCTCGCTCGAAAAATACTCGAAAAAAGCTCGACTCGAAATCGGCTCGGTTATAAACGAGCCGGCTCGGCTCGGCTCGATTTGAAAACGAGCCGAGCCCGAGCTAGGCCTGGCTCGGCTCGTGAGCTCGTGAGCCGGCTCGGATTAATTTATATTATATACATTAATTTTAATGGATAGATAAAATTGTGAATCTGGTAGCTTATATATTTGGATCTTAAAAATGTATTTTGTTAGTTCTTACGATTAAATTTTATCTCAGCATTATATATTAATTTTGAAGGATACATAAAATTGAATCTATGGATACATAAAATTCTGAATCTGTGGAAACATAATATGTGAATCTATTGGCTTATATTTTCGGATCTTTGCAGCATTAAAACTTGCTTATCACATAAGAAGTGAAATAAAAAGGTAAGGGTTACATATTCGCCACTTTCAAATTTAGCAAAAATCACAAGATTAATACATAGAACATGATATAATCAAGATCCCACATCGCTAAGAAGAGAAAGCATGAGAAAGAACCTCCCCTATAAAAAGCCAGGGTGAAATCATCTAAAGAGTTAATAAGCTATGCTTACATGTGTTGTTCTTTGGTCAATAAAAGTTGCATATTTTGCCCTTTGGCTTAGTTACTTGCAATTTAGTCATGTTTGAGATCATTTTATACTAGTAAATTTAATTGTTCTTGATAAAGTCGAGCTAAAGCGAGCCGAGCCGAGCTGGCTCGAATCTAGTTCGAGTCGAGCTCGAGCCCCAAACCTTAGCTCGATTTAAAATTCGAGCTCGAGCCGAGCCAGCTTGATTTGAATTCGAGCCGAGCTCGAGTTAGATCTGGTTCGGCTCGACTCGGCTCGTTAACAACCCTAATCTGCAAACAATTACAAGCTCTGACAACACTTCGGCAGCACTTCGTGGCAACCGGAATGACAATCACCAAGACAACTATATGATTTCGCTCCAAGCAACAAGCTATATATAGATGTTCTAATTTCGCTCCAACATACACGAGCGAAATCATCATCATGACCTTAGGAGCGAAATCAGGCTATAACCAAATTCGGGCGGAATCAAGATTACATAGGGTTTCGCTCCAAACGACAAGATGTCATTTGGAGCGGAATCACATCAAATATCCAATATCTTGGATTCTGTGCCCTGAACTATCCTATTCTACGCAAGACTCGATACAAGACGTAGGCGACAGACGGATGCACCAACAAACTCCCCCTCGGATGTTGACGGAGTCTTCAGTGTCGAGTCTTCGGATGTCAACCTTCAGTCTTTTTCAGTCTTCATTCTTCTCCGAAGTATTTGTTATTACAAGAATCCTTTCTCAAACTTTATCATCAACAAACTCCTCTCCCTCGGATGTTGAATCTTTAAAGATCGTCAGCAATCTCTGAATCATAATCTGGCTTCAGACTCCCCCTCTCAATCTGCTGGGATCGTGGTTTTGAAATCACATTCATTCCAAGATCTTGACCTGGCTCTCTTGCAGCTCAGGTTACCTGCACAATCTCTACCCAACATATAAGTTTTTCAAAGATTAAATCTTTTTTTAAAATTTAGAAACTATTCCAGAACATACTCAAACTGATTCAAACATGATTTATACTTTTAAAAACCAATTGTAATCATAACTTCTTCACACACTCTCCAAAACCTGTTCGTCAAGTTTAGCATTTGGAATTTTGAAAATCAGCTTTTCAACACCAGCTGTAGAAAATCTTTTTGGATTTTTCAGAATCTATACTAAAGCAGACTAAAATCTTTTTGTATTTTCTAGAAGAAAGTAAATGCAATAAAGAAATTATTTACAGACAATATTTTTTGTGAGTTCGTGTAAGAGGATCATATCAGTTTTTGAGACAAATCACTAACACCGTTAAGCTTGATTTCATTTTAAGTTCTAAACAATTCACCTAGATTGTCAGTATAATGGTCTTCTTAAATTTTCACACAAAGTTCAACTGTTCTGAGATACGTGATAAGTGTCTTAAGGACTTAAACTTACTCGCGTGTCCCACCACTTGTATATACTCCCGTATCCAGATCCCAATATTCAGTCTTACAGGTGAATATACCACAGATGATATCTGTAAAGGGGTTAAATTGCGAGGGCCGTGAGAGCTCAGGTCGATACTTCCGTTTACGCAGAGAGATGACGGCTTCGACTTTTTGGTGTGTCCCCTTTAGAGGATCTTTTGTTACAACAGCAGTGACTATCAATTTTATTGTTTCATCAACTTGCTGAGGGTGGTGCTTATGCAAGCATTTGCAGAAAGTATTATTCGGGGACTAGGTCAGAACTTCCATTCAGTAGAAGTCCCGGAATAATACCCCAGATATCACTAAGTATAAAGACCTAGTATCTCAGAAAGAAGGACCTTTCAAACGAGATTTTGGGGGTTACCCATATATCCAAGAAGTTGTTCCCCACGAGATAAGCAAGTTTTCAAATTAGGTTTATATCTCTTTACAATCTACTAAATGTGCGAAAACCTACTGACACATCCGCAGTGAGATTGTTTATCACATTTTACTTTACATTTCTTTAGCGTGTTGTGATAGTCCACTGATGTACTATCATTTCATCTTTTATGCAACAAAAACTCATTTTTCATTTTATCATGTTTTTGACTTTTTCAAATTTTCTAATGTTTTTGGATTTTTTGAAAATTTCTTACTCCCCCTAAAATTCAAAAACATTTAACAAAATAGAAAACAAACTGTACAGAAATGTGACAACTGACATCGAATTGCCTCAATTCTCCATCCGCTTGGCGTAAACAATCAGACCTCCCCCTCACAATAAACTATTTTCCCATTATGATTTCAAAACACCAAGTTTGTTTTAATCAAAATGGTTTTTCCGGAAAATAAGTTTGTTTAATAACCATTTGTAGGTTTGGGGTCACTTCATCATTTTGTTTACCAATTTTTATGAGTGATAGTTAAATCAAGTTCAATTTAATGACCTTGATTAACCACTTGTAGGATCAATGGCTGAACCACTTGTAAAAAACAACAAACATACATATCAAACCTGTTTTTCAACCAATTACCATCTGTTGGTTGAATTCTCAAGGTGCCGATTCCTACTCCACACTTAGAAACCTGGGAGTTCCGACAATTCACACTTCCCAATAAAAACAATTTCAAGAAAAATGTCGATTCATGATCCGCGATTACCAACTTGGGATCTCCGGCAAGTCAGGTTTTTCATTCTTTGAAAAATATATCCACCCAAGCCTGACCTTCCTTGGGTGTAACAACATCCTCTTCTTCATCGTTACTTTCAACAGACTTGTGAACACGTCTTTTAGAAGCATAAAAATCTTTGACACTTTTGGCCTGTCCATTGACCATTTTGCCAAAAATGTGTTTCACATTTCCGCTGAAAGCTTTTTCAACATCAAATTTCTTCTTGTCAGAATAAAATTGATTTGAAATCTCAACTTTTCCAACTTTCTTCATAAAATTTTCAGCACGCAAAGGTGGAAAATTTTCATCATTCACAGTTGGAACTGTTCTTTCAACCTTTCTCTCTACACGTGGCTCGTCTGATTTTGTGGAATCAGATTCATCACCAGAACTGTTACCTGAACCTTTAACAACCCATTTTTGATTTTTCAAATTTTCTTTCTTTCTTTCTTAAAACATTCTTTGAACATTCTCCCACCTCAAAGATTGAGTTTTCAAATCCTGTAAATTTTCGGGTTGAAAGTTCAGTTTTCTCAACAACTTTCTCTTTCAATTTACCAGAAACTTCCTGTTTTGGTTTGAATGTTTTCGGACAATTCCTAGCAACATTACCAGCAGTTTTACACTGAAAACAGGTCCTCGTTTCTATCTTTTTCCGAATAACATTTTTCTTCATGTCCTCTTGCTTCTTGGCAAGGAATTCTTTGTTCGTCAGCTTTCTGAATGTTTTTTCTTTCTCAGCTTCTGACGTTTTTCCTGAAACAAACACAGTTTTTGGTTTATAAACTTTTTCATTTTTGTAATTTTTAGGTTGAATGAATCCAAGACCTTTCTTTTTGAAATTACGATTATGGTTTGATTTCTTTTGGAAATTATAACCACAATTGTAACCATTTTCTTGTTAATTCTTTGTTGATCTCTTGAAGTGTATTCTTTAGATTTTCCAGAAAGATTTAAATCTTTTATTTCAGAAATATTAATTTCTGTAATTTTGAAAACCTTGTTAATCATTTCAACTCTAACACTTCTTATTGGAAAATTATCATCAGAATATAATTTGTCAGAATTTTTCAAAGTATATGCAACTTTGACCGGTTCATCATTCAAATTAGATTTTGATAGAAAAAACTCTTTATCATAAACCTGTTTATCCTTTTTTATTGTTGCCTTTGACGCATCGGACTTAGACTTTGACTCGGGTTTTGACTCCGGTTTTGATTCCTCACTGTCATCTTTATCTAACACCTGATCGACCACACTTTTTATCAATTTGGACTCTTGATCGGTATCGGACGATGTGAACGTGACATCAATATTTTCTGGCAAGTTATCTGATGGTCCAGACTCCCATTGTAAGTTAATTGCCTTTTTTACTCTTTCTGAATTTGGATTTCTAGGCGAATATCCATTTTCGACCGGGGGCGGACATCTATTGTAGACCACACTTGGTTTCTTACCAGAAATTTTCACTTCATCTTCATCTTTCGTCACGGATTTCTTTTCTTTCGAAGTCTTTACTTTTTCAAATGTCTTCAAACTCTCCACAATCGGATAGATCCTGTCAACAACAAAAGTACAACATGAGTAACTTTCCAATAAATTGTTAACTCTCTCAGTTTCTATTCTTTGTGTTGCCAGCTTCAATTCCAGATCAGCACATTTCTTTATGTAAAAGTTGACATCATCAAGCTGTCTAATGTAAGCTCCTTTGAGTGTATTCATTGCAACAGCTTGTTCACAATTTGACTCAGTGTACTTGTTGATCTCTTTGTTCATTGTATCATATGATTTTTTCAATCTGTTAATGTTGTGTAACAGCTCATTGTTTTGTTTGATCAAAGAATCACAGTTCAGACACTTTTCAGGAACTTTGATTGCTTCAGTATCAACTTTGATTTCAAAATCTGGAATGTCTTTGACTGTTCTGTTTGATTGGAAAAACTCATTTCTTCTCTTTCTCTCAGCTTCCGCTTCAGCTTTTAGCCTTTCTTCTTCTTCTTCTTCTTCCTCTTCTTCAATCTTTCTCCGCTTTTCTTCTGTAGCTTCCCTGACTTTTCTGCATTTTTCTGCCCATTTCAGATCATAAGCATTAGCAATAAAAGCTTTAACATTTGATGTCTCTTTTGACATCTCTTTGGCCATGAACTCTTGGTCTGGGCAAAAATTGTCCCAATTGAAACCTTCAGCCAACTATTCATCGTCTTGATCTACCAAACACACTTTGCTATTTGTTGGAATGTAATTATCCCAACTGAAACCACCATCCTTTCCCAAATAAGCTCTCTTTGAATCTTTAATCTCCATTCTACCATGTGCAGTTTGTGCTTGATGCTGTGCCTGTTGTTGTTGATATGGCTGTTGTGAGACTTGATTATAAATCACCTTTTTGTGGTAATCATTGTTTCCGAAAGGGTTTTGAACTCCACTAGCTTCTCGATTTGTGCACTCCCTCTTGAAATGCCCCTTTTCCCTGCAACGAAAACACGTAACTTTAGACTTATCAAAACCTAAAGTTGACACATGAGCCTCGCGAAAATCATCTCTGCCTGTAATTTGTTTGAATTTTTCAGCCCGTCTCAACACACTAGCCATGCACCATTTAATGTCCATCAATTCCATTTCCTCGGCATCGATTTGATCGTAAACCTCTTTCGTGAGCATTGGATTACCAATCCTCCCTGCAACTAAGCCTCCGTAGGATTCAAGCACGGTCACTAACAAAGACATGTGGCTTTTAGCAACTTCCTCAGTATAGTTCTGATCATTTTCCAGCTTTAAGGCAATGTTGCATTGAAGAACTTTGCCACTCTTTGTTGTAGTGAACTATGGATCATATGTCGGAAATGAAGAGAATCCTGTTGTGCTGCTTGATCCCTGAGATGGTTTTTCAGATGAATCTTTTGCATTATAAGCTGTTTCAACTTTTGGAGAAAAATTTGTCTTTTCACTAACACCACTCTTGAAGTACAGACTGATGTCTTGTTCTCCATCGTAGTTCTTCATCCTAGCAATCTTTCGCTGCTCCATCTCTTGAGCTTCCAGGTGTTTGATGAACTCTCCCAGTGTTAGCTTTTTATATTCTTTTCTGTTGTTTCTCAGCATCATCAGAAAAGTTCCCCAGATTTCATGTGGTAGCGCATCTGCAAGTTTTTCAATTAATTCATCAGTATCCTTTTTAATACCAAGTTTCGACATATTTCTCACCAAGTTACAATATCTTTCAATAATTTGCTTGGTGTTTTCAGATTTCAATCCTCGAAAAAGATCAAATTCTTTCTTCATGAGAGACATTTTGTTTTTAAGCATATCATCACTTCCTACAAATTTTGCTTCCAATTCAGTCCAGATCGAATAAGCAGTTCCATCAAGTTGAAGCAAGATCAAAATGTCATCTTTGATTGCTTGCTGAAGCAGACTCACCATCAGTTTTTCATCTCTATATTTCTTTTTCTCTTCAGCACTCATTTCTCTAATTGTTTGCTGAATACCATTCTTTGTAGGTCTAACATATTGTTCTTCTGTATGTTCCCACGCATCCAAATCATACGTTTCAACCCAATTTCCAAACCGTTCAGACCATGCATTGTAATCATCAATATCCATGAGCTTAGGCGGTTTTTGAGTTGTTCCAGTTTCATTTTCAAGTAAAGCATTCTGAGTGATTGTAATCGGACTAGCAAAGGCATTGTAAAATTCGTTGTCCATGTTCAATTGTCCAAAAGTTCACAAATTCCAAGTTTCAGGCGAAATCAGGTTTGGAGAGGAATCAACAGTTAAGTCTTAAGCGAAATCCCAGTTTGAATTTGGAGCGGAATCAAACTGTTTTTTGGAGCGAAATCAAATGATGGTCAGTTGGAGCGAAATTAGACTAATTCTTTGGAGCGGAATCACTGAAATGTAATTTTGAAGCGGAATCAGCCTGAATCTTTGGAGCGGAATTAACTTGGAGTGTGATTTTGGAGCGGAATCAAGAACTGATTTCGAGCGAAATCACAATGACGTCACTTATTCGAGATGCATTTCTAGCGGAATTAAGTAAAACTCAGTTTTAAATCGATTTTAGCTTCGAAACTTTCAAGGATTAATCAATACATGATTTTGAGTGTTGTGTGTGAAATTGAGCCGATTTTACCGTGAAAAATTTTCAAATTTTAAGAAGAAGGTGTAGAAAAACAGAAAACACAACTGAAATGGCGAGAACTCTTCCTCCTGAGCTCTGATACCACTTGTAGGACCGTGTTTGGACCCTGACGAGTCTATCAGAAGAGTTTTTACCCAAAACAAAAGGCGGAAACTAATGCTTTGGTGCAATCTCAACCGTATTCACTTTCAACTGTTGTGTTTTATTGATCGGCAAACAATTACAAGCTCTGACAACACTTCGGCAGCACTTCGTGGCAACCAGAATGACAATCACCTAGACAACTATATAATTTCGCTCCAAGCAACAAGCTATATATAGATGTTCTAATTTCGCTCCAACATACACGAGCGAAATCATCATCATGACCTTAGGAGCGAAATCAGGCTATAACCAAATTCGGGCGGAATCAAGATTACATAGGGTTTCACTCCAAATGACAAGATGTCATTTGGAGCAGAATCACATTAAATATCCAATATCTTGGATTCCGTGCCGTGAACTATCCTATTCTACGCAAGACTCAATACAAGACGTAGGCGACAGACGGATGCACCAACAGATACATATCACGAATGACATTCATTAGCTTTGGCCGAGCTGACCAGTTGTTTGTTATGGTACCATAGGATCTGACAAATCCCATTATCGGACTATCGCCATGGTTATGGGGTAATGTGGGTAACGACAGAAGTTGATGAATTTTAACAAACCCTTTGGGGTTTGTTAGTCGATTAAAGATACCCTTTGGTGGTATAGACGAGTCAAAACACAGGTTTGAATGTGTTCAACGAGAACGACCAAAAGTTAGTTTTCACAATTAAAACACGGACGATTGAACGAATGGTTTTATGACACGAACGATTGAACGGTGATTTATGAAACAAATGATTGAACGATGATTTTGATAACACGAACGATTGATAACATGAACAAATTGAATGATTTTGAATGATTAAAAACACGGGCGAATGATTTCAAATGATGTCACACAACGATGTTTACTAAATGATATAAACTATATAAGTTTTATTACAAGAACTATTTACAATTTGGTTTACAAAAACAAATGTTTTTAATCAAGATTCATGGCAACAAGGTTACCTTTAACATATAACCAACTTGTTTTAGTTGGTTAATCATATTGCAATGCCAAAACAGTTTTCAATACACGGTTTTCAATTATCAACTCTAGTAGTCGTACGAGGTATTGCAATACATATACAAGACATGAATTTGACACACACACACACACACACACAAAACCTATGTACTCGCCGGCATTTTTATGCTGACTTATTTTCACATATGTTTCAGGTGCTGTTGTTTGATGATGATTATGATGCATGCTCACATAGGAACGTGTTGGATCGTCATGTGACCCTAACGAGTTAATCCGATGAGTTCAGCATCAAAAACAAAGGCGGAATCAATGTAATTGACGTAAAACAGCTTGTTCCTTTCTAATTATCTTCTTATTGATTGATTCTGAGCTTTTTACAATTCTGATAACAATTCGGCAGCACCTCGGCTCAGAGACTATGACTTAATTCCGTGTGAAATGACACGACAGATCATGTATTTATAGGCGATCTAATTCCGCATGAAACTGCTTCAAGCGGAATCACATGTTCATGCGAAATCAACTAATTTCGTGCGGAATCACTAATATCGCATGAAACCCTTAATTTCGTTTGAAATGACATAAAACCCATTTCAAGCGAAATTACCTAAAATACTTGTTTTCTTGATTTCTGTGCCCTGATCTAACTTATACAATACAAGACTCAATAAAGACGAAGTTAACAGACATTCGTGCATCAACAGACTCCCCCTTGGATGTTGACGAAGTCTTTAGCATCCAGGCTTCAGTCTTTAGTCTTGATCTATCGCTCTCTGCCCTGAATTATCTTGACATTGAAAAGCATCCTTCAATCTTTTATCTTCAAACTCCCCTTTGAATATTGATCCAGAATTCTAACTCCCCCTTTTGCAGACTCCCCCTCTCAATATGCTGGGACTTAAATTCTGGTTCAAACTTTAACATTTTCTTTGCCATGGGGACCTTGACTCCTGTTTCCTGTTTCTCAAACAACTATCATTATAATCTATTCAATCTTAACTTCTATTAACTGATCATCAGTTTTAGAAATCCACTTAAGTATTCAGGTCCAAGTTAATGACCCTGATTACTCAATTTATCTACCAAGTCCAATTTAATGACCTTGGTTGATCTGTGACAAAAAACAAACTGATTTTTGTTCACATTTTCAAATTTTTCTGAAAATTTACAAGTTTCAATTTAATGAACTTGTTTTGACTTTCCATTTTCTCAATTAACAAGATAAGCTCCCAACTCATTATCCAGCTTAGAATCCTTCTGCATCTGCTCCAACCTTTTGAATCTGAAGATCAACTTTCCACTTTGGTTTGTCGGAAAATAAAGCAGAAATGAAAAATCTTTTTGAATTTTTATCAAAGTTTCAAACTAGAAATGAATTACAGAAATGAAATACAGAATGTAAACTATTTACAAACAAATTTTTGATGAGCGTGTTAGGGAATCATATCAGCTGACAACAAGTTACTAGCACCGTTAAGCTTGATAACATACTATGTCTTAAACAATTCACTTAGATTGTCGATATGCTGATCCTCTTAAATTTTCATACAAACTTCAATCTGTTCATGATACGATTTAGGTGAATTAATGACTTAAACTTATATGTGTGTCCCACCTCTTGAATATACTCCCGTATCCAGATCCCAATACTCAGTCTTACAGGTGATTATACCTAGATGATATCTGTAAAAGGGTTAAATACGAAACCGTGAGAGCTCAGGTCAGAACTTCCGTTCAGCAAAGAGATGACAGTTCGTCTTTAGGTGTGTTCCCTTTAGAGAATCTTTTCTTCAACAACACATGGTTAACATTTTTCAATGCTTTATCATTTTTTGTACTGAGGGTGAGCTATATTTCAAGCAATGCAGAAAGTATTATACAGGGACTAGGCCATTTCTTCCGCAAAATCAGAAGTCCCGGGATAATACCCCAGATATCACTGAGTATAAAGACCTAGTATCTCAGAAAAAGGGACCTTTCAAACAAGATTTCAGGGGTTACCTATATATCCAAGATTTGTTCCCCACAAACTAAGCAAGTTTGAATTTTATGTTTATATCCCAAACAAGATTTACTGAATGTATAAAAACCTATCGACACATCATCAGCGAGACTATTTAACAACTTTAAAACTTTACACATCTTTAGCGTACTGTAACTATCAAGCCGATGTACTATCATTTTCCCTTTTTACACAAGCTCTTTTTCAGTTTTCTATTGTTTTTGGATTTTGAAATTTTCTCATGTTTTTGGATTTTTTAAATTTTTTACTGTTTTTGGATTTTCTGAAAATATAATACTCCCCCTAAATACCAAAACAAGTAAAAAATCGATAAACCATTGCAAATTGTTTCTCAACATCAGCATCTACAATGTTATCCTCATCAATGCCAATAATCCCATCCGACACCGATAAAAGCTTCATACCGTTTAGTTTTAAAAGATATTTAAAACGAGTTTTGTCAAATGCTTTGGTATGTAGATCAGCTTTCTATTTGTCAGTGTGGATTTTCTCAATTCGTATCAACTTCTTCTCGAAGCAATCGCGAATGAAGTGATGACGACTTTCGATATGTTTCGTTTTAGCGTGATGAACAGGATTTTTCGTAATGTTTATTGCAGCCTCATTATCAACAAAGATATGGGTGTTAAGAAATTGCAAACCGTAGTCGCGCATCTGTTGCTGGATCCACAAGATCTAAGAGCAGCAACTGCTAGTAGATACATACTCAGCTTCACATGTGGATAAAGCCACAGAGGTTTGCTTCTTACATTGCCAGGTGACCAGACATGGTCCAAAGAACTAACAACCCGCTGTTGTTGATTTTGCATTAACTTTGCAGCTTCTGTAGTCGGAATCAGAATACCCTTCGAGCATGAAATCGCCTGTTTTTGGATACCACAACTCCAATGATGGAGTTCCTTTCAGGTAGCGCAATATCTGTTTCACAATCACCATATGCGAAGGTCTGGGGCTTGACTGAAACCGTGCTGTGAGGCACGTTGGATACATGATATCGGGTCTTGAAGCAGTTAAGTACATCAGCGATCCAATCATGGAACGATACATCGTTTCATCTACCCTGTCTCCGGTGAGATCTGGGTTTATCCCATGATTCGTCGCTAAAGGGGTTGAAGCTGGAGTAGATCCTAATATCCCAAATTTCTCTAAGATATCATGAACATACTTCGTCTGGTGTATGAAAATTCCCTCAGGTAGTTGATCAACTTGAAGTCCCAAGAAGAATTTCATCTCCCCCATCGATGACATTTCAAATTTTTGCTTCATAACTTTTTCAAAGTCTTTGCACAAATCTTCATTTGTTGACCCAAATATAATGTCGTCCACGTATATCTGAACTATCAGAAGATGTCCGTCGACCTCTTTGGTGAAGAGAGTGGCAGCCACTTTTCCACGGATGAAGCTATTGGCTAACTTGAGACAATGTCTTGTACCAAGCTCTCGGGGCCTGGTGTAAACCATACAGCCCCTTATCTAGTAAGTAAACCTTGTCTTTGTGGATTGGGTCGGTGAAGCCCGGTGGCTGTCCGACATATACCTCCTCTGTGATCTTCCTGTAGAGAAACGCCGATTTAACATCCAACTGATATACTTTGAAATTTTTCCACGATGCAAATGCCAGAAAGATTCTAATTGCTTCTAGTCGAGCCACGGGAGCATATACTTTGGTGAAATCTATACCCTCCTGCTGACTAAAGTCCTGGACTACGAGTCGAGCTTTATTTCGAATAATAACCCCTCGATCATCTCTCTTGCATTTAAACACCCATTTTGTGTTGATCTTCCTGTGACCATAAGGCAAATCTACTAACTTCCACACTCCTAGCTTCTCAGACCGACTCAGCTCTTCTTGCATAGCATTGACCCAAGAATCTTCAGTAAGCGCCTCTTTGTAAGTTCGCGGTTCGATCTGTGAAATAAAACAACTTAGTGAAAACTCAGTTTGCAAAGGTGCTACTATATAATAAAAACAAGTAAGGCCTTGGTTAATTTGTCGTCTAGTGCGGACGCCTGATTGCAATTCTCCAATAATTAGCTCCTCTGGATGGTATGAAAGTGTTCTTGGCATCACCTCGCCTGGAACATCTACCTCGCCTTCCAAATTTGTGATATTTTGATCTGCACTTTGTTCACTGACTGGAATAGATTAACTTGAAATCTGAATTTGCTCCCCCTCAGAATCTGAATCACCATGGTCAAATACTGGCCTGTTCTCAAATTCTTGATTATCATTCTCTACCGTCTGATTATCTTGGGCAACTTCATATTGTTGAATATCATCATGTTCTCCAGCATTGCTTGGACCTGTTTCATCGTCGTTTGAAGTATGCCTTTGACGTCTTGAAGACTCAGCTGGGAACCTTTCCTGTGATGACTCATACTCTCTCAGAATATCCAACTCATCAAAGAAGTCTTCTTCTTCTTCTTCCTTTTCTTTTTCCATGTTAAACGAATTCCACAAAGTGTCATAATAAAAACGCCATAAATCGCCGGGATTTTGCGGTGGCATTGTATAGCCTTGACATTCAACATTATGCGCCTCAATAATCCGCTTCAAGTTTGGAACATAGACTCGTCTCAAAGGACTTGAGTAACCCACAAATATACCCTCGATACTCTTTGGACCAAACTTTCCAAAAGGTTCTAGAATAGTACAGGGAGACCCAAACTGTTCTAAATACTTCAGGTTCGGTTTGCGGTTATTGATCAGCTCGAAACATGTCTTGTTGAATTTCTTTACAGTGAGAACCCGGTTGAGCGTATAGCATGCGGCTGATACTGCTTCTGCCCAAAAGTTAACATGTAGGTTGGAATCAGCAAGCATCGTCCTGGCCGTTTCAATTAGTGTCTTATTCTTTCTTTCAGCTACTCCATTCTGTTGCGGAGTGCAAGGAGCACTAAATTCATGCAATATACCTCTTTCATTGCAATACTCTTCCATCTTGATATTCTTGAACTCAGTACCATTGTCACTACGTAATCTTCTAATGCGCGTCTGGTATAAGTTTTCCATCTTCTTGAAAAGCGTCATCAAACAATCAAACGTCTCATCTTTTGACTTCAGAAATAATACCCAAGAAAATCTTGAATAATCGTCTGTGACTACAAGACAATACAGATCTCTAGTAATGCTTTTGACGTTTACTGGACCAAACAAATCCATATGTAGTCTCTCTAAAGGTCTTGAGATTGAATTTTCTTTCTTCCCGGGGTGAGATTTCTTCTTTTGCTTTCCTTTGATGCAGCTAATGCACTCTCCCTCAAGATGAAAATCTTTCACATGAATACCAGTAACCAAATCATTGTGCACCAGGTGATTCATTTTTCGCAAATGTATATGACCCATCTTTCGGTGCCACAGTTGTGATTCTTTTTCTGTTGCTCTAGACATGAAACAATGAGTCTGACCCGTGGTTGTAGTTGCTACGCTCATATCCAACACGTACAGATCACTGACTCTTGGTGCTCTCATGATAATCCATTCTTCGGGAATAACAAATCCTGGTTTCAAGATCAAAATTTCTTTGTCTGTGAAGTGCGTTGTATACATCCTATCACAGATCTGAGAAATAATTAGAAGATTATTCTCAAGCTCAGCAATGTAGTTAACTCTTTCAAACGTGACAATGCCATTTGATAAAGTTCCTTCTCCAATAATTCTACCTCCTTGATTTCCTACAAAACCTACATAACCTCCATTAAACCCTCTAACATCATACAACAGGGTCTTCTTCCCCGTCATGTGCCGAGAAGCTCCACTATCCATAATCCATCGAGAAACGGATCTCAGAAGCTCCTTCACATTTCAAAAACATTTAGTTAGATTTTGATGTCACCCAAGCCTCTATCGACTCAGGTAACTGGACATCAAGGATAGTTCTTTTGGTGATCAATGGTGGAAAATTATTATCATTGCTCTTCAAGCTTTCTTCAGACCCAACCTCAACCTCTTTGTATAAGAAAAACTCATCTTTCTGAGGTTGACCAGATGGTTGGTCTTTCTTTGGAACATCTTTCTTCTCAGACTTTTGCATTTCTTTCTCAAGTTTCACATAGTAATCCAAAGGAACATTCATCTTTACCGGTGTGGTAGAAGATGATTGTTTTTCCGACTCTGTAACCTTTGGTTTAGGAGAATTTGTTTTCTCTGTTTTCTTTTCAACCACATTTGGCTTCCATGTTTGTTGAGATGATGCAACCCGTTTGTAAAACTTGTCATTTTTAGTTATCACATTTTTAACAGGTTCAGTTTTGACTTTAATGTTTTCATTTTTCAAAACCTTTTGTTCAACAACTATTGGAGCTTCTCCTTTCACATCAACTTTCTTTTTCTGAATCTCAACAACTTCAGTCTTAGGCTTCAAGTTGGTACACTTTCGTGCAATATGTCCAACTTGATTGCATTTGAAGCATGTTCGGGTGTCAACTACCCGACTTGTGCCTTCAGACTGAGGCTGTGAGGCCTTCTTCTCAAAGAACTCTTTGTTTGATTTTGAAAAACATTTAGATTCTTCATCAGAAAGTGAACTCGAACTTAAACTTTTCACAAACACTTTCTTCTCAGCAAACCTTTTGTTTTGAACATTCTTTTTCTGATAATTCTTACCACCCTGATATCCACCCGACCATTTGTTTTGATTGTTGTTATAAAAACGTGGTGGAACAACAGGTTTCTTGTAGTAAGCTTTATCTTTTTCAAAATTCATTTGCCTCTTTGTCTGATTTAAACTTTTTACTTCAGACAGATCAACTTCAATCATTTTGAACATGTTTGTCAATTTAGCAACATTAACATTCTCTAGTGGAAACTTAGAATCCGAATACAACTTATCCGATCCCGACATCTTGTACACGACAAGAGTAGGTTCTTCATTTAAGTTGTTTTTGGGTTTTGGTTTCGGAATGTATTTGTCCAGGAAACATTCATCTTCCTCAGTAGTGTCACTTTCAGACTTTAAAACTTTTTCAATCACACTTTTCACAACTTCAGATTGGACACTATCTTCATCGGAAGATGAAGTGAATGTGACATCAATTGTGTCCGGAAGTTTTACTTCATGATCATCTTCAACATTAACCAGCCCTGATTGTTTCTTTGAATAATTGTTTAAAACTGGTGGTGGAACTTGATGATACCCCACCTCTGTTCCATCCGAAAAGACATCTTCGCCTGCTTTGTTTTTCCCGATGGGTTTGGGAACAATGTGTTGTAAAACAAAGCTTGCGGAGTTGTAACTTGTTAATTTTAGATTAATGCGCTCATTTTCAATCTTAACTTCTTGGAATTGAAGCTTCAACTTAGCAATTTCATCCAGTTGCTGGTTGATTAACTCTTCCTTAACTCTAAGAACACCGGTCAGTTGAAGATTTTCTTTGTCAGTTTTACTATTTCTTTCATCAGAATCTTTAACCGTTCTTTTTTAGCTTTTCAAATTTTTCTGAGATTTGACGATTTTCAAGAATCAATTTTTCATTTCTTTCCTAATTCTTTCTACGTCTTTTTTATCGTTTTCGATTTTCTCAGTTAATTCTTTTAATTTGTCGTTCAAAGCTTTTAACAACTTATCACGGTTTAAGATCTGATCTTCAACACTTCTGACTCTACCAGTCAGTTCTTCAACCTTCTTACGACTAAGGTAAGCAACTGTACTACAAACTTTGAACTCTTTCATGCAACTTTTTGCAGTTGTTCTCAGATTTAGCATTCTTACCTGACACATGCGTGTCATTTGAACTCACCTTGTTTTTGGACTCAGTTCCAGAACTAGAAACTACCTCTAGTTCTTTCGCAGCAAGAACCATGTCAGCCATCTTCTTCAAGTTTTCAGCGGTGAATTCTTGTGATGTATCAATAATTCCATCATCAATGTTCTTTGGCTACAGTTCTTTTTCTTTCTCTTTCTCTTTCTCTTTCTCATCAGTTTCTCCTCCTCCCCACCATTCTCTTTGTCTAGCTTCTTCTTCATCAGCAAGTTGTTTGGTGAGAACTTCAATATCAACAGTATCTGGATCCACAGCTATATTCCCATTAGGATCGAGATAACATTCTCTATCAGGATCCCATCGCCTTGCTTTCTTTGCTTCCATCCAGGTACGATAAATTTTGCTTTTCATGACTTGAGCTGTTGCCTTCCTGTTCACATACTTTACTTCTTCAGATCGGTTATCTTTAAACGGAACAATCTTTGCTGCTGTGAAGGCATATCCAACTGCGGCTTCCTTAGGCAAAACATCACTCCAATCATAACTTTCATCATCATGAAAAACTGCAAGTGCCCTGGATTTCTCTTTGGGCGCCTCCTCAATCTGCTTCATCCTGGGAGGTTCTGCTTTATTCTGATGATAAATTGCCCTTTTGTAATAATCCTCTCGAAAAGGATTTGCAGTATCATCAGTGTAAGCATTTCTGCACACACGCTTAAAGTGAACTTTCTGTTTACATTTAAAGCATGTCACTTTTGACTTGTCAAAGCCTAACTTGGTAGAAGGTCCACCAATAGACTGTCTTCCGGTAATCTCCATGAATCGCTGCGCTCTTCTCACTGCACTCGCCATACACCACCTTATATCGATCAATTCCATCTCCTCAGGGTTGATCTGATCGTAATCTTCCTTTGTTAGGTTGGTGTTGCCTATCTTTCCTGCAACGAGACTTTCGTACGATTCTAACACAGACGCTAAAAATACCATCTGTTGTTTAGCAGATTCTTCACTGAAATTCTGACCATTCTTCAGATCCACAGCAATGTTGCATTGAAAGAGATTCTTTGATGCAGATTGATTTGAAGTACTTGACGAAGAACCACCATGATAGCCACTGCTAGGAGTTTCTTGATTCATTGTGTTTGAACTTTCTGCTGAAAAGGCTGTCTTAGGAGATGCAGTCTTTGGAATCATACTGCCTCTGTAATACAGTTCCACATTCTGCTGATAAGATGTGTTATTGACTTTATTGGATTTTTTGATCTCCAATTCATGGCTTTCCAGTCTTTCTATTAGCAGATCAACCTTCAAATCAGCCGGCTTTATTGTATTCTTCAGCATCAATGCAAAATACTGCCAGTCTTGCTCATTCGGTAATGCGTCAAACAGTTTGTCTACCAGCTCTTCTTGAGTGTAAATGATGTCATGTCTAGCAAGCACCATCTTCAGATGTCCGAATCTCTCAATCATCTTGGAAACAGACTCGTTCTTTAAACAACCAAACAAATCAAACTCTTTTCGTAACAGTTTCTTTTTGTTCTTAACTATTTCAGCACTGCCAATACATTTTATTTTTAATTTTTCCCAAAGGTCTCTCGAATCTTTGTACTCGATCAGTGCAATAATATCATCTCAGACAGATTGGTGAAGCAGAGCAATACACTTTTGTTCAGCAACATATCTTTCAATTTGATTATCTTCTAAGTTCTCATAATCATCTCTCCCAAAATCAAAGCCATTTTTCAAACTTCTCCAACTGGGATACGCAAACGCTTTAAGCCATTCTTCGAATCTGGTAGCCCACCTGTTGTAATCTTCAACAGCCATCAACTTGGGCGGCTTGTTGTATGTTCCGTATGCATGAAATCATCCATCTTAAATGCAAACACGTCACTAAATGGATTCATGAAATCATCCATCTTTCAAGTACCTGAAACAGTCAACAAACACTTAGAAAAATTTTTCGAATTTTGAAAATTTCACTTTCAAACGGAATCAGTTGAAGCGGAATTGCTTCAAACGATATTACTTCTTCAAACGAAATTAAGTTTCTCAAACGAAATTATCCAACAATATCTAATTCCGTGTGGAATTAGATCAATTACAAATGAAATTAAGCTAATTGAAGCGGAATTAGGTTCTTTGAAGCGGAATTAGTAATTTCGTTTTAACACTTCATACGGAATTAGATTCCGTGTGACTTTTCAATCGAAATTAAGAACTTGTTGGCTAATTCCGTGCGGAATTAGGATTTGGTTCAAACGGAATTAAGATGACGTCATTATGTGCATTATGTGCGATCAATTTTTCAAGCGGAATTAAAAGTTTTGTCCAATTTTGATCGAATTAAGGTCCAAATCTTTCACGGATTAGTTAAAACTTTGTTTTACGTGATATATGTGAGTTTTAGCCATTTCAACCGTTAAATTTTGTTCAAATCAGAAAAGAAGGTGTAGAAGTGAGAGAATCCAATGAAATCAAGCTGAATTGGTATAAACTCCTCGTCCTGAGCTCTGATACCACTTGTTGGATCATCGTGTGACCCTAACGAGTCAATCCGATGAGTTCAGCATAAAAAACAAAGGCGAAATCAATGTAATTGACGTAAAACAGCTTGTTCCTTTCTAATTATCTTCTTATTGATTGATTTTGAGCTTTTTACAATTCTGATAACAATTCGGCAGCACCTCGGCTCAGAGACTATGACTTAATTCCGTGTGAAATGACACGATAGATCAAGTATTTATAGGCGATCTAATTCCGCACGAAACTACTTCAAGCAGAATCACATGTTCATGCGAAATCAACTAATTTCGTGCGGAATCACTAATATCGCATGAAACCCTTAATGTCGTTTGAAATGACATAAAACCATTTCAAGCGAAATTACCTAAAGTACTTGTTTTCTTGATTTCTGTGCCCTGATCTAACTTATACAATACAAGACTCAAAAACATTGTCAGAAATATATTCAAATGAATTATCTACCAACCTTTCTGATGATTCCTACTTCTTTGTTTTACCCTTAATCACAATTTTCGGTGTTGTCACTTTTGAAGTTCTTTTCCTCTTTTCTTCACTCACAAACCACCAGGGAGTCTTCTTAAGACTAAGCAACTTCATTCCATCTGTTTCATTATCTGAATTACTATCATCATGTCTCTAGTTTTCTCCCTCTGGTGCAACATAATCAGACTTCTTTAACTTTCCAAACTTATGCCTATACTTCGGTTCATCTTCTGGTTTCACTCCTCTATACACATCCAATCTTTTCAATGTCTCACTATCCATGTGATCCAATGGTAACTCATCACTAGGATCCTTCGGCAAATTTGGAATTTGATCATCTATAAAATTCTGTACAAACCTCAGATACTGGACATATCTTTCACCTTTTATGTTGTCCAGCATGTGATGAAAATCACTTGAGAAATGTTGTATGGCCGATTGAGCACCAAGCTTACAATGATGTTCCGGATGTAATCTGAAGCTACATCATAAGCACCTTTCGTATGTGCTAGAGCATGAATCATACAGTGAACAAGAAATTTGTAAGGCCTACAAAACTTTGACTTTGTTTAGCCTTTATCATTGATGAATCCTGTATATCCCATACGTAATCAGAATCCCTTGCACAATCTTTCAGAACCAATTATGGGATCTTCATCTTTATCCTGCAAATCCAACACTCTTCTAATGTCTCCCACTGTTATCTTCATAGGTAGATCAACATCATTATCGTTTTCGTCTTTGATCCTAACAGCAGAGTGTATCGCCTTCTCTTCTTCCACATAATGTGCAGCATTCCAAAAGAATCTGACGTGAGAGCCGTAGCACTTATGCTTATCTGTTAGTACCTTAAAAATCCTACTCTCCCTTAAAAATGGTATTACGTCTTTGAATGGATCAATGTAAGGAAAACTCTCTTCCAAAATACAACATATAATATGTTTGTTGCTGAAATCAGAAGCCCTTGCCTGCAAAATTTTTTCATTATCAGGATATGCACGCTTATCGAGACACATAGTACACAGTGTAAAAATTTCAACACTTGAAAAAATTTCTAACACTTTACATTGTGCGCACCATTCGAATGAACAAATTGTCGAATGGCCATCCGATCGGATGGTCATCCGCTTGGATGGGTATGGTCTGAATTGGCAAAGGGTTCAAATGAGAAATGGTCCGAAAGACCATTCGACCGGATGACAAAGTAAGCATGAAAGCAACATGGTCTGGATGGTCATTCGACAGAATGGCAAAAAGCATAAAATTGTGTTGGGGTTCGAATGGTCATCTGATCGAATGATCATTCGAGTGGAACACAAATGATCATTCAAGCACAAGATAGTTATATGGTTAGGATGGTCATCCGATTGAATGGTCATCCGAGTGAAAACTGTTAAGCACTAAATGAACATTCAAACAAAATGATGATATGGCTCGGATAGTCATCTGATCGAATTGTTATTCGATTGGATGGTCATTCGAGTGAAAATAGTTAAGAACACTAACACATCAATTCAAATTTTTTCATGATTTTGCAAAATTGAACTCAATTTCTCTTAAAACTATCGCCGATTAACAAATCCCTATGTTCAATTTCTACAAAAATGACCTGATATGTCCTAGATCTGAGAAAAGGTATGTCGGCAGTTCAAACGTGACGAATGGATCTAAGGCCAAATCCAACATGTTTTTGAGGAAATTGGAACGGTAAACACTTAAATCTAAGGCCGATGTACCTAGATCTATGTTCAATTTCATGAAAGTCAAACAATCAAAGCCTAGATCTATGTATGAGACTCTGTCGGCACCGTCGACATGTTTAAACATCAAAAACACATATAAAACATTGAGATCAATGGAACTTACCTTTACCATAGTGAATGATGTGCAAACCAACAAGCCTATGTAAAAGATCCGACAAGAAAATGGCTCAGAATCAAAGTGTGTGTTTGAGAGAAAAAGTGTGAGTGCGTCGGGTGGACAGTCGATCAAATGAGACTATTGACTGTTGAATGGCTTTATATAGGGTGTCATCCACTCGGATGGCCATCCGATCGGATGGTCATCCGTTTGGGTGACTCTCCAAACCAAATTTTCAAAATTCACAATTTTATCAGTTTTTGACATCCACTCAAGTATCCAGGTCCAAGTTAATGACTCTGGTTACTCAAATTTGTCGACCAAGTCCAAGTTAATGACCTTGGTTGACCCGATTCGAACCAACTGACATTTTTAAACAAGCTTTTAACTTTTTCTTGAAAGATACAAGTGTCAATTTTATGAACTTGTTTGACATTTTAAGTTTCTCAAACATTCTGATTAGCTCCCAACCCACTCGTTCAGCAAAACTTTCTCTGCATCGCATCTGAGATTCCGAAGATCAGCTCTCCACAATGGTTTGTCAAGAACTAAAGCAGAAATAAAATCTTTTTGAATTTTTGAAAGCTTATGACAAAACACACTGAAAATCTTTTTGGGTTTAAATCGTAATGAAATAACAGAAACTATATACAAACATATTTTTGTGAGTTGTGTTAGAGGATCATATCAGCTACCAACGTGTCATAGGCACCATTGAGCTTATTACACATTAAGTTTTAAACAATTCACCTAGATTGTCGATATCCTGATCCACTTAAATTCTCACACAAAGTTCAACTGAATCAGGATACAGATTTAGTGTTTTAAGAACTTAACTTATTCGCGTGTCCCACCTCAGAATATACTCTCACATCTAGTGCGAGACCATGAGAGCTCAGGTTAGAACTTCCGTTCAGACAAAGAGATGATGGCTCGACTTTGAGGTGTGTCCCACTTAGGGATCTTCTTTACAACAACACTTGATTCACATCTTTCTATATTTATCATTTTTTATGCTGAGGGAAAGCTTTATATTTAAAGCGCTTAAAGTATTCTACGAGGACTAGGCTATTGCTTCCGCAAAATCAGAAGTCCTGGTATAATACCCTCGATTTGACTAAGTATATAGACCTAGTATCTCAGAAACAGGCAATCTTTCAAACAAGATTTTAGGGGTTACCTATATATCCGAGAAATGTTCCCCACGAAATAAGCAAGATATAGATTTAGGTTTATATCTCGAAAAAGTTTACTAAATGTGTAAAAACCTATCGACACATTATCAGTGAGACCGTTTAACGCTTTTAATCTTTACAAATCTTTAGCGTACCGTGACAGTCTAGCTGATATACTATCATTTCCTCTTTTTACACAAACTCTTTTTTGGGTTTTCTATTGTTTTTTACATTTTGAAATTTCTATTGTTTTTTGCATTTTTTTATTTTTTAATGTTTTTGTATTTTCTGTATAAAACTATCTCCTCCTAAATACCAAAACATCTAAAAGTTGATAAACCAGAGCAGATTGCTTCCCAACGTCCTCTGCTTTGGATTGCTCATCAACGCCAACAATTGCTCCCCCTGACGACAAAAGCTTCATACTGTTAAGTTTTAACAAATATTGAAAACGTGATTTGTCAAACGGTTTTGTGTGCAAGTCAGCTTTTTGTTCATCGGTGTGGATTTTATCAATTCTAATCAACTTCTTCTCGTAGTAATCACGGATGAAGTGATGTCGAATTTCAATATGTTTCGTTTTAGCGTGATGTACCGGGTTTTTAGTTATGTTGATTGCTGCCTCATTATCTACAAAAATAGGAGTAGTAAGAAATTGCAAACCGTAATCCCTTATTTGCTATTGGATCCATAGAATCTGAGAGCAGCAACTGCTTGCTGAGACATACTCTGTGATAACTCGAGTTTCCGAGATTCCACTTTCACATTTATTGCACGTTAACTGTTTGTCTAATTGCTTACTTACACAATTTGTTGCTTTGTAACTGTAAACGTTGTGATTTGATAAAGTGTATTGTGATTGTTGCATGGTTATGTGTTATGTTACGAATGATTTGACAAATACATGAACTTGGTGATGAAACTGTAAATTATATTGTGATGGGTGTGTTTTATGTAAAAGATGATACTTAGGGGTGAGTAGAGTAGTTAGTGAAATCTTAATATGTCACACCCCCAAAATCCACCTGCGGAGTATCACCGCTTGGGAGCGTGACTGACCAGGATCAAGCCACCAATCATATTGAACATGCATTTAATATTAAGTAAAATAACTAAAAACCATCCATTCAATACAAAAGGTGATCAAACAAATCATCGTTTCAAAATGTAGCGGAAGCATAGTAAATAAACCAGTAGTAGTTAACAGTTTTAAGTATCATAATAGTTCAAGAGAAAAGCCACGATCCTTGTCCACAACGACCCGCTTCTCCAGTGCAAGCTCCAAGTACCTAACGATCTGCAAGGCATGTAACAGAATGATCAACAAACTAGTTGAGCGAGTTCACAGTTAATAGTTTAGTTTGGGTAATAATGCGTTCGTTCAGTTAAGTCTCATATCTTATCAGTTCCATCGCGGCCTCCCAGGCATATGTGCGAAGATTAGGTTCATTAGTTCGCGACCGTAGTCTTTACCGACCAGGGTGTGTGCGAAGGCAGTTGAGTAGTTCGTTCGCGACCATAGTCTTTACCAACCAGGGTGTGTGCGAAGGCAGTTCGACAAGTATCATTTAAGCATGCACAACAATCATCCAACCCATTCCCACCCTGGGAACCCATGCCTTGGCTGTGTGAACTCACCTTGATTTGCTCGGTATGCTAGGTTATGCACTCACAAGTAATTAATCACGTCCTATTGTATGCACGTATAACAAATCAGTTCATGTTCGCAATGATACGCGTGCAATTTAATGTTCACATAACAGTCAGTTTGCATATCGGCACAACACGTATTGTTTCACATCAAACCATCAGCTAGTGTACACGAATACCAATGTTAACATTCATCACTAATCATGGCATGCCAAATAAATCAAACATACATTCCAACATTAAAATATGTTCATAATTATATATCTTTCGATCCACCCTTATCTTTCGGTACATTAGTGATCTTTCGATACACAGTTATCACAGTTATCCTTCGGACCGAAAGTTATGTTTCGAACCAATGCCATCTTTCGACCAACTGTCATCTTTCGGTCAACTTAATTATGTTTCGGTCAATGCTATCCTTCGGTCAATGCTCCTATGGTTCGGTCAAAGCTATCCTTCGGTCAACACTACTATGGTTCGACTAACAAGCATCTTTCGACCACAACTATGTTTCGAGTAGCAATATCTTTCGACAATTAACAGTTACGTTTGATCACAATCAGTTACGGATATCATGCAGTCAATTACAGAAACAGAAACCCTAATCATCTACAGCCGTCATCATCATTAACAAGCACATTTCATATATTCAATCTCAAGAACCCTAACCGAAATCATGAACAATAACCATATTCATTCGGATTACTATCAAGACATAACAACCTCATGTAAACTGATTTCATAATAACCCGATTTCACTAATATATCAACAAGTTATCAATCCGGAGCATACATCGTCACAGTAACATAACAAGCACCATTGAATCGATTTAAACTTATTATCATGCCATACAACTACAAGATCATCTTTATACGATTCCTATCATTCAACATACAATCAATTCGAGTCGTTCTTAATCAAAGCATGTAATAATAATAACATCATGTCATCAACGATGATAGTGAAACACTAACCGGATTAGGGGATTGAAACTAGTGGGGTTTCGGGTGCACAAGAACTTTCAGCCGACTCCAAGACTTCGAGAGAGAGGGAAAGGTATTAGGGTTTTTAGAAACTAACTGCCGGTTACATGCATCACGTATTTAAACGTATTACAGAAATGGGCCAAGCCCATTAGAAAGGCTGGGCCGAAAGATGTCGAAGGATGGAGTCTTTGGTCGAAGGATATGTTTCGAGATCCTTCGAACCGGAAGCTGATCCTTCGAGTCGAAGGATATGTTTCGAGATCCTTCGAACTGTGTGCCATGCTTCGTGATCTAGACTAAGTGTTTTTAATAATAAATCTAATATTATATTCTACCACAGCAAGTAATCACATATGACAAAACGACAATACGTTTCATTAAAATACATCGCGTACAATTTCAAGTCCACAATCCAAACAACTAAACAGTCAAAGTCAACGCGCATTTAATGCGAAAGTGAAAGTCAGAAACTCGAGTTGTCACATAATAACTCTTAACCCTAACCTCCCTCACAATCACCTCACAATCATCATACAATCATCTCCTACAATCATCTTCTTCATCATTTGCATAAGCTCTCAATCATCACTCTTGATCCCTCTCTTCATCTAGAATCAATCTAAGGTAAACGTTTAATGATTATTTGTTGTTAATCCTTGATTATGTGATTCATGCAAAACCCTAGTTCTACATATAATGGTTCTGTGTTTACTGATCAATTCTGATTATTGTGAAATGAATATGATTAGTTGCTTAATCATTTGTCTGACACTAAAATGCTTGATATGATAGAGATGTTGGATGTTGATTAGATTACTGCATTGTGAATGTATGAAAACTAGGGTTCTTGATCGTAAAACGTAACTGTTACATTGAACTTGAATATTCGCATAATTGATGTTAGGCCCGACCTTTTAATTGTAGCATGGTCCGACTTTTGTGTTTTCAGTATATAGTCCGAACTTTATGAGAGTGTTTGGATCCGAGCTTTAGTTATTATGTAATGTCCGAACTTTAACACATGAAGGTCCGAGTTTTTGGATACATGAAGGTACGAATTCTATTTGAATGAATGATCTGAGTTTTAGTTGTAATCACATGGTCCGAATTTATATATGAGATGCATATGGGGTCCGAATTTTATAAGGGTATGCTCATATGTCCGAGTTTCAAGGGATTTATGTTGGTCCGAGTTTCATGGGGGGAGTGTTCAGGTCCGACTTTTGCATGGATATAGGGTCCGACTTTTGATGCTTTTCATAGTCTGAGTTTCATGATGCTTATATGTCCGAATTTTTGTGTAAAGAAGCCAAGGTCCGAACTTTATGAGAGACACTTGGTCCGAATTTTTGTCAGGGACTTGAGGTCCGAATTTCTGCAGATATATATATGGTTCGAATTTCTGCTTATATATATGTATTGTCCGAACTCTTTGTTGATATGCTTGATCCGAGTTTTAGATAATATGTATAATCCGAGTTTCTGTTAACTCTATTTATTCAGTTAGCTTATTTGTTCTGTTAGATGCTAACTCTGTTAAGTGTGTTATTGGATGATTATATTGGAATAAACTGCAATAGACAACAATATGGTACATGAATGGCATGAAATTGATTAACTGCTTATGCGGTACATGAGGCTAACTGCCAAGCACTTTGTGACATAGTTTGCATGTGAAATTTGACCAACATGAACTGACTGTGTGTAAACGCATAACCTTAGACCTTGATTGATTGATTGATTACTTTCGAGCACATAGTTTAGCATACCGAGCAAACCACGGTGAGTTCACACTCCTACCAAGGCATGGGATTCCCGGGGTTTGGGAATGGGATTGAAGGAATGAGATTGAATAGATACTTGTACTTACACTGTTACTAGACTATCTACCATCGTCCTCGGATGCGAAGGATACATACGTAAAACCTACGTATACTTGTACTCATCACTGTCCTCAGGTTGCGAAGGACACTTACGTAAAACCTACGTAAACTTATACTCACTACTGCCTAGGATTGTGACAGGCACTTACGTAAAACCTACGTAAACCCCCGCATACCACTGTCCTCGGTTTGTGAAGGACACTTACGTAAAACCTACGTAAACCTTGTACGTACTACTGTTCTCGAGTTAAGAAGAACACTTATGGTTACAAGTAGTCTAGTGTATATGCAACTATGGGAAGCCCCCACTAATAGAACATACTATCAGCCTAGTAGAGCCACATGTTACGAAACAAACTTACCATTACAAACTTACTTACTGTGAACTCGCTCAACTAGTTTTTGACTCTCTATTACATGCCTTGCATGTCGTTAGGTATACTTGGAGCTTGCACTGGGAGGCGCGGTCGTTGTGGACAAGGATCGTGAATGCTTTGATTAAACATTATGACATATGCTTCCGCTAAACTTTGATATTGCACTTATGTTTTGAACACCTTTCATATGGATTGGTTTGGTTTAATAACATTTACTCTTACTATTTACGTTGTTCTATATGATTGGTGGCTTGATCCTGGTCAGTCACGCCTCTAAGCGGTGATACTCCGCGTGTGGATTTTGGGGATGTGACAGATTGGTATCAGAGCCATTGGTTATAGAGAACTTGGTTTTAATAAGGGAAAAACGTTTTTATTAAAACCAGACTATAACCAGTACAGTGCTCAACGATCCACAACGACGCCTCACTCCACGTGCAAGACTCAACATTCTAGGTAATAAGGTTTATGTTTATTGCCTACATGCTGGAATTACATAGAACTTTGCTCGTGTTATGCTTAGATTACATTGTCTACTATTCGTTATTGCTTGAGAACACCTGTGTGCTTACTCTCTTCTGTCATCGCACTATTCGCGAACGCTCTCTCACATATGTTATATTTGCTATGAAGATCATGGCCGGATGTATTAACTTGACTCAAGCCCAGTTGACAGCTCTTATCAACGAACAAGTTGTTGCGGCACTTGCAGCCGCACAAGAAGGAGGTATACCCTCCAGTCGTAACTTACACTAGGATCTTTAGATCCTACATTCCTAAACCATCTCTTGTGTTTAACCTTGTCCTGTTCTTATATACACAACAGGTCAACACGCCCAGCCACCTGTTTGCACTTTCAAGAATTTCATGGACTGTCGTCCAAGCACGTTCAGTGGCACGGAGGGGGCAGTGGGACTCCTCCATTGGTTTGAAAAGCTCGAGTATGTGTTTGAAATGTGTGAATGCCCTGAGGCTCGCAGGGTGAAGTACGCCACTGGCACACTGGAAGGAATCGCACTGACTTGGTGGAATGCGCAAGTCCAACTTTTAGGATTGGCAGCTGCTAACGCCACTCCTTGGAATGATTTCAAGGAGCTGATTAAACGGGAATACTGCACACGCGACGACATCCACAAGTTAGAAGTGGAGTTCTTTCATTTGAAGATGACTGGGTCGGAAATTGAGGCTTATACTAAAAGGTCAAACGAGTTGGCCGTTCTGTGTCCAGCTATGGTGGACCCTCCTATCAGACGCATTGAGTTGTATCTCAAGGGGTTGGAACCAGAAATTCAAAGCCACGTGACATCGGCCAACCTTGCTAACATCCAGGATATTCAGCGCCTTGCTCATCGCCTCGCGGATCAGGCAGTGGAACAAGACAGGCTGCCTAAACGTATCAGCGCTGCTACTACCGTTACCACTTCTGCTACACCTGCCACTCCCAGTGACAACAAGAGAAAATGGGAGGGGGATTCCAGCAAAGGTTCAACTTCAATTCAGTCTCAGGTGCAGCAGTGAAAGACTGACAACTATCAGAGCCCTAGTCAGCAATCTTTGGGCAGTCACAGGCAGGGTGGTTATCGAGGGAACCTCCCAAGGTGTAACAATTGTAACAGACACCACAGTGGCCAGTGCAACAAGGGTTGTAGGAGCCCATGGCCTGCGAATCAGAATCAGCAACAGCAGCAAACACCGCAGAATCAGCAACAGGGCAACAAGGGATGTTTTCATTGTGGCGCTGAAGGTCACTTCAAAAGACACTGCCCTCAGTTAAACCGAAACCAGAACAACAACAACAACAACAACAACAATAACCAAGGCAACGGAAACAACAACGGTGGGAACAACAACAACAACAAAGCTAGGGGACGTTTATTTGTGCTGGGGCAGGGTGATGCCAGAAATGATCCCAACGTAGTTATGGGTAAGTTTCTTCTTGATGACTTTTATGTTACTGTATTGTTTGATTCGGGTGCGAATACAAGTTATGTGTCTTTGAAAGTTAGCCAAATGTTAAAACGTGCACCAACTCCCCTAAACACCAAACATGTCGTAGAGTTAGCTAATGGTAAAAGTCTAGAGGCCACACACATAGTTCAGGGTTGTAATCTTATCCTCGCTGGTCAGACTTTCTCCATCGACCTCATTCCTATAGTTCTGGGTAGTTTTGACATCGTCATTGGTATGGATTGGTTATCCAAGCAGCAAGCAGAGATCCTATGTAAGGAGAAGATCATTCGTATTCCCCGTTCTGGTAAAGAACCTCTCGAAGTTCAAGGTGACAAGAGTGGTGCTGTGGTTGGCATCATCTCCTTCCTGAAGGCTCAGAAATGTTTACGAAAGGGTCACACTTCCATTTTGGCACTTGTTACTGATGCATCAATGAAAGAGAAAAGAATAGAGGATATCCCAGTTGTATGCGAATTTCCTCAAGTGTTTCCTGAAGATTTACCTGGTCTACCGCCTCATCACCAGGTCGAATTCCAGATTGAACTAGCTCCTGGAGCAGCACCCATAGCTCGCGCACCGTATCGTTTAGCTCCAACTGAATTGGAAGAACTATCAAAGCAACTACAAGAGCTCTTGGATAAGGGCTTTATTCGTCCTAGCTCTTTGCCTTGGGGAGCCCCAGTGTTATTCGTGAAAAAGAAGGACGGTACCTTCAGGATGTGCATAGATTACCGCGAACTGAACAAAGTGACAGTGAAGAATCGCTATCCTCTTCCACGTATTGACGACTTATTCGATCAGTTGCAAAGGTCGAGCTACTACTCCAAGATTGATCTAAGGTCAGGTTACCATCAGCTGAGAGTCCGGGATGAGGACGTCTCTAAGACAGCATTCAGAACTCGCTACGGCCACTACGAGTTTCTAGTCATGCCATTCGGGCTAACGAACGCGCCTGCAGTTTTCATAGATCTTATGAACAGGGTGTGCAAGCCTTATTTAGACATGTTTGTAATTGTTTTTATCGACGACATCCTGATCTACTCCAAGAGTCAGGAGGAACACAAGCAGCACTTACGACTTATCTTAGAACTTCTTCCAAAGGAACAACTGTACGCCAAGTTTTCAAAATGCGACTTCTGGCTTCGTGAAGTCCACTTCCTAGGCCATGTGGTAAACAAGGATGGGATTCATGTCGATTGTCACACCCCGACCGCGTATAACATGCAACCGCGGCGGAAAACGTCGGGGAGTGTTGTGGAAAGAATTAATTGTTTCATAACCATGGCATACAAGTTGTATTTTATTTATAAACAAGAGTGCTACATCGTTCCAAAATAAGAAATACAAAGTTTATAACATATTTAAACTAGCCTATCTTCATTTTTAGTCTCTAAGGCACAGGTCCGCCCTAGTATCGTGATCAACATCTTATGGAACAGCTCCTGAAAACACATGTGAAAGTAGGTACGTCAGCATAAAAATGCCTGTGAGATACATTGGTTTTGTGAAAATGGGATTCATGACTTGAGTTTTAAAGAAATGCTTGATAACAGTCAGTCATGAACCTTGTAATTTGTCTCGCTTTGTAAGCCATTTGAAAAACGATAATATCAGATGATATGTATAGATAAATGTAAGGTTAATTGAATAACCCAGTAAAATGAGTTGAATAAGATAAGTTGTTTTGTAAGACAATGTTTTATGAAAAGTATTTATTTGTATAAAATGTTATATGTCTAAACTGAAATGATTTAGATAACGCTAAGATATGTAATATTATACAAACATTTATATATAGGAAGTACCAGCGGCGTATCCACCATGTTTGCATCATATTACATACTCCACGTTACTCAAACCATTTACCCAAACCATCCACCATGTAAGATTGTTCTTGTATAACCCAATTGTCAAGTGTTATTGTGTAAATCATGTCAAATGTCTATGTTCAATGTAAATCATGTAATGTGTATCCCAAAATGTATCATGTACGGTAAGCGAAATGTATCAACTTAAACCATATGTAAAATGCACAAAACAAGTCGTTGAAGTAAAACGTGGTTTAAATCAACGTTATGTTCTGTGGAAAAATGCATGCTCTATTGATATTAACATTTATGCGGTATTGTGAAATATGCATACATCCAAGCCTTGAGACTGCGGCGATAAACCCTTAAACAAATTAAAGGTATATCTAAGTTATGTATATCGAATTCGGTCATTCCTTCCAATCCTATCAAACCCAGGATTTCAGGAACGGGAGTTGTCAATTCCTATGGTACCACTACCTACTAACGAACGGCATAGCTAATGTTAATGAATGTATTGTCCCATGTTAAACAAACCAAATGTCATAACAAAATGAAGGCATGTGATGTAAACAATTGTACTAAGTATGCTAAATAAACATACGAAGCAGAAATGTTCATGTAAATCAATGTGCCCATATGCTGAGTAAACATATGCAGCAGAAATGTTCATGTAAATCAATGTGCCCATATGCTGAGTAAACATATGCAACAGAAATGTTCATGTAAATCAGTGTGTCCATACGCTGAGTAAACATATGCAACAGAAATGTTCATGTAAATCAATGTGTCCATATGCTGAGTAAATATATGCAACAGAAATGTTCATGTAAATCAATGCGTCCATATGCTGAGTAAACATATGCAACAAAAATGTAATGTAAATCAATGTACTAAGTACGCACACAATGGGCATACATAGCATGAAATGTAATGAAATCATGTACTATAATGTACTAATGAGCATAGCAGATATACGATGTGAAAACATGGAAAGCATGAAAGTTACAGATAGGCACATGTGTTTCACCCCAAAACAGTTTAGAAAACGGTAAAAGAGGGGTTCTATGTACTCACCTGAGATTGCTTTGGAGTTCTTGTGTAACAACCAAACAATGCTAGGCCACGGAATATCAAACGGCACCTAATAGGTAGCTATGTTAATATACCGGACCTAAAATCGGAGGAACGGATAGTATGCGGGTTCGTAAACCAAACGAGTATGGGGACTCGTGTAATATGGTTTAACAAAGCCTACATACTAAAATGAAACTCAACCTAGGTGCTTGCGACCCATCACGACCCGCTTAGGTAGCTTATGCTACCTTAACGCGTCGTTCGCGTAGAACGCGTTTGGAACGCCTAATATCGTGACCACAAGGCATAACCTCGGAAGGTTATAGTTATGGTCACCTAATGTGTTTGGTCGGATCCTAATGATCGACCAAATGGGTCGGGTTCGAAAGTATAAGCGATGGTTTAGATCGCTTACCTTACGACCCTATATAAGCACTAAAGTAAAAGTGACGAGCTAAGCATGTTAGAACATGCTTAACTAAGATTAGAAAACAGGTTTGGCATCAAAACAAACGGCTTTGATGCTCACGAGTAGTTTGGTTACAAAATACGCAAGAATGCGCATTTTGGCCGAAACTACGACTCGTCACTGAGCCTATATAACGTGGTGATCAGTAGGTATAGTCACTACGGACTATAACCATCGTGATCACGCTCACGTTATGAAGTTCTAATGAACTTCGCATCGACCATAAACTGGTCAATGCAGAAAGTCAAACATAGTTCGACTTTCAGACTCGAAAAGCGATAAAACAACGAAGGAACACTTACAAAGGATCCCCGAAAGCTAATCTTGATCAAAGAAACTCAGGTATGAAGCAATACTTCAACTTAGAGCTTTTTAGATCAGATTCTTGTGGGTTTTTGCAAGAATGGGGGGGGGGGTATTTATAGGAAAAGCATAACCGTTAGGATCGTTTATTGAATACCGTGCCACGATCTCGCCCGTACACTTGTCGAATTATTGTGGTTACTGAATAATGACCCTTGGCTCTTGATTGGGTGAAAGGGCATTGCCCCTTGAATGAACGAAAGGCCAACTGCAAGTGGATTCAATGAATCTGCTATACTGGGGACCCCTTACGGACCGTATGGCTTATGGCTTATGGTCCGTAAGCCCCTACTTTGGCAGATTTACAATTTTGGTCCCTGCAGCTCCAAAACTTGGTATTTGATGCGTTTTTGACACGTTTAAGCCCCGTTAACCCCATTACAAAGCTCTAAAATGAAGTTAAAGTATAGGGAACTTAAAATGTGCTCAAAAATATCTCGGATGTCGGTTTGTTTGGCCGTACGGTCGCGATGTTCGGTTAATTACGACGGAATGCGCATAAGCGCGAAAGACGATCCAAATTGCGCGACGAATGGATTTTTCTCATGCCATACACTAAGGCATAATATAAGGATGTTTACATAAATTTTTGGGTGTCCGGATGTATTCAGAACGTAAGTTATGCGCAAAAGTGCAAACATGTGCACTTTTTGACATTTTTAGCCCATGAATGATCCAAAAGTTTGTTTTAGCATACCAAACCCCTCAAAGCCTATTTCTAAGCTATGTAAAGGATATTTATGGTATGTTTAACTTATGAACATGTTCCGGAATGTTCGTTACAGTTCGAATTGGCATACTTTCGCAGTTTGTCAATTTTAGTCCCTGTAAGCGAATTAACTTGTTTTCGCCATACCAAAGCCTTCAAAACTTATTTCTAAGTTATGTAAGGTTATTTAAGGTATGTTGAGTATATGTTGATGTTCCGGAGTATTTGTCGCATTAAACTGAGTACGTTTAAGCACCGGTTAGCCTATAACTCTCTAGAAAGCGATGTAGAGTTTGAAATTGAGCAAAAGTCAAAACATGAAAAATGTAAAACACAACCAAACAAACATTGGGATCAAATAACATTGTTTTATTGATAATAGAACTGTTCACAATGATTACAAGCACAAATGTTACAGTCTCCCCTACTTGTGGAAATTTCGTCCCGAAATTTATTTAGAGGAAACTCGTGGAAACAGATGCGGATATTTCGCCTTCATTTGATCTTCACGTTCCCAAGTAAACTCGGGTCCACGTTTAGATTCCCAGCGAACCTTGACCAAAGGAATGCGCTTGTGTTTAAGCCACTTGACTTCACGTTCCATTATTTCTACCGGTTTCTCAACAAATTTCAGTGTTTTATCAACACGAATCTCGTCAAGCGGTATGTGGAGGTTCTCATCAGCTAAACACCTCAAGTCTGTAGGCTACCTTACCGATTCTTTCGACGATCTTGAATGGTCCAACGTATCTAGGTGCAAGTTTTCCTTTCTTTCCAAATCTGATCACACCTTTCCAAGGTGAGACCTTAAGTAATACACGATCACCGACTTGAAAATCCAAGGGCTTGCGTTTTAGGTCCGCGTAACTCTTTTGACGGCTTCTAGCTGTCTGAAGGTTATCACGAACTTTCTTAACCTTATCTGTTGTCTCTAAAATGAGGGCAGGTCCAGTAAGTTGAGCCTCGCCAATCTCATTACAGCAGACTGGTGAACGACATTTTCGACCATAGAGAGCCTCGAAAGGAGCCATGTTGATGCTGGAGTGATAACTGTTGTTGTAGGAGAATTCAATCAATGGAAGATGTGAATCCCAACTACCACCAAAATCGATCACACAAGCTCTAAGCATATCCACCAGTGTCTGGATTGTTCTTTCAGATTGACCATCCGTTTGCGGATGATAGGCTGTGCTCAGATTAAGTTGGGACCCCATAGCAGATTGCATGGTTCTCCAAAAATGAGAAGTGAAACGAGCATCTCTGTCAGAAATGATGTTCAAAGGAACACCATGTCGAGCTACAATTTCATCTACATATATTTGAGCAAGTTTGTCAGCCGAAAAATCCTCACGGATTGGCAAGAAATGCGCTGACTTGGTAAGACGATCAACGACTACCCAGATGGCATCGTGACCCTTCTTTGTGCGCGGGAGTTTGGTAATGAGATCCATAGTAATGTTTTCCCATTTCCAAACTGGGATCTCTGGTTGCTCCAATAATCCGGAAGGACGCTGATGTTCAGCCTTAACCTTAAGACAAGTAAGGCATTTGGATACGTATAAGGCAATGTCTTTCTTCATACCAGGCCACCAATACTGAATACGAAGATCCTTATACATCTTATCTGAGCTAGGATGAATAGAATAACGAGACTTATGGGCTTCATCCATAAGCAAGGTACGAAGATCATCTTGGCTTGGGACCCACAAACGGTCCATGAAGTAATACGATCCATTGTCCTTCAGTTCAAGAGCAGGTGTTATGTGATAAGGAAATTCCTTATCCATCAAACCTTGCGAAACACAAGATTGTTGAGCCTGAGAAATACGGGTTGGATATCGGATTGAGCTTGAATAACAGATTGGACACGTACACAATGAAGCTTAGTACGTTCCTTGCGACTCAAAGCATCGGCCACGACATTCGCCTTACCAGGATGGTAGCGAATCTCGCAGTTATAGTCGTTTAGAAGTTCAACCCAACGTCGTTGTCTCATGTTGAGTTCTTTCTGATTGAAGATATGCAGAAGACTTTTGTGGTCCGTGAAAACCACACATTTTGTACCGTAAAAATAGTGTCTCCAGATCTTAAGAGCGAAGACAACTGCACCCAACTCAAGATCATGAGTGGTGTAGTTCTTCTCATGTATCTTCAACTGCCTCGATGCGTATGCTATGACTTTGTTCCTTTGCATCAGGACGCAGCCAAGACCTAATTTAGATGCGTCGCAATAAACGACGAAATCATCATTGCCCTCAGGCAATGTTAGGACAGGCGCGTCGCAAAGCTTTTGTTTCAAAGTCGGAAATGCTTCCTCTTGTTTGACTCCCCAATCAAATGGCTTGTTCTTCCGAGTTAGAGCAGTTAGAGGAACTGCAATCTTCGAGAAATTCTCAATGAAGCGGCGATAATAACCCGCTAGACCAAGAAAAGAACGAACCTCAGTAGGAGTAGTTCGCGTATCCCAATCCTTGATCGCACTGATCTTGGAGGGATCTACATGAATACCTTGTTCGTTGACAATATGTCCTAAGAATTGAACTTCTTTAAGCCAAAATTCACACTTGGAGAATTTGGCGAAAAGTTGCTCTTTCTTTAGGAGTTCCAATGTAAGACGAAGATGTTGCTCATGATCAGCTCGCGTCTTAGAATATATTAAAATGTCATCAATGAAAACGATGATGAACTTATCCAAATAAGGCTTGCAGACCCTATTCATCAAGTCCATGAAAACAGCAGGAGCATTAGTCAAACCGAATGGCATGACTGTGAACTCGTAATGCCCATAACGAGTGCGGAACGCTGTCCTGGGAATATCTTCCTCATGCACTCGAAGTTGATGATATCCAGATCGCAGATCAATCTTCGAAAAGTATGAAGCACCTTACAATTGATCAAAGAGATCATCAATGCGAGGTAGGGGATATCGATTCTTGATGGTAAGCTTGTTAAGCTCACGATAATCGATACACATCCTAAAAGATCCATCATTCTTCTTGACAAAAAGAACGGGAGCACCCCAAGGTGAAAAGCTAGGACGGATAAAACCTTTGTCGGAGAGCTCCTGAAGCTGTTTAGATAATTCTTGCATCTCAGACGGTGCAAGACGGTATGGAGCTCTGGCAATGGGATTTGCACCAGGTACGAGATCAATACGGAACTCGACTTGGCGTGCTGGAGGTAGACCAGGTAACTCTTCAGGGAAAACTTCAGAATAATCCCGAACGACAGGAATATCTGAAATAGTCTTACCCTTTCCTTTATCTGCTGTAACATGTGCTAAGAAAGCCACATAGTTCTTCCGAAGATACTTCCGTGCTTTAAAACAAGACATAAGTTTGAGACCACCGGCAGGCTTCTCACCACGAACCTGTAGGATCTCGCCTGTCGACAGTGGCACACGAACAATCTTCTCAGAACAAACTATCTCTGCACGATGCTTAGATAACCAATCCATTCCCACTATGACGTCGAAGCTTCCAAGTTGCATTGGCGTGAGGTCAATAGGAAAAATATGGTCGTTAAGGTTTAACTGGCAGTTGCGTAGAACAGAATTAAGAACAATGGGTTCACCACTGGCAACCTCTACTGTCAAAGGTTTACTTAGTTTTGTTCTAGACACGCGAAGCATTGTCTCAAAAGACAATGACACAAAACTCTTGTCGGCACCCGAATCAAAAAGAACAGATGCTGGCTGATTATTAATAAAGAACGTATCGTTCACCACCTCGTTGTCTGCTTGTGCTTCTTGTGCATTCATGTTGAAGACTCGACCTCGAGCCTGAGCCTGATTCTGGTTTGCATTCTGGTTCTGGTTGGCTAGTCTTGGACACTGATTTCTGTAGTAGGTCAGATCCCCACAGTTATAACAAGCACCTGGTGGGTAGTTTGGTCGTGCAGCCTGACCCTGTTGCTGAGCAACTTATTGAGCAGGGTTCTGAACTGCGCGATTCTGAGCAAACCGACAAACATCGGCAAGATGACCCGACTTCCCACAGTTAGTACAGAAACGGCACTGATATTGCGGCTGATGGTGACTGTTGCATTGATTGCACAAAGGTGCACTTCCTGAATAAGGCTTCTTTGCTGGAGGCTGGTTGGGAGCTGCCTGGTTAGCTTGGGTAGTGACAACATAGTTTTGGGAAGCCTTACGCTTCCTTGACCCCCTTGAGGAACCAGAATCCTTTCCCTTCTTGTTTTGACCTTTCTTGCTATCTTCCTTGTCAGCCGACTGCTTCTTGCCCTTGTCACGCTTCCTATGCAATTTATTCTTTCGAATCTGCGACTCAGTCAACATCGCTGATAACTCGATTGCTTGACGGAGTGTGGTAGGGTTGCTACCAGTAAGGATGTCTTGTACTGAGTCAGGTAGGCCGTCGATGTACCTTTCGATGGCCTTATCGAGTGGGGTAACCATAGTCGGGCAAAGTAGACTCAACTCCTTAAACCTATCAGTATAAGCCCTGTGCTCGCCACTATCTTGCTTCAAAACATCAAATTCTTTCTCCAACGCTCATTGCTCATGACGAGGACAAAACTCCCTCATCATAAGAGCTCTCAGTTCAGCCCATGTCTGAGCTAGAGCAACTTCTGCACCTTGATCTCTCATAACCCCGTTCCACCACGTAAGAGCCCTCTTCTGAAACACACTCGAAGAAAACTCGACCTTGCGATTGTCAGGACACTGCACATGACGGAAAGTGTTCTCGATGCTCTCGAACCACTGAAGAAGCCCAGTTGCTCCCTCAGAACCACTAAACTTGAGTGGCTTAGCCGAGTTAAAATCTTTGTATTTGCATGTACCATTATTGTTGTTGTTGGCCTGGTTCCATTGAGCAAAGAGATTTGGGAATTGAGCAGCCATCTGCTGCACAATAATTTCTGCCAGCACGGCAGTAGCTATCTGGTTGTCGCGTCGAGGAGGCATTCTAGAAGAGAAAAACATGAAATGAAACAAGTGAGATGATTGGATGAAGAGAATGAGATGAAGCAAAATCAACAAAAGCAAAGATGGCGGTTATGCATCGCAAAGCAAACAAGCGACATGAAATGTCTAGTCAAAGTAAATGGGTCAGAATTAGTGTATCGAGAAGACATGCTCGCCTATAAGTGAACACTCACCCCAAGAGTCCCCAGGTAAGAGTGACTGGTCCGATTATGTGGAGTTGTACGAACACTCTAGCCTTAGACAGAAAACCCAGGGTACAGGCATTCACTCTTCCAGTTCGCATGTGTTCACACTATTAACCCAAAACTTTGACGAGATTTTTTTTTTGAGAATCCAAAGGGTTCAAAACCATATAACAGAGGGTTCAAAACCTAGTAATCAATCATCCTAGAACAGATGATTAATTTTCAAAGCGGATTCGGAACCGAAGTTCCCGTTGTGGTTATCACCTAAGGATAGGTGATGTGCATGTTTTAAACTCTAAACACAAGATAACTTGTGTTAGGGTCCTAGAAAGTTATAGTCTAGGTCAAAGCATTACTAATAACCTAATTCCCTATAACCAATGGCTCTGATACCAACTCTTCTGTCACACCCAAACCGCGTATAACATGCAACCGCAGCGGAAAACGTCGGGGAGTGTTGTGGACAGAATTAATTGTTTCATAACCATGGCATACAAGTTGTATTTTATTTATAAACAAGAGTGCTACATCGTTCCAAAACAAGAAATACAAAGTTCATAACATATTTAAACTAGCCTATCTTCATTTTTAGGCTCTAAGGCACAGGTCCGCCCTAGTATCGTGATCAACATCTTATGGAACGGCTCCTGAAAACACATGTGAAAGTAGGTACGTCAGCATAAAAATGCCTGTGAGATATATTGGTCTTGTGAAAATGGGATTCATGACTTGAGTTTTAAAGAAATGTTTGATAACAGTCAGTCATGAACCTTGTAATTTGTCTCGCTTTGTAAGCCATTTGAAAACGATAATATCAGATGATATGTATAGATAAACGTAAGGTTAATTGAATAACCCAGTAAAATGAGTTGAATAAGATAAGTTGTTTTGTAAGACAATGTTTTATGAAAAGTATGTTATTTGTATAAAATGTTATATGTCTAAACTGAAATGATTTAGATAACGCTAAGATATGTAATATTATACAAACATTTATATATAGGAAGTACCAGCGGCGTATCCACCATGTTTGCATCATATTACATACTCCACGTTACTCAAACCATTTACCCAAACCATCCACCATGTAAGATTGTTCTTGTATAACCCAATTGTCAAGTGTTATTGTGTAAATCATGTCAAATGTCTATGTTCAATGTAAATCATGTAATGTGTATCCCAAAATGTATCATGTACGGTAAGCGAAATGTATCAACTTAAACCATATGTAAAATGCACAAAACAAGTCGTTGAAGTAAAACGTGGTTTAAATCAACGTTATGTTCTGTGGAAAAATGCATGCTCTATTGATATTAACATTTATGCGGTATTGTGAAATATGCATACATCCAAGCCTTGAGACTGCGGCGATAAACCCTTAAACAAATTAAAGGTATATCTAAGTTATGTATATCGAATTCGGTCATTCCTTCCAATCCTATCAAACCCAGGATTTCCGGAACGGGAGTTGTCAATTCCTATGGTACCACTACCTACTAACGAACGGCGTAGCTAATGTTAATGAATGTATTGTCCCATGTTAAACAAACCAAATGTCATAACAAAATGAAGGCATGTGATGTAAACAATTGTACTAAGTATGCTAAATAAACATACGAAGCAGAAATGTTCATGTAAATCAATGTGCCCATATGCTGAGTAAACATATGCAGCAGAAATGTTCATGTAAATCAAAGTGTCCATATGCTGAGTAAACATATGCAACAGAAATGTTCATGCAAATCAATGTGTCCATATGCTGAGTAAATATATGCAACAGAAATGTTCATGTAAATCAATGCGTCCATATGCTGAGTAAACATGTGCAACAAAAATGTAATGTAAATCAATGTACTAAGTACGCACACAATGGGCATACATAGCATGAAATGTAATGAAATCATGTACTATAATGTACTAATGAGCATAGCAGATATACGATGTGAAAACATGGAAAGCATGAAAGTTACAGATAGGCACATGTGTTTCACCCCAAAACAGTTTAGAAAACGGTAAAAGTGGGGTTCTATGTACTCACCTGAGATTGCTTTGGAGTTCTTGTGTAACAACCAAACAATGCTAGGCCACGGAATATCAAACGGCACCTAATAGGTAGCTATGTTAATATACCGGACCTAAAAGCGGAGGAACGGATAGTATGCGGGTTCGTAAACCAAACGAGTATGGGGACTCGTGTAATATGGTTTAACAAAGCCTACATACTAAAATGAAACTTAACCTAGGTGCTTGCGACCCATCACGACCCGTTTAGGTAGCTTATGCTACCTTAACGCGTCGTTCGCGTAGAACGCGTTTGGAACGCCTAATATCGTGACCACAAGGCATAACCTCGGAAGGTTATAGTTATGGTCACCTAATGTGTTTGGTCGGATCCTAATGATCGACCAAATGGGTCGGGTTCGAAAGTATAAGCGATGGTTTAGATCGCTTACCTTACGACCCTATATAAGCACTAAACTAAAAGTGACGAGCTAAGAATGTTAGAACATGCTTAACTAAGATTAGAAAACAGGTTTGGCATCAAAACAAATGACTTTGATGCTCACGAGTAGTTTGGTTACAAAATACGCAAGAATACGCATTTTGGCCGAAACTACGACTCGTCACTGAGCCTAGATAACGTGGTAATCAGTAGGTATAGTCACTACGGACTATAACCATCGTGATCACGCTCACGTTATGAAGTTCTAATGAACTTCGCATCGACCATAAACTGGTCAATGCAGAAAGTCAAACATAGTTCGACTTTCGGACTCAAAAAGCGATAAAACAACGAAGGAACACTTACAAAGGATCCCCGAAAGCTAATCTTGATCAAAGAAACTCAGGTATGAAGCAGTACTTCAACTTAGAGCTTTTTAGATCAGATTCTTGTGGGGTTTTGCAAGAATTGGGGGGGGGGGGGGGTATTTATAGGAAAAGAATAACCGTTAGGATCGTTTATCGAATACCGTGCCATGATCTCGCCCGTACACTTGTCGAATTATTGTGGTTACTGAATAATGACCCTTGGCTCTTGATTGGGTGAAAGGGCATTGCCCCTTGAATGAACGAAAGGCCAACTGCAAGTGGATTCAATGAATCTGTTGTACTGGGGACCCCTTACGGACCGTATGGCTAATGGCTTACGGTCCGTAAGCCCCTAGTTTGGCAGATTTACAGTTTTGGTCCCTGCAACTCCAAAACTTGGTATTTGATGCGTTTTTGACACGTTTAAGCCCCGTTAACCCCATTTCAAAGCTCTAAAATGAAGTTAAAGTATAGAGAACTAAAAATGTGCTAAAAAATATCTCGGATGTCGGTTCGTTTGGCCGTACGGTCGCGATGTTCGGTTAATTACGACGGAATGCGCATAAGCGCGAAAGACGATCCAAATTGCGCGACGACTGGATTTTTCTCATGCCATACACTAAGGCATAATATAAGGATCTTTACATAAATTTTTGGGTGTCCGGATGTATTTAGAACGTAAGTTATGCGCAAAAGTGCAAACTTGTGCACTTTTTGACATTTTTAGCCCCTGAATGATCCAAAAGTTTGTTTTAGCATACCAAACCCCTCAAAGCCTATTTCTAAGCTATGTAAAGGATATTTATGGTATGTTTAACTTATGGACATGTTCCAGAATGTTCATTACAGTTCGAATTGGCATACTTTTGCAGTTTGTCAATTTTAGTCCCTGTAAGCGAATTAACTTGTTTTCGCCATACCAAGGCCTTCAAAACTTATTTCTAAGTTATGTAAAGGTTATTTAAGGTATGTTGAGTATATGTTGATGTTCCGGAGTATTTGTCGCATTAAATTGAGTACGTTTAAGCACCGGTTAGCGTATAACTCTTCAGAAAGCGATGTAGAGTTTGAAATTGAGCAAAAGTCAAAACATGAAAAATGTAAAACACAACCAAACAAACATTGGGATCAAATAACATTGTTTTATTGATAATAGAACTGTTCACAATGATTACAAGCACAAATGTTACATCGATCCTTCCAAGGTAGATTCGATCAGGAACTGGCCTGCACCGCGTACACCAACGGAAATACGCCAATTCTTGGGTTTGGCGGGTTACTACAGGCGATTCATTAAAGACTTCTCCAAGATTGCGCAGCCGCTTACTCTACTGACACAGAAAGGTGTTACCTAACATTGGGGTAATACACAAGAAACACCTTTTCAGTACCTAAAGGATAGGCTATGCAGCGCACCTATTCTCTCATTGCCAGAGGGCACAGACGACTTTGTGGTTTATTGTGACGCATCGATACAGGGTCTTGGTTGTGTATTGATGCAAAGGGATAAAGTCATTGCCTACGCTTCGCGTCAACTTAAGGTCCACGAACGGAACTACACGACGCACGATTTAGAGCTGGGAGCTGTTGTATTCGCGCTTAAGATATGGCGGCACTACCTGTATGGTACCAAGTGCACTATCTACACCGATCACAGGAGTCTCGAGCATATTTTTAAGCAGAAGGAATTGAACATGCGGCAACGTCGATGGGTTGAGTTACTCAATGATTATGAATGTGCCATCAAGTACCATCCAGGCAAAGCCAATGTTGTGGCTGATGCCCTCAGTCGAAAAGATACTTTACCTAGGCGCGTGCAAGCACTGCAGCTTACTATTCAGTCTAGTCTTCCTGCACAGATACGAGATGCTCAGGTAGAAGCATTGAAACCAGAAAACGTCAGGGCTGAAGCCCTACGCGGCTCAAGGCAACGATTAGAACAAAGGGAAGACGGCGCCTACTATGTAACAGGACGCATTTGGGTTCCACATTATGGCAATTTACGCGAGCTGGTAATGGATGAAGCTCACAAGTCCCGCTACTCGGTACATTCAGGTTCGGATAAAATGTATCATGATCTTAGAACTACGTACTGATGGCCTAGCATGAAGGCCCACATAGCAACTTATGTCGGCAAGTGTTTGACCTGTGCGAGAGTCAAGACGGAGTACCAAAAACCCTCAGGCCTACTTCAGCAACCCAAGATACCACAGTGGAAATGGGAAGAAATTTCCATGGATTTTGTTACTGGCCTGCCTAGATCCCAGCGTGGGAATGATACTATTTGGGTGATCGTAGATCGACTCACGAAGTCTGCTCATTTCTTGGCTATCAAAGAAACGGATAAGTTCTCTACCTTAGCAGACGTCTACTTGAAAGAAGTTGTTTCGAGGCATGGAGTGCCAACCTCTATTATCTCGGATCGTGATGCACGATTCACTTCAGAACTATGGCAAGCAATGCACAAAGCTTTTGGCTCACGGCTAGACATGAGCACAGCATATCACCCTCAGACGGATGGGCAGTCTGAGCGCACGATTCAAACCCTAGAAGACATGCTTTGGGCATGTGTTATTGATTTCGGCAACAGCTGGGAAAAGCATCTCCCTTTAGTGGAGTTTTCATACAACAACAGTTACCACACCAGCATACAAGCCGCTCCATTCGAGGCATTGTACGGACGTAAATGCCGGTCACCTCTCTGTTGGGCAGAGGTGGGGGATAGTCAAATCACAGGTCCAGAAATGGTCGTTGATGCTACTGAACGGATTGCACAGATACGATAACGCATGGCGGCAGCTCGTGACCGTTAGAAAAGTTACGCTGATAAGCGCAGGAAGCCACTCGAGTTTCAAGTTGGGGATCGAGTGCTACTCAAAGTCTCACCCTGGAAGGGTGTGGTTCGTTTTGGTAAACGGGGCAAGCTCAATCCGCGGTAAGTTGGACCGTTCGAGATCATTGAAAGAATAGGCAAAGTGGCCTACAAACTGAATCTACCAGCAGAACTCGGTGCAGTTCACAATGTTTTCCACGTGTCGAATCTGAAGAAGTGTCTGTCAGATGAGACCCTCATAGTTCCTTTGAAGGAGCTCACTATCGACGAGCAGTTGCGATTCGTCGAGGAACCAGTAGAAATCACAGACCGGGATGTTAAGGTCCTCAAGCACACTAGAATACCTCTTGTACGAGTTCCTTGGAACTCCCGTCGTGGCCCAGAGTATACCTGGGAACGAGAAGACCAAATGGAACTCAAATATCCCCAGTTATTTCGGAACAATGCAACTACTACTGAGGCCGAAGCTACTACAGAATTTCGGGACGAAATTCAAAATCAACGGGGGGATGATGTGACACCCCAGGAAAACCAGTAAACGGTACAACTTAACTAGCTTCCTCAGTAACCACATGCTAAATTTCGGGACGAAATTTCTTTCAAGTTGGGGATAATGTGACAACTCGAGTTTCCGAGATTCCACTTTCGCATTTATTGCATCTTAACTGTTTGTCTAGTTGCTTACTTACACAATTTGTTGCTTTGTAACTGTAAACGTTGTGATTTGATAAAGTGTATTGTGATTGTTGCATGGTTATGTGTTATGTTACGAATGATTTGACAAATACATGAACTTGGTGATGAAACTGTAAATTATATTGTGATGGGTGTGTTTTATGTAAAAGATGATACTTAGGGGTGAGTAGAGTAGTTAGTGAAATCTTAATAACTCTTAACCCTAACCTCCCTCACAATCACCTCACAATCATCATACGTACCTTCAAGATTCCTCTACAATCCTCTCCTACAATCATCTTCTTCATCATTGGCACAAGCTCTCAATCATCACTCTTGATCCATCTCTTCATCTAGAATCAATCTAAGGTAAACGTTTAATGATTATTTGTTGTTAATCCTTGATTATGTGATTCATGCAAAACCCTAGTTCTACATATAATGGTTCTGTGTTTACTGATCAGTTCTGATTATTGTGAAATGATTATGATTAGTTGCTTAATCATTTGTCTGACACTAAAATGCTTGATATAATAGAGATGTTGGATGTTGATTAGATTACTGCATTGTGAATGTATGAAAACTAGGGTTCTTGATCGTAAAACGTAACTGTTACATTGAACTTGAATATTCGCATAATTGATGTTAGGCCCGACCTTTTAATTGTAGCATGGTCCGACTTTTGTGTTTTGAGTATATAGTCCGAACTTTATGAGAGTGTTTGGATCCGAGCTTTAGTTATTATGTAATGTCCGAACTTTAACACATGAAGGTCCGAGTTTTTGAATTCATGAAGGTCCGAATTCTATTTGAATGAATGATCTGAGTTTTAATTGTAATCACAAGGTCCGAATTTATATATGAGATGCATATGGGGTCCGAATTTTATAAGGGTATGCTCATATATCCGAGTTTCAAGGGATTTATGTTGGTCCAAGTTTCATGGGGGGAGTGTTCAGGTCCGACTTTTGAATGGATATAGGGTCCGACTTTTGATGCATTTCATAGTCTGAGTTTCATGATGCTTATATGTCCAAATTTTTGTGTAAAGAAGCCAAGGTCCGAACTTTATGAGAGACACTTGGTCCGAATTTTTGTCAGGGACTTGAGGTCCGAATTTCTGCTTATATATATGTATGGTCGGAACTCTTTGTTGATATGCTTGATCCGAGTTTTAGATAATATGTATAATCCGAGTTTCTATTAACTCTATTTATTCAGTTAGCTTATTTGTTCAGTTAGATGCTAACTTTGTTAAGTGTGTTATTGGATGATTATATTGGAATAAACTGCAATAGACAACAATATGGTACATGAATGGCATGAAATTGATTAACTGCTTATGCGGTACATGAGGCTAACTGTCAAGCACTTTGTGACATAGTTTGCATGTGAAATTTGACCAACATGAACTGACTGTGTGTAAATGCATAACCTTAGGCCTTGATTGATTGATTGATTACTTTCGAGCACATAGTTTAGCATACCGAGCAAACCAAGGTGAGTTCACACTCCTACCAAGGCATGGGATTCCCGGGGTTTGGGAATGGGATTGAAGGAATGAGATTGAATAGATACTTGTACTTACACTGTTACTAGACTATCTACCATCGTCCTCGGATGCGAAGGATACATACGTAAAACCTACGTATACTTGTACTCATCACTGTCCTCAGGTTGCGAAGGACACTTACGTAAAACCTACGTAAACTTATACTCACTACTGCCTAGGATTGTGACAGGCACTTACGTAAAACCTACGTAAACCCCCGCGTACCACTGTCCTCGGTTTGTGAAGGACACTTACGTAAAACCTACGTAAACCTTGTACGTACTACTGTTCTCGAGTTAAGAAGAACACTTATGGTTACAAATAGTCTAGTGTATATGCAACTATGGGAAGCCCCCACTAATAGAACATACTATCGGCCTAGTAGAGCCACATGTTACAAAACAAACTTACCATTACGAACTTACTTACTGTGAACTCACTCAACTAGTTGTTGACTCTCTGTTACATGCCTTGCAGGTCGTTAGGTATACTTGGAGCTTGCATTGGGAGGCGCGGTCGTTGTGGACAAGGATTGTGAATGCTTTGATTAAACATTATGACATATGCTTCCGCTAAACTTTGATATTGCACTTATGTTTTGAACACCTTTCATATGGATTGGTTTGGTTTAATAACATTTACTCTTACTATTTACGTTGTTCTATATGATTGGTGGCTTGATCCTGGTCAGTCACGCCTCTAAGCGGTGATACTCCGCGTGTGGATTTTGGGGGTGTGACATACTCTGCTTCACATGTTGAGAGTGCAACGGTAGTCTGCTTCTTACATTGCCAAGTCACCAGACGTGGTCTGAAAAACTGGCATCCTGCTGTTGTAGATTTTGAATTCAGTTTGCAGCATCCGAAATCAGAGTCAGAGTAGCCTTCTAGTCTGAAATCATCGTCTTTTGGATACCACAATCCCAAGCTTGGGGTTCCTCACAGGTAGCGTAGAATCCGCTTGACGATAACCATATGTGAAGCTCTAGGGCTTGACTGATAACGGGCCGTGAGGCAGGTTGGGTACATTATATCGGGCCGAGATGCAGTGAGGTACATTAACGAACCAATCATTGAGCGGTATAGCGTTTCATCGATCTTCTCTCCGGTGAGATCATGGTTGATACCGTGATTAGTTGCTAACGGGGTGGACGTAGGTGCAGTCTCTGACATACCAAATTTCTCCAGAACATCGTGGACATACTTTGTTTGATGTATGAAGATCCCCTCCGACAGTTGATCAACTTGTAGCCCAAGGAAAAACTTCATCTCTGTCACACCCCGACCACGTGGAACATACAAAACGTGGCGGAAACGTCGGGGAGTGTTGTAACAGAATCAATTGTTTCAAATCCATGGTAAATGAAGTTTCGTTTTATTAATTAAACATGAAAGTTTGCATTGCTTTAAACAAGAACCAAAGAATACATAACATAAATTAACTAGTTCTTGTCTCGTTTTAAGTCACTAAGGCACAGGTCCGCCTAAGTATGTCTTGATAAGTCCTATGCATCATCTCCTGAAAACACATGTGAAAATAGGTACGTCAGCATAAAAATGCATGTGAGATACATTGGTTTTGTGAAAACGGAATTCATGACTTATGTTTGAGAAAACATTTAGTCATGAACCTTGTAATTTGCATTGTCTTGTAAATCATTTGAAAAACGATAAGATCAGATGATATGTATAAATAAAAGAACATTGTATGGTTAAACGGATAACCATGTAAAATGAGTTTATATAAGATAAGTCGTTTGTAAAACAATGTCTCGTGAAAAGTGTGTTATTTGTATAAAATGTCGTATGTCTCAAATTGAAATGATTCAAATAACGCTACGATATGTAATACTATACAAACACTTAAATATAGGAAGTACCAGCGGCGTATCCACCATGCTTGTATCATATTACACACGCCTCGTTACTTAATCACTTACTCAAACCAAACCATCAAGATGAAATGTTTAACAATTGTGGAAATGTTTATGTATAGTCAAATGTCTATTGTCAAATGTAAATCATGTCAACGGATACAACTGGTCTACACGGTTCAATGGTTACAAACGGTTCATATAATTGAAGGGTTAAGACGGTTCACATAGTCAAATGGTTACAACGGTCCAAAATGTAGTATAATGTGTTCATATGCTGGATGAGCATATGCAACAGAAATGCAATGTAAAACAATGTACTAAGTACACACACAATGGGCATACATAGCATGTAATGTAAAGCAATGTACTAAGTACGCACACAATGGGCATACATAGCATGTAATGTAAAGCAATGTACTAAGTACGCACACAATGGGCATACATAGCATGTAATGTAAGGCAATGTACTAAGTACACACACAATGGGCATACATAGCATGTAATGTAAAGCAATGTACTAAGTACGCACACAATGGGCATACATAGCATGTAATGTAAGGCAATGTACTAAGTACGCACACAATGGGCATACATAGCGTGTAATGTAAAGCAATGTACTAAGTACGCACACAATGGGCACACATAGCATGTAATGTAAGGCAATGTACTAAGTACGCACACAATGGGCATACATAGCATGAAATGTATTGTAAAGTGATGTACTAAGTATGCACACAACGGGCATACGTAGCATGAGATGTATTGTAAAGAGATGTACTAAGTATGCACACAATGGACATGCATAGCATAGACACAATGAAATCATGTACTATATATGTACTATCGAACATAGCAAGTATATGATGTGAAAACCGGAAAGCATGAAAGTAACAAGTAGGCACATGCGTTTCACCCCAAAACAGTTTGGAAAACAGTAAAAGAGGGGTTCAATGTACTCACCTAAGATTGCTCAGAAGTCCTTGTGTAATAATCACACAATGCTAGAGATCACGGAATATCAAACGGCACCTAATAGGTAGCTATATTAATATACCAGACCTAAATCGGAAGATCTGATAGTATGCGGGTTCGCAAACCAAACGAGTATGGAGACTTGTGTAATATGGTTTAACAAAGCCTACATACTAAAATGAAACCTAGCCTAAGTGCTTACGATCCATTACGACTCGTTTAGGTAGCTTATGCTACCTCAACGCGTCGTTCGCGTAGAACGCATTTGGAACGCCTAATATCGTGACCACAAGGTGTAACCTCGGAAGGTTACGGCTATGGTCACCTAATGTGTTTGGTCAGATCCTAATGATCGACCAAATGGGTCGGGTTCGAAAGTATAAGCGATGGTTTAGATCGCTTACCTTACGACCCTATATAAGCACTATACTAAAAGTGACGAGCTAAGCATGTTAGAACATGCTTAACTAAGTTTAGAAAACAGGTTTGGCATCAAAAAAACGGTTTTGATACTCACGAGTAGTTTGGTTACAAAATACGCAAGAATGCGCATTTTGGCAGAAACTACGACTCGTCACTGAGCCTAGATAATGTGGTAATCAGTAGGTATAGTCACTACGGACTATAACCATCGTGATCACGCTCACGTTATGAAGTTCCAATGAACTTCGTGTTGACCATAGGCTGGTCAATGCAGAAAGTCAAAAAAACGTTGACTTTCAGACTCGAAAAGTGAATAAAAGAACGAAAGAACACTTACGAAGGGTCCCCGAAAGCTAATCTCGATCTAAGAGCTCAGGTATGAAGCAAAGGCCTCAACTTAGAGCTTTAGATCAGATTTTGAGAGATTTTAACCAAAAGGGGGGGGGTATTTATAGGAAAAGTAAAGCCGTTAGGATCGTTTCTTGAATATCGTGCCATGATCTTATGCGTACACTTGTCGCAAATTTGTGGTGGCTCAAAATGACCTTAACTCTACAGATTATGAAAGGGCATTTGCCCTTTGGAGTGTTTGAAAGGCCAAGTTCAGCCAAGAAAACATGTTTCTGCATCTGTAGGGGCCACGCGGCCCGCGTCAGAATATGCACCAAACTCAGGCGGGCCGCCTGGGCATGCCTGATCTGCACAATTTTTCAGAAATGGCAGTTTTGGTCCCTGTTGCATGTTTAAGCCATTTCCGACACTTCTAAGGCCCGTAAAGCCAACTTTAAGGCCCTAAAATGATGCCTAAACATTGTGGACGTGAAACATGCTCGAAAATATGTCGGGTGTTGGTTCGTTTGGCCGTACGAATGCGATGTTTGGTTAATTACGACGGAATGCGCATAAGCGCGAAAAATGATCCAAATGACGCGACGAATGGATTTTTCTCATGCCAAACACTAAGGCATAATATTAGGATGCTTACATAAATTTTTGGATGTCCGGATGTATTCAGAACATAAGTTATGCGCGAAAGTGCAAACTTGTGCACTTTTTGACGCTTTTAGCCCCTGAATGATCCAAAAGTTTATTTTAGCATACCAAACCTCTCAAAGCCTATTTCTAAGCTATGTAAAGGATATTTAGGGTATGTTTAACTTATGGACATGTTCCGGAATGTTCGTTACAGTTCAAATTGGCATACTTTCGCAGTTTGTCAAGTTTAGTCCCTGTAAGCGAATTAACTTGTTTTTGCCATACCAAAGCTTTCAAAACTTATTTCTAAGTTATGTGAAGGTTATTTAAGGTATGTTAAGTATATGTTGATGTTCCGGAGTATTTGTCGCATTTAAACTGAGTACGTTTACGCACCAGTTTGCGTATAATTCTCCAGAAAGCGACATAAAGTTTGAAATTGAACAAGAATTGATATATGCAAAAGGTACACATATTTATACAAGATCCCAAGTATGAAATACAATATCTCATCGGCTTGGTATTTGTTTGATGGTCGCGGTGACACAGGTGTCACAGTCTCCCCTACTTTAGGAAATTTCGTCCCGAAATTTATTCGTAGGAGTCTATTTGTGACTCTGCCAAATAACCATCAGCGATATGCAAAGTAATATCCTGTCATTTCCTTAACGGTCATTCTTCAGAAACGAAAATGAACAGACGGAGTCATTTTCCTCAACGAGTGTTCTTCAGAAATGGGAATGAAGGAATAAGCAAACGAATGTTCATTTCCTCCATGGACAAATCCTTAGAAACGAAAATGAACTAACGGAGTTATTTTCAACGGTTGCTTCATCAGAGTTGGAAATGAAAGATAACACAACGGATATCCATTTCCCCAACGGATAAATCGTCAGAAATGAAAATGAACTAACGGAGTCATTTTCAACGGTTGCTTCATCAGAGTTGGAAATGAAGGATTACACAACGGATATTCATTTCCCCAACGAATAAATCGTCAGAAACGAAAATGAACTAACGGAGTCATTTTCAACGGCTGCTTCATCAGAGTTGGAAATGAAGGATTAGACAACAGATATTCATTTCCTCAACGGGTAAATCTTCAGAAACGAAAATGAACTAACGGAGTCATTTTCAACGGTTGCTTCCTCAGAGTTGGAAATGAAGGATTACACAACGGATATTCATTTCCCCAACGGATAATTCGTTAGAAACGAAAATGAACTAACGGAGTCATTTTCAACGGTTGCTTCATCAGAGTTGGAAATGAAGGATTACACAACAGATATTCATTTCCTCAACGGGTAAATCTTCAGAAACGAAAATGAACTAATGGAGTCATTTTCAACGGTTGCTTCCTCAGAGTTGGAAATGAATAGGGTTAACTCTAGACACATGACAGAACTTGCTGTGATTTCTGTGCACTAAATTCCATAATTATGTATGCATCCATGATTACGTAATCCCTTGCACAGTCCGCACAGTTTGTTTTGTAATGTTTTGGGGAAGGATATCAAAGTGATGAGGGTGACTAGACTTCCATCGGGTCCTTTTAATTAGATCGACAGGGGATCTTCTTAGTTAGGCCACCAAGGAGTCCTTTCAGCTTTATCATCACATGATATCCCTAACCAGATTTTTGGATCAATCTGTTTAACTAGACCACTCAAGAGGTCTAATTATGAAGTAGTACTTTATAATCCGAGGGACTTAACTATAACATAGAAGTCCATTGAGGATTTGAAGTAATACCTTTGGGTATCCTACTATTAATCTCTTGTACAAGGATATGTAAGATTCTACGAAGATTTGGATAACATAATTTGGATCACACAACAACACATACGGGAACACATAAGCACAAAGTCACATAATTGTTTATCTAGATTATAATTTGTTATTAACTTGTTATTGATTGAATACGGATATGGAAACCAGTTGATGGGCTACAATGTCCGCTGGGATCTATCTGAGAAGATAGGAAGATCTCCCAAAATTTGATTTTTGTTTACAAGGAATCACCACATTCGAATTAAGGCATACACAATTAAGGACTTACGGGAAATTCTTAGGTACCCTATTAAGGATTTATAGTGGTACTTTGGGTACTCGTCATGTGTTGTAACTTGCGCCTTGTACTTCGTTTTTCTTAGAAGAAACGGGTACTTAGGAATTACGTGGAAGACGTAAGAGATCATAGAATGGGAGAATTTTGGGGGTAGTTTGTTCTTTAAGGAATACGGTTCCTTGATTATCGGTATTGTAAGGGATATGTCGTTTATACATGCAACCATAGAAATACATTGCAATGTAAATAAAAGATTTATTTATAAACGACGATAACAACTGTTTTCTTGGACCTTGACAACAAAAGAAAATAATACATAAGACGTGATTATTTCTAAACGATGTTGTCTTCTAGTCAGTCAGATGCTCATCCCTGTGCTGGATTTGCATTAGCAAGCTTTGGGCAATTTCTTCGGAAATGACCCATCTCGCCACAATTGAAACAAGAGCCTGGTAGAAAACGACCTTGAGCAGGATTGTTGCCAGCTTGGTTTGGCGCAGCTGCAGCTGGGTAGACTCTTGTTGTGTGGCCTATAAGCCCACAAGTTTGGCATTTGCGGCACTGTACATTGGCGTGATGATGGAGGCTACATTGGTTGCACAAGGGTGCAGTTCCATTGTATGGTTTTCTAGCAGGGGGTTGAGCTGGTTGGTTGGGGACGGCTTGACCATTGTGAGCGACCACGGCGAAGTTCTGAGAAGCCTTTCGCTTCTTTGACTTCTTAGGGGATTCAGTCTGTTCATCCATGGTCTTTGATTCCTTGATTGGGTTCGATTCCCGACCGGTTTCTTGTCACCTTTTCGGAAAAGTTTACCTTTCCTGATCTTTGATTCAGTCAAGGTTGCAGATAGCTCAATGGCCTGTCTAACTGTAGTAGGGTTCCTACCAGTCACAATGTCTTGTATTGAGTCAGGGAGGCCATCAATGTACTTTTCGATTGCCTTATCCAAAGGTGTAACCATATTCGGGCATAACAAACTTAACTCCTCATAACGATCGGTGTAGGCTCGATGCTCACCGCTAACTTGCTTAAGATCGTCGAACTCCGTTTCCAAGGCCCTGATCTCGTGACGAGGACAGAATTCCTTCATCATCAGAGCTCGAAGCTCTTGCCATGTTTGAGCCAGTGCCACATCGGCACCCCTATCTCTCATCACACCATTCCACCATGTCAAAGCTCGTTTCTCAAAGACGCTAGATGCGAATTCTACCTTTCGCTCGCTTGGACATTGAACATGTCTGAAGGTGTTCTCTAAACTCTCGAACCATTGAAGAAGTGCAGTCACTCCTTGAGACCCAGAAAACTTTGATGGCTTAGCCGAGTTGAACGTCTTGAAGTTGCAGGGGGCATTATTATTGTTATTGGCTTGGTTCCATTGAGCAAAGAGGTTTGGGAATTGAGCAGCCATTTGCTGTGCAATGATCTCTGCCAGTTCGGCAGTCGCTATCTGGTTTTCGCGTCGAGGAGGCATTCTAAAAGAGAAACAAGAAAGAAAGCAAATGAAATGGCATTCGGTAAGAATAGGATGTTACAATTACCGACCATAGTCATGGTTGATGGTCATTTGTTTGAACCACGAAGCAAACAAACAACACCAAGGCTGAATCAAAGCAAATAGATCCTCATAGTGTATCGCGAAGACATGCTCGCCTATAAGTGGACACTCACCCCAAGAGTTCCCAGGTAAGAGTGACTGGTCCGATTATGTGGATTTGTACGAACACTCTAACCTTAGACAGAAATCCCAGGGTACAGGCATTCACTCTTCCAGTTTGCACGTGTTCACATTATTTAGGACCCAAAACTTTGACGAGAGTTTTGAAAATTCAAATGGGTTCAAAACCTTATAACAGAGGGTTCAAAACTGTGACACCTGTGTCACTTCAGCCATCAAACAAATACCAAACCAATGAAATACTGTATTTCATACATGGAATTTGTATAAATATGTGTATCATTTGCACATATCAACTCTTGTTCGATTTCGGGCTTTAGATCGCTTCCTGGAGGGTTATAAGCGCACTGATGCGTAAATATAACCAGTTTAATGCAACAAACACTCCGGAATAGTGACATAGGCTTAACATACCTTAGATAACCTTTACATAACTTAGAAATAAGTTTTGGATGGTTTGGTATGCCGAAATCAAGTCTATTTGCTTACAGGGACTAAATTCGACAAACTGCGAAAGTATGTCAATTTGTACTGTAACGGACATTCCGGAACTTGACCATAAGTTAAACGTACCCTAAATATCCTTTACATAGCTTTGAAATAGGCTTTGAGGTGTTCGGTGTGCTAAAATAAACTTTTTGGTCATTCAGGGACTAAAAGCGTCAAAAAGTGCATAAGTTTGCATTTTCGTGCATAACTTACATTCAGAATACTTCCGGACATCCAAAAAAATTATGCAAGCAATAAAATATTTTATTTTAGTTTTTGGCATGAGAAAAATCTATTCGTCGCCTAATTTGGATCGTCTTTCGCGCTTATGCGCATTCCGTCGTAATTAAGCGAACATCGCGATCTTACGACCAAACGAACCGACATCCAGAATATTTTTGAGCATATTTTGAGTCCCCTATACTCTAACATCATTTTAGATCCTTGAAATGAGGTTAACGGGGCTTAAACGTGCCCAAAATGGGTCGAAATGCATGTTTCCCAAGTTCAGGGACTAAACTGCAAATTCTGGAAACTATGCCCAGGCGGCCCGCGTGAGAATTTGTGTATTCCTTAAGTGGGCCGCGTGAGGGTCCCAGATCAGCAAAAAAATCTAATCCAGCTGTTCCACACCCTTGAATCTGGTTTTTAAGCATTCTAGGGGCCAAATTTGATGGTTTTTAAGAGCCCATGGTATCCAAATACCATGTGCCCACTTGGACGGCCGAGATCGAAGCACGTTTCGCGATGAACGATCCTAACGGTTGTGTCTTTCCTATAAATACCCAACCCCAACTTCATTCAAACCCACTTGATTCTGAGATTTTCTCTAAGTTGGAGTTATAAACACTTCATACCTGAGAAATACTCGAAAATCAATCTTGCGGGGACCTTCTGTAAGTATTCTTTCGCGTTTTTCGTTCGTTTTAGCGTTAAAGTCAAACTGTGTTTGACTTTCTTCATTGACCAGTTTATGGTCAACGCGAAGTTCGTTTGAACTTCATAACGTGAGCGTAATCACGATGGTTATAGTCCCTAGTGACTATACCTACTGATTACCACGTTATCTAGGCTCAGTGACGAGTCGTAGTTTCGGCCAAAATGCGTTTTCTCGCGTATTTTGTAACCAAACTACTCTAGGGTATTAAAACCGTTTGTTTTAATACCAAACTTGTTTTCTAACATTACTAAACATGTTCTAGCATGTTTAGCTCGTCGCTTTTAGATTTGTGCTTGTTTAGGGTCGTAAAGGTAAGCGATCTAATCAATCGCTTATGCTTACGAACCCGACCCATTTGGTCGATCATTAGGATCTGACCAAACACTTTAGGTGACTATAGTTGTATACGGAATAACCTTCCAAGGTTATACCTTATGGTCACGACGTTTAAGTAGTTGTATGATAAGTAGTTCTTATGCCTTAGGTAAATTACCAAAATGCCCTTTTTACGCAAAAATTCATTTTAAGCCTATGCAACATAATTTTTAGTATCTAAACTGATTTAGCAACAATATTAAGTATGTTAAGGCATATCTTGCTTGTCATAGGGCTAGTTAGGCGTTTCGAACGCGTTTTACGCGAACGACGCGTTAAAGTAGCATAAGCTACCTAAACGGGTCGTAATGGGTCATAAGCACTAAGGTTAGGTTTCATTTTAGTTTGTAGGCTTTGTTTAACCATATCATATGAGTTCCAATACTCATTTGGTTTACGAAACCTCATACTATCCAATCTCCCGATTTAGGTCCGGTTATTTATGTAGTTATCTATATAGGGTGCCGTTTGATTCCGTGATCCCTCTAGCTTCGCTTGGTTGTTGTTCAAGACTTCTAAGCACCCTCAAGTGAGTACATAGTCCCCTCTTTTACTGTTTTTCAAACATTTTGGGGTGAAACACATGTGCCTACTTGTTACTTTCGTGCTTTTCATGCTTTCATACCATATACTTGCTATGTTAATTAGTACACTATTAGTACATGATTTCATTATGTTTTGCTATGTATGTTTACTTGACATGCTAAGCACATTGTTTTACATTTCATTTATTTTGCTATGTATGTTCATTTAACATGCTAGCACATTGATTTACATAACTTTTCTGCTTTGTATGTTACTTAGCATACTTAGTACATTGTTTTCACATAACTTGTTTACATTTGGTATAACATTTGGTTTGTTTAAACGGTTCTTTATTACATTCATTAACACTGATCATGCCGCTCGATAGTAGGTAGTGGTACCATAGGACTTGACAAATCCCGTTCCTAAAATCCTAGGTTTGTTTGGATGGATGGAATGACCGAATCCGTGAACATTTTACTTTGATAACCTTTACTCTAAGGTTATCCTGCTGTCTCAAGGCTTGGATGTATGCGTTAACTCACCACATAAATGTTTGTATCAATAAAACAAGTTTTCTACTTGGCAAAACATAACTTTTTGATTTATTCAAAATACTTTGTTTTGTTCCTTTTTACTTAAGGTTAAGTATTCTCATTTTGTTACTTACCATACATAACTTTTGTTTACACATAACTACATGACTACATTTTGGGTTTTTAAACATTGACAATGGTTTAGACAAGAACATTTGATGATTGGTTTGAACATGAACTATATGCTTTGGTGGTTTGTTTAAGTGACTTAAGTAACGATATGTGTGTAGTATGCTACAAGCATGGTGGATACGCCGCTGGTACTTCCTATATATAAGTGCTTGTATTATATTACATGGCGTAGCGTTATTTAAATCATTCATTTGGACTTATACATTTTTATACAAATAACATATTTTTCACAAGACATTGTTTTACAAAACAGTTTGACTTATACAAACTCCTTTTTACTTGGTTATTCACTTAACCTTACCTCATTCTTTTTAACTATACCTATCTATCATCGATTTTCAAACGTTTTATAAAAGCAAACACTTAAACTGGATTCATGACAAGTTTTTGTTAAACATTTTCTTAAACCTAAGTCATGAATCCTATTTTTCATAAAACCTATGTACTCGCCGGCATTTTTTGCTGACGTACCTATTTTCACATGTGTTTCAGGAGATGATGCATAGGATTGATCAAGATACACATAGGCGGACTTGGGCCTTAGTGACAATAAAAGATGCAAGACTAGTTAATTATGTTATACTTATTTGTTTGTTAAGACATTGTAACTCTTTTAAATTAATAAATCAATATTTCAATTTTCCATGTGTTATGAAACAATGATTCTATTACAACACTCCCCGACGATTCCGCCACGTTTTGTTGTTTTACGTGGTCGGGGTGTGACAGAAAAGTTGGTATCAGAGCCCATGGTTATAGGGAATTAGGTTATTAGTAATGCTCTGACCTAGACTATAACCTTCCTAGGACTCTAACGTGAGTTTACTTGCGTTTAGTCATAAAACAATACCGTCACTTATCCTTAGGTGACAACCACAACAAGAACATAAATTTGATCCGCTTTGAAAACTAATCATCTGTACTAGGATGATTGATTACTAGGTTTTGAACCCTTTGTTATAAGGTTTTGAACCCTTCCAGTTTAACTCATATTTGGCTTAGTGCCTTTCGAGTTTCCAAAATCCCGTCAAAGTTTGGGTCTAAATGATGTGAACACGTGCAAACTGGAAGAGTGAATGCCTGTACTCTGAGTTTTCTGTCTAAGGCTAGAGTGTTCGTATAAATCCGCAGTATCGGACCAGTCACTCTTACCTGGGAACTCTTGGGGTGAGTGTTCACTTATAGGCGAGCATGTCTTCAGCGATGCATTATTATGACCCGCTTACTTTGATTCTTCACCATCTCATTTGTTTGCCTTAGGTAACAAACAAATGGTCGCAATTTCTATGCGTTGTCATTTTGTTTTGATCACCCGGTAACCTTTCACTTGTTTCTTCCTATGTCTTTCATTTTCTTCTAGAATGTCTCTTTATCTCAGCAACGGTCAGATGTCCAAGCAAACAGCCAAATTTGCCCAGCAAATAGGCGAAGTGATACTGAAGTCTGTGGATCTAGGCATTGCCATGTCTCGTCTCAAAAATGGAGCCACTCAAGAGTCACCAAAGGAAGTAGAAGTCAAGCCTGCACCAAAATTAAGGAAGCGTAAGGCTTCAAGGAAACCCGCAGCAGTTACACCTAATCAAGCGGGACCTAGCCAAGTGGCAGCGCCACCAGCTAGGAAGTCGTACATAGGAACTGCCCCATGGTGCAAACGATGCAACCGTCACCATTCAAACCTCGTACCCTGCTCCAAATGTACCTACTGTGGACGGTTGGGACATTTGATTAACATATGCCGCTTTGCCATCCAGAACAAAGCTGTTGCAAATCTTGTTGCTACCCAACTCCAAGTCAACCCTACTCAAGCTCATTTTCCATCTGGTACTTGCTACAACTGTGGCGAGACAAGCCATTTCAGGAACAAATGCCCGAAGATTGTCAATATCCAACCCTTGGATGAGCATTTGGCTGAGTAAAAGATGTTGCTGTCTTATGCCTTTGTTTCTTTTGTTTTCTTGTATTGTGAAACAATCTGCCTTGTTCATAAATAAAAGTTGTTATTTGCAATTCTGATGTACAAATGTAGTTACATGTGTGTATGGCATTTTCCTATGATACCTACATCAAGGAACTATGTTCCTTACAAACTACTCTTGTGATTCTCCCTTTCAAGTGATCGCTCATGATTTCCTCAAAAATTTTAATTACTCGTTTCATTCTATGAGACAAAGTACAAGAAATAAAGCGAAATTTTGAGTAATCGTGCTTCTGCACATTTGTGCCCCCGAATCCTTGGTTAGATAACTAAGGGTATTTTCAAATCTCATACTCATTACGTTCTGATTTTTCAACATGCATAACATAAGTTTTCAAAACAACCTCCATGATTTCAAAAACAATGCCTATGTTTTCAAAAACGACCTTCATGATTTCAAACTATTATTAATACAATATAATTACTTATATCAAGTGCATGATTTCAAAAGCATCACTCATGTTTTCAAAGACCTTATACATAATTTCAAAATTCATCCCACATGATTTTTAAACATTTTTATAAATATACCTACCTAATACACCTACTTTATGATTTCGAAAGTATTATATATAAGGTTTCAAAAACATTGAACACATTTTAGAACCCCATGCATAGTTTTCAAAATATTTTCTTCATTCATTGACTTAACCTTCAAATTCTGCTTCATATGTCACCTTGACATATCCAGCATCTCATCTTCATAAGCATTTTTACTTCATGTTCTGACTTAAAGCACATCCAGTGCCAGGTTTCAAAACATATTCAACTTCTAAAATCCATATGGGATCTTTTTATCTTTACAATTAGACCCTTGCGGTTAATTATCTTTCAAATCAGAGTCCTTAATTGGATTCCTTGTGTACCTTAATTTGAACATTTCGGTTCTTTTCAATCGAAATCGAATTTCCTATTCAAGATCTTTCTATCTTCATAGTTGGATTCTTGATAATGTTTAAAGCACCAATCAAAATCCTCTAATTGGATACCTGGTGTGCTTTAAATGCATGTGCTTAGTTAACAGAACAAATTAAATCATGACAAATTTAAAATCAAGATAAACAATTTTGTGGTTATGTGACTATGTGTTTATGCATTTTGTGTTTCCTTTTATGCATTTTTGTGATTTTGTATACTCTGGATAATTCGTTATCCAAATCCTCATAAGAACCTTTCGTATTTTTATATGAGGGATTCGTAGTAGGATATTCAAAAGGTACTATCTCAAATCCTTAATTGGGTTTCTACGTGATAGTTAAGAGCCATGGATTTTATAGTGCCATTCCTTGATTCAAAGAGACCCCTTTAGTGGTCTAGATCAAGCGATTGATTCAGTATCTGGTTGAGAATGACATATGATGATATAAGCTGAAAAGACTCCTTGGCGGTCTGGAGATCATTTATTGACTCAATTAAAAAGGACCCCAGTATGGTCAAATCACAATCATCACAGGCTCGTTCATTGTTTTCCTCCCCTACACATTCTAAGATGCACTACGTGACTATGCAAGGAATTACATAATTATGGATGCATACATAATTATGAAGTTCAGTGCACGGAAACCACAGTAAGACTTATTATGTGTAAGAACCAATAGTGGCAACAATAACGAAGTGTGAACAATGTAATGGAGGTACGGTGGACGCACCAGTAACACTTTATATACTTGTATATATGTGTCCCTCCCACATTGTAAGCATGATGTTATTTAAAGCTACTAGAAGTTCAGAACTCTAACCAGTGTCGTTTGATCTTTTCAACTTCATGTTTCAAGCTCTCACAAGTTTCCTCTAAATAAATTTCGGGACGAAATTTCCTGAAGTAGGGGAGACTGTGACACCTGTGTCACTTCAGCCATCAAACAAATACCAAACCAATGAAATACTGTATTTCATACTTGGAATTTGTATAAATATGTGTATCATTTGCACATATCAACTCTTGTTCGATTTCGGGCTTTAGATCGCTTCCTGGAGGGTAATAAGCGCACTGATGCGTAAATATAACCAGTTTAATGCAACAAACACTCCGGAATAGTGACATAGGCTTAACATACCTTAGATAACCTTTACATAACTTAGAAATAAGTTTTGGATGGTTTGGCATGCCGAAATCAAGTCTATTCGCTTACAGGGACTAAATTCGACAAACTGCGAAAGTATGTCAATTTGTACTGTAACGGACATTCCGGAACTTGACCATAAGTTAAACGTACCCTAAATATCCTTTACATAGCTTTGAAATAGGCTTTGAGGTGTTCGGTGTGCTAAAATAAACTTTTTGGTCATTCAGAGACTAAAAGCGTCAAAAAGTGCATAAGTTTGCATTTTCGTACATAACTTACATTCAGAATACTTCCGGACATCCAAAAAATTAATGCAAGCATTAAAATATTTTGTTTTAGTGTTTGGCATGAGAAAAATCTATTCGTCGCGTAATTTGGATCGTCTTTCGCGCTTATGCGCATTCTGTCATAATTAAGCGAACATCACGATCTTACGACCAAATGAACCGACATCCGGAATATTTTTGAGCATATTTTGAGTCCCCTATACTTTAACATCATTTTAGAGCCTTGAAATGAGGTTAACGGGGCTTAAACGTGCCAAAAATGGGCCGAAATGCATGTTTCCCAAGTTCAGGGACTAAACTGCAAATTCTGGAAACTATGCCCAGGCGGCCCGCGTGAGAATTTGTGTATTCCTTAAGCGGGCCGCGTGAGGGTCCCAGATCAGCACAAAAATCTAATCCAGCTGTTCCACACCCTTGAATCTGGTTTTTAAGCATTCTAGGGGCCAAATTTGATGGTTTTTAAGAGCCCATGGTATCCAAATACCATGTGCCCACTTGGACGGCCGAGATCGAAGCATGTTTCGCGATGAACGATCCTAACGGTTGTGCTTTTCCTATAAATACCCAACCCCAACTTCATTCAGACCCACTTGTTTCTGAGATTTTCTCTAAGTTGGAGTTATAAACACTTTATACCTGAGAAATACTCGGAAATCAATCTTGCGGGGACCTTCTGTAAGTATTCTTTCGCGTTTTTCGTTCGTTTTAGCGTTAAAGTCAAACTGTGTTTGACTTTCTGCACTGACCAGTTTATGGTCAACGCGAAGTTCGTTTGAACTTCATAACGTGAGCGTAATCACGATGGTTATAGTCCCTAGTGACTATACCTACTGATTACCACGTTATCTAGGCTCAGTGACGAGTCGTAGTTTCGGCCAAAATGCGTTTTCTCGTGTATTTTGTAACCAAACTACTCTAGGGTATTAAAACCGTTTGTTTTAATACCAAACCTGTTTTCTAACATTACTAAACATGTTCTAGCATGTTTAGCTCGTCGCTTTTAGATTTGTGCTTGTTTAGGGTCGTAAAGGTAAGCGATCTAATCAATCGCTTATGCTTACGAACCCGACCCATTTGGTCGATCATTAGGATCCGACCAAACACTTTAGGTGACCATAGTTGTATAGGGAATAACCTTCCGAGGTTATACCTTATGGTCACGACGTTTAAGTAGTTGTATGATAAGTAGTTCTTATGCCTTAGGTAAATTACCAAAATGCCCTTTTTACGCTAAAATTCATTTTAAGCCTATGCAACATAATTTTTAGTATCTAAACTGATTTAGCAACAATATTAAGTATGTTAAGGCATATCTTGCTTGTCATAGGGCTAGTTAGGCGTTTCGAATGCGTTTTACGTGAACGACGCGTTAAAGTAGCATAAGCTACCTAAACGGGTCGTAATGGGTCATAAGCACTAAGGTTAGGTTTCATTTTAGTATGTAGGCTTTGTTTAACCATATCATATGAGTTCCAATACTCATTTGGTTTACGAAACCTCATACTATCCAATCTCCCGATTTAGGTCCGGTTATTTATGTAGTTATCTATATAGGGTGCCGTTTGATTCCGTGATCCCTCTAGCTTCGCTTGGTTGTTGTTCAAGACTTCTAAGCACCCTCAAGTGAGTACATAGTCCCCTCTTTTACTGTTTTTCAAACATTTTGGGGTGAAACACATGTGCCTACTTGTTACTTTCGTGCTTTTCATGCTTTCATACCATATACTTGCTATGTTAATTAGTACACTATTAGTACATGATTTCATTATGTTTTGCTATGTATGTTTACTCGACATGCTAAGCACATTGTTTTATATTTCATTTATTTTGCTATGTATGTTCATTTAACATGCTAGCACATTGATTTACATAACTTTTCTGCTTTGTATGTTACTTAGCATACTTAGTACATTGTTTTCACATAACTTGTTTACATTTGGTATAACATTTGGTTTGTTTAAACGGTTCTTTATTACATTCATTGACACCGATCATGCCGCTCGGTAGTAGGTAGTGGTACCATAGGACTTGACAAATCTCGTTCCTAAAATCCTAGGTTTGTTTGGATGGATGGAATGACCGAATCCATGAACATTTTACTTTGATAACCTTTACTCTAAGGTTATCCTGCTGTCTCAAGGCTTGGATGTATGCGTTAACTCACCACATAAATGTTTGTATCAATAAAACAAGTGTTCTACTTGGCAAAACATAACTTTTTGATTTATTCAAAATACTTTGTTTTGTTCCTTTTTACTTATGGTTAAGTATTCTCATTTTGTTACTTACCATACATAACTTTTGTTTACACATAACTACATGACTACATTTTGGGTTTTTAAACATTGACAATGGTTTAGACAAGAACATTTGATGATTGGTTTGAACATGAACTATATGCTTTGGTGGTTTGTTTAAGTGACTTAAGTAACGATATGTGTGTAGTATGCTACAAGCATGGTGGATACGCCGCTGGTACTTCCTATATATAAGTGCTTGTATTATATTACATGGCGTAGCGTTATTTAAATCATTCATTTGGACTTATACATTTTTATACAAATAACATATTTTTCACAAGACATTGTTTTACAAAACAGTTTGACTTATACAAACTCCTTTTTACTTGGTTATTCACTTAACCTTACCTCATTCTTTTTAACTATACCTATCTATCATCGATTTTCAAACGTTTTATAAAAGCAAACACTTAAACTGGATTCATGACAAGTTTTTGTTAAACATTTTCTTAAACCTAAGTCATGAATCCTATTTTTCATAAAACCTATGTACTCGCCGGCATTTTTTGCTGACGTACCTATTTTCACATGTGTTTCAGGAGATGATGCATAGGATTGATCAAGATACACATAGGCGGACTTGGGCCTTAGTGACAATAAAAGATGCAAGACTAGTTAATTATGTTATACTTATTTGTTTGTTAAGACATTGTAACTCTTTTAAATTAATAAATCAATATTTCAATTTTCCATGTGTTATGAAACAATGATTCTATTACAACACTCCCCGACGATTCCGCCACGTTTTGTTGTTTTACGTGGTCGGGGTGTGACAAAAACCTAGTAATCAATCATCCTAGAATAGATGATTAGTTTTCAAAGCGGTTTTGAAATTTATGTTCTTGTTGCGGTCGTCGCCTAAGGATAGGTGACGGTATTGTTTTATGACTAAACGCAAGTAAACTCGCGTTAGGGTCCTAGGAAGGTTATAGACTAGGTCAAAGCCTTACTAATAACCTAATTCACTATAACCATTGGCTCTGATACCAACTTTTCTGTCACACCCCGACCACGTGGAACATACAAAACGTGGCGGAAACGTCGGGGAGTGTTGTAACAGAATCAATTGTTTCAAATCCATGGTAAATGAAGTTTCGTTTTATTAATCAAACATGAAAGTTTACATTGCTTTAAACAAGAACGAAAGAATACATAACGTAAATTAACTAGTTCTTGTCTCGTTTTAAGTCACTAAGGCACAGGTCCGCCTAAGTATGTCTTGATAAGTCCTATGCATCATCTCCTGAAAACACATGTGAAAATAGGTACGTCAGCATAAAAATGCCTGTGAGATACATTGGTTTTGTGAAAACGGAATTCATGACTTATGTTTGAGAAAATGTTTAGTCATGAACCTTGTAATTTGCTTTGTCTTGTAAATCATTTGAAAAACGATAAGATCAGATGATATGTATAAATAAGAGAACATTGTATGGTTAAACGGATAACCATGTAAAATGAGTTTGTATAAGATAAGTCGTTTGTAAAACAATGTCTCGTGAAAAGTGTGTTATTTGTATAAAATGTCGTATGTCTCAAATTGAAATGATTCAAATAACGCTACGATATGTAATACCATACAAACACTTATATATAGGAAGTACCAGCGGCGTATCCACCATGCTTGTATCATATTACACACGCCTCGTTACTTAGTCACTTACTCAAACCAAACCATCAAGATGAAATGTTTAACAATTGTGGAAATGTTTATGTATAGTCAAATGTCTATTGTCAAATGTAAATCATGTCAACGGATACAACTGGTCTACACGGTTCAATGGTTACAAATGGTTCATATAATCGAAGGGTTAAGACGGTTCACATAGTCAAATGGTTACAACGGTTCAAAATGTAGTATAATGTGTTCATATGCTGGATGAGCATATGCAACAGAAATGCAATGTAAAACAATGTACTAAGTACGCACACAATGGGCATACATAGCATGTAATGTAAAGCAATGTACTAAGTACGCACACAATGGGCATACATAGCATGTAATGTAAAGCAATGTACTAAGTACGCACACAATGGGCATACATAGCATGTAATGTAAGGCAATGTACTAAGTACACACACAATGGGCATACATAGCATGTAATGTAAAGCAATGTACTAAGTACGCACACAATGGGCATACATAGCGTGTAATGTAAAGCAATGTACTAAGTACGCACACAATGGGCATACATAGCATGTAATGTAAGGCAATGTACTAAGTACGTACACAATGGGCATACATAGCATGAAATGTATTGTAAAGTGATGTACTAAGTATGCACACAACGGGCATACGTAGCATGAGATGTGTTGTAAAGAGATGTACTAAGTATGCACACAATGGACATACATAGCATAGACACAATGAAATCATGTACTATATATGTACTATCGAACATAGCAAGTATATGATGTGAAAACCGGAAAGCATGAAAGTAACAAGTAGGCACATGCGTTTCACCCCAAAACAGTTTGGAAAACAGTAAAAGAGGGGTTCAATGTACTCACCTGAGATTGCTCAGAAGTCCTTGTGTAATAATCACACAATGCTAGAGATCACGGAATATCAAACGGCACCTAATAGGTAGCTATATTAATATACCAGACCTAAATCGGAAGATCTGATAGTATGCAGGTTCGTAAACCAAACGAGTATGGAGACTTGTGTAATATGGTTTAACAAAGCCTACATACTAAAATGAAACCTAGCCTAAGTGCCTACGATCCATTACGACTCATTTAGGTAGCTTATGCTACCTCAACGCGTCGTTCGCGTAGAACGCGTTTGGAACGCCTAATATCGTGACCACAAGGTGTAACCTCGGAAGGTTACGGCTATGGTCACCTAATGTGTTTGGTCGGATCCTAATGATCAACCAAATGGGTCGGGTTCGAAAGTATAAGCGATGGTTTAGATCGCTTACCTTACGACCCTATATAAGCACTATACTAAAAGTGACGAGCTAAGCATGTTAGAACATGCTTAACTAAGTTTAGAAAACAGGTTTGGCATCAAAACAAACGGTTTTGATGCTCACGAGTAGTTTGGTTACAAAATACGCAAGAATGCGCATTTTGGTCGAAACTACGACTCGTCACTGAGCCTAGATAACGTGGTAATCAGTAGGTATAGTCACTACGGACTATAACCATCGTGATCACGCTCACGTTATGAAGTTCCAATGAACTTCGTGTTGACCATAGGCTGGTCAACACAGAAAGTCAAACAAAACGTTGACTTTCGTACTCGAAAAGCGAATAAAAGAACGAAAGAACACTTACGAAGGGTCCCCGAAAGCTAATCTCGATCCAGGAGCTCTGGTATGAAGCAAAGGCCTCAACTTAGAGCTTTAGATCAGATTTTGTGAGATTTTAACCAAAAGGGGGGGGGTATTTATAGGAAAAGTAAAGCCGTTAGGATCGTTTCTTGAATATCGTGCCACGATCTTATGCGTACACTTGTCGCAAAGTTGTGGTGGCTCAAAATGACCCTAACTCTACAGATTGTGAAAGGGCATTTGCCCTTTGGAGTGTTTGAAAGGCCAAGTTCAGCCAAGAAAACATGTTTCTGCATCTGTAGGGGCCACACGGCCCGCGTCAGAATATGCACCAAACTCAGGCGGGCCACCTGGGCATGCCTGATCTGCACAATTTTTCAGAAATGGCAGTTTTGGTCCCTGTTGCATGTTTAAGCCATTTCCGACACTTCTAAGGCCCGTAAAGCCAACTTTAAGGCCCTAAAATGATGCCTAAACATTGTGGACATGAAACATGCTCGAAAATATGTCGGGTGTTGGTTCGTTTGGCCGTACGAATGCGATGTTCGGTTAATTACGACGGAATGCGCATAAGCGCGAAAAACGATCCAAATGACGCGACGAATGGATTTTTCTCATGCCAAACACTAAGGCATAATATTAGGATGCTTACATAAATTTTTGGATGTCCGGATGTATTCAGAAAGTAAGTTATGCGCGAAAGTGCAAACTTGTGCACTTTTTGACGCTTTTAGCCCTTGAATGATCCAAAAGTTTATTTTAGCATGCCAAACCCCTCAAAGCCTATTTCGAAGCTATGTAAAGGATATTTAGGGTATGTTTAACTTATGGACATGTTCCGGAATGTTCGTTACAGTTCAAATTGGCATACTTTCGCAGTTTGTCAAGTTTAGTCCCTGTAAGCGAATTAACTTGTTTTTGCCATACCAAAGCCTTCAAAACTTATTTCTAAGTTATGTGAAGGTTATTTAAGGTATGTTAAGTATATGTTGATGTTCCGGAGTATTTGTCGCATTTAAACTGAGTACTTTTACGCACCAGTTTGCGTATAATTCTCTAGAAAGCGACATAAAGTTTGAAATTGAACAAGAATTGATATATGCAAAAGGTACACATATTTATACAAGATCCCAAGTATGAAATACAATATCTCATCGGCTTGGTATTTGTTTGATGGTCGCGGTGACACAGGTGTCACAATCTCACCCGTCGATGACATCTCGAACTTCTACTTCATCACGTTCTCAAATTCTTTGCAGAGTTCCTCATTTGTGGACCCTAAGATAATATCAACGACATATATTTGCACGATCAGAAATGTCCAGCAACCTCCTTTGTGAACTGAGTGGCATCCACCTTTCCTCAAATAAAGCCGTTGGATAGCAAATGTTGAGAAAGCGTCTCATACCAGGCTCTCGGGGCCTGCTGCAATCCATATAGCGCTTTGTCCAATAGATAGACTTTGTCTTTGTGAATCGGATCGGTGAAGCCCGGTGGCTGACCGACGTAGACCTCCTCTTTCACTTTGTTGTACAGGAACGCCGACTTTACATCCAGCTAATAGACTTTAAACCCTTTCCATGAAGCGAATGCGAGAAAGATTCTGATAGCTTCAAGTCTGGCAACTGGAGCATAAACTTCTGTGAAGTCTATTCCCTCCTGTTGACTTAATCCCTGAACAACTAGGCGAGCTTTGTTGCGAACTATCACTCCCCTATCATCCCGCTTGCATTTGAACACCCATTTAGTGTTAATCTTTCTATGACCATTAGGAAGATCCACCAGCTTCCACACACCAACCTTTTCAAACTGACCTAGCTCCTCTTGCATAGAGTTAACCCATGACTCCTCTGTCAATGCCGCTTTATACGTTCTCAGTTCAACCTGTGAAATAAAGCAACTGAGTGAAAAATCATTTTGCAACGATGCAAATTTAGTATAAAAACAAGCAAAGCCTTGGTCAATTTGATGTCTGGTTCTGACTCTTGACTGCAACTCTCCAATTATCAACTCTTCAGGGTGATATGATAGAGTCCTCAGCATAACTTCACCAGGAACATTCACCTCGCTTTCCAAATTAGTGACATTTTGATCTGCAACTTGTTCATCGACTTGGACTGTCTGATCTGATGACTGGATCTGCTCCCCCTCAGGTTCTGAATCACCTCGATTAAAGGTAGGGTTATCTGAGTCAGACTCTGAATCAACAAACACTGCTGTCTGATTTTCTTGAACAGTCTCCTTTTCTGAAGTTGTCTTAGTTTGCTGCAAATCTGTATCACTGTGACCATTGTGACTGTGACCAAATTTTGTTGACGCTTGGAAGACTTGGTTGGCCATTTGTTCATCTCGGAAGCTTCGTATTCTTGAAATAGATTTATCTGATCAATAAATTCTGGCTCTTCAGGTAGATCGAATGACTCCCATAATTTTTCATAGTTGAATCGCTATGAGTCACCAGGTTTATGTGGAGGCATTGTATAACCCTGACATTCAACATGCTGAGCTTCAATAATCTTTCCAAGATTCGGAACAAATACCCGTCTAAGTGGACAAGAATAACCCCCAAAGATTCCCTCCAAACTCTTAGAACCAAACTTCCCATCAGGATCCAAAACCGTGCAGGGTGACCCAAACGGCTCCAGATATTCAGGATTTGGCTTTCTTTTGTAGAGCAGCTCAAAACACATCTTGTTATGTTTGTTCACAATTAACACCCAATTTAGAATATAGCAAACAGCAGATACGGCTTCTCCCCAAAAATTCACAGGAAGCTTTGAGTCGGCCAACATTGTTCGTGTTGTCTCTATCAATGTCCGATTTTTCCTCTCTGCTACTCCATTCTATTGCGGAGTGTACGGAGCACTGAATTCTTGCAAGATACCCTTTCTATCACAAAACTCTTCCATCTGATTGTTTTTAAACTTGGTACCATTATCGCTTCGAAGTAGACATATGCGCCTTTGGTACAAATTCTCTATATTCTGAAACAGATTAAGCAAACTTTCATATGTTTGATCCTTTGACTTCAAGAACATGACCCACGAATATCTCAAATAGTCGTCTGTAACCACTAAGCAATATAGATCACCAGTAATGCTCCTCACGTTCACAGGACCAAAGAGATCCATGTGATGTCTTTCCAGCGGCCTTGAGATCGAGTTTTCCATCTTCCTGGGGTGAGACTTATTTGTTTGTTTACCTTTGTGGCAACTTATGCATTCTCCCTCCAAATGAAAACTTTTCAAATTCACACCTTTGACTAGATCGTTATGCACCAGGTGATTCATCTTTCGCAGGTGAATGTGGCCCATCTTTCAATGCCACAATATTGACTCTTTTTCGGTAGCTTTGGACACGAAACACTGAGGATGGCCAGAAGTTGTTTTAGCTATGCTCATGTCTAGAACATATAAATCATTCTCCCTTGGTGCTCACATGATGATCCATTCTTGGGGGACAACAAACCCCAGCTTCAGAATCAGATATTCTTTGTCGGTAAAGTGAGTTGTGTACATTCTGTCACAGATTTGAGAGATGCTTAATAAATTGTTCTCCAACTCCGGAATGTAGTTGACTCGTTCAAAAGATACGATACCATTGGATAAAATGCCCTTCCCAATAATTCTTCCAACTTGGTTTCCAGAAAAACCAATGTATCCACCATTAAACCCTCTAACATCATATAACAGGGTTTTTCGCCCGTCATGTGCCTGGATGCTCCGCTATCCATTATCGACTTTGAAATCGATCTCTGGAGCTCCTGCACATTTCAAATGCTATTTAGTTAGATGAAGCAACCCAAGCCTCTTTTGACTCGGGTAGCTTGACGTTAAGGTGTGTTTTCATGGTGTAAACTGGTGGGAAGTTCTTGTCGTTCACTTCCAAGTTCTTCTCGGTTCCAACCTCAACCTTCTTATACAAGAAAAATTCATCTTTTTCAGGTTGACCAGATGGTTGGACCTTTTTGGGAACATAATTCTTGACCGGTGGGATCGAAGACGTTTGTTTTTCAGTTTGTTTTTCCAACTTCTGATACAAATCCAAAGGTATATACATCTCAACCGGTTTGGTTGAAGACGTTTGTTTTACAGCACTAATAGGAAGCTTTGGTTTTGCTTCAATTGATGCCTTGACTTGAGACTTAGGCATCCATGTTTGTTGTTGTGAGGAGAAACGTTTGGAAGGTTAACCAGTTTTCTTGACTGGTTGTTTGATCGGTTTAGAATTAATTTTAACATTTTCAGTTTTTGTAATCTTCTTCTCAACAAACATAGGCGCCTTGCCTTTTGCATCGTGTGACTTCTTGGAATTCTCAACAATCAAATACTTAGGTCGTTGATTGGTGCACTTTCGTGCAATATGTCCAATCTGGTGCATTTAAAGCATGTTCGAGTATCAACAACTCAATTTTGACCTTCAGTTGTGGTTGTGAGATTTTCTTTGCAAAAAACTCTTCATTGGTTTTCGAAAAGAATTCAGACTCTTGTTCGGTCATCGAACTCGAACTCTTCACAAAAGTTGTCATTTTCACAAACTTTGATTTCTGAAAATTCCTTCATTGATAATTCTTACCACCCCGTTGCCCACCAAACCCTCTGATTTGGTTATTATTGTGAAAACGTGGTGGTACATTTGGTTTGTTATAGTAAGATTTATCTCTTTGGAAATTCAAAAATCTTTTTGTACTCGACAAACCATTGACCTCTGAAACATCAATTTCAATCAACTTAAAAACTTTCTTCAGCTTATCCACGTTGACATTTTCAATCAGAAACTCTTCATCCGAGTACAACTTATCTGAACCATTCATCTTGTACATGACCAGTGTCGGATCATCCTCTAAGTTGTTCTTGGACATAGGTTTTGGGATGTAATTGTTCAGGAAACAATCATCATCTTCGTTTGTGAAATCACTTTCATATTTTAAAACCTTTTCAACAACATTCTTCACAACCTCAGATTCGATACTTTTTTCATCGGATTGTGAGCTAAAAGTGACATCAATGTTATTGTGACACCTGTGTCACTTCCATCATCAAACAAATGCCAAACCAATGAAATATTGTATTTCATACTTGAGATTTGTAAAAATATGTATATCATTTGCACATATCAACTCTTGTTCGATTTTAAGCTATAAATCGCTTTCTGGAGGGTTATACGCGCTCTGATGCGTAAAAATAACCAGTTTAATCCAATGAACACTCCGGAATAGTTAAATAGGCTTAACATACCTTAAATAACCTTTACATAACTTAGAAATAAGTTTTAAAGGCTTTGGTATGGCAAAAACAAGTTAATTCGCTTACAGGGACTAAACTTGACAAACTGCGAAAGTATGCCAATTTGAACTGTAACAGACATTCCGGAACATGTCCATAAGTTAAACACACCTTAAATATCCTTTACAAAGCTTAGAAATAGGCTTTGAGGTGTTCGGTGTGCTAAAATAAACTTTTGGATCATTCAGGGACTAAAAGTGTCAAAAAGTGCATAAGTTTGCACTTTCGTGCATAACTTACGTTCTGAATACATCCGGACATCCAAAAATTTATGTAAGCATCATAATATTATGCCTTAGTGTTTGGCATGAGAAAAATCCATTCATCGCGCATTTTGGATCGTTTTTCGCGCTTATGCGCATTCCGTCGTAATTAACCGAACATCGCAATCGTACGACCAAACGAACCAACATCCGACATATTTTTGACCATGCGAACCAACATCCGAAGAGTCGTAGTTTCGGCCAAAATGCGCATACTTGCGTATTTTGTAACCAAACTACTCGTGGGTATCAAAACCGTTTGTTTTGATACCAAACCTGTTTTCTAAACTTAGGTAAGCATGTTCTAACATGCTTAGCTCGTCACTTTTAGTATAGTGCTTATATAGGGTCGTAAGGTAAGCGATCTAATCAATCGCTTATACTTTCGAACCCGACCCATTTGGTCGATCGTTAGGATCCGACCAAACACATTAGGTGACCATAGTTGTATAGGGAATAACCTTCCGAGGTTATACCTTATGGTCACGACGTTAGGCGTTCCGAACGCGTTTTACTCGAACGACGCGTTAAGGTAGCATAAGCTACCTAAACGGGTCATAATGGGTCGTAAGCACTTAGGTTAGGTTTCATTTTAGTATGAAGGCTTTGTTAAACCATATTACACGAGTCTCCATACTCGTTTGGTTTACAAACCCTCATTCTATCCAAATCCTCCGATTTAGGTCCGGTATATTAACATAGTTACCTATATTAGGTGCCGTTTGATATCCATGATCTCTAGCATTATTCGGTTGTTATACAAGGATTTCAAAGCAATCTCAGGTGAGTACATAGTTCCCCTCTTTTACTGTTTTCAACTGTTTTGGGGTGAAGCATGTGTACCTATCTGTTATTTTCATGATTTCAAAGTATAATTGATTATACATGTTAGTACTTATCTTTCGACAAACTAAATGACTATCTATGGTTTAAACACTGATTTTTCAAAGATTAAGAAATTATTTTTTTGTTCACCAGACCGGTTGGTAGTATGATAGAGCGCTATAGGATTTGACACCCCATTCCTGTTGTCATGGAATGTCTGAAACCAATTTGTTTCTCCATCCAAATAGGGATTGCCTTTGTGGTATCCTTATAGTCTCAAAGGTGTAGTTTGATGCACTAGGTCTGAATGAATTCTTAAATCACTCCTTTAAAGTATAGTTTGATATACTCTCATGTGTGGTAATGTACAGAACCAACATATATATTTTATCAACAAACCAAAACATATTTTTAATATGTTATTTACAAATCCAAAGTATACTTTTAGTATGCTACAATAAGGTTATTTGTTTAACCTTATATTATTTTACAAAGCATAACTTTTGATTTATTCAAACGCTTTGTTTTGTACATTTTTACTTGTGGTTTAAGAAATCTCATTTTACTTACCATACATAACTTTTGTTTATACATTACATGGTTTACATTTAACTTGAGTTATACAATAACATTGGACTATTGGTTTAAACATGAACATTCTATGTTGGTGGTTTGGTTTGCGTAAGTGACTTAAGTAACGAGGCGTGTGTAATATGATACAAGCATGGTGGATACGCCGCTGGTACTTCCTATATATAAGTGTTTGTATGGTATTACATATCGTAGCGTTATTTGAATCATTTCAATTTAATTCATATAACATTTTATACAAATAACATACTTTTCATCAGACATTGTTTTACAACAACTTATCTTATACAAATTCATTTTTACTTGGTTATTGAATTAACCTTACATTAATCTTTTACGTATCATCTACTTTACCATCACTTTTTGAATGATTTATAAAACAAAACATTTTACAAGGATCATGACTGACTTTTGTTGAACAACTCTTTCTAAACATTTTCTTAAACATAAGTCATGAATCCTATATTCACAAAACCTATGTATCTCACAGGCATTTTTATGCTGACGTACCTATTTTTACACATGTTTCAGGTGCTATCTTGAGATGATTGTTGATACATGCTACATTTAGGATGGACTCGTGCCTTAGCAACTTTAAAACTTGGAAGATCATAGTTGTACTTATTTAGTTGTATTAAAACAATGAGTTCATTTAATCAATAAAACAATATTTCAATTTCCATGTGTTATGAAACAATGATTCTGTTACAACACTCCCATGGTTGTAAAACAAGGTTTCCAAGGCCGAGTACTCCCCGAGTAGTCGCTACAAGGTAGGCTGCCGAGGCGACTTTCTTTGACTCCGCCTAATTACTCGGAATCGGTCAAACGTGGTCAACCTTGGCCAAAATCGTATCTAGTAGGTAAACTCGGGCCGAGTTTGACTTAGAAAATACTAAAACATAATTTCTATGCCTATCATATTAAAGAATGAATATCATTTTCACGTATTTTGTTATAGATATTAGTAATTTATGTTATTTTACATATATTTAATTTCCAAAAACTAGTTTCTTTATAATTTTACATGTCCGAGTACTCCCCGAGTACTCTACGCCTAGGCCGAGTACTCTCAACTCCCTGGTCGACCGACTAGGGAGCGCCTAGCGACTTTTGCAACCATGAACACTCCCCGACGTTTCCGCCACGTTTTGTTGTTCCACGTGGTCGGGGTGTGACAGTTATTAGGTAATTTTTCAGCTTCACTTTTATCACTCAAATCTGAGTCATTAACCAACCCTGATTGTTTCTTAGTGAAGTTATTGCTCATGGGCGGTGGAACCTTGTGATACCCAACCCAGTTCCATCCGAGTATACATCTTCGCCGTCTTTGTTCTTCCCAATCAGTTTAGGAACTATGTGTTGGAGAACAAAGCTGGCGGAAGTGTAACTGTTCAATTTCAAATTAATCCTCTCATTCTCAATGTTAGCTTCTTGATACTGAAGCTTGAGATTTGCAATCTCATCCAGTTGAGCATTTATCATTTTTTCTTTTGCTTGAAGAACACCTGTCAAATTCGAGTTTTCTTTACGAGTTTTAGCATTTTGTTCATCTGAGTCTTTAATTGTTCTTTTTAACTTTTCAAAATCCTCAGTTATTTTTCTGTTCTCAAGCACAAACTTTTCATTTTCTTTTCTAAAACGCTCCACATCATTTTCATCATTTTTGATTTTCTCATTTAACTCTGTAGGATCGTTTGTAGACCCGAACGAGTCGTTTAGAGGAGTTTTAATCAGTTACAGGTGCGGAAAACAAGTAACTGATGTAGAAACAGCAGGCAATTCACTTAAATCACTGATTTGATTGATATTACAGCTTGTACCTTCAAGAATCAAACCAGTAGCACCTCGGTACGATTTTCTAATTCCCCACAAAATGACAATATCATAAGCCTATTTATAGTGTTTCTGATTCCCCATGAAATGACTAATTTCTAATTCCCCACGAAAGTGTAATTTTCTAATTCCCCACGAAATGACATGTCCATTTCGTGGGAAATCAACATTTCGTGGGAAATCACCATTTCGTGGGAAATCAACTCTAAAACTCTATTTTCCCGTACAATGTGCCCTGATCTAACAGATCTAGTACTAGACTCGATACAAGACGAAGTCGACAGATGTATGCACCAACAGACACCACCTCAGATGTTGACGAGTCTTTAGTGTCGAGTCTTTTCATCTTCAGTCTTTATCAGTCTTTGGGTTTTTCTTTCCAATCAACATCAACAGACTCCCCCTAACAATGTGCTGGCATTCCTTAAGTTCATCAGCATCATCTGCTTCAGGATCGTAGTCTGGTAATTACAGATTCAAGCAACACAACCTGGATCACCTGCAAATTCTCTACCCAAATCATAAGTTTTACAATTTAGAATAAAAATGTATGCACTAAAACAAACTCTCCCTCAAACCAAACATAAACATTATCAATGACAGTATTGATGAACCACTTGAAGATTAGATTAAAAACATATTTGTTTAAGACCAAACTTTCCTTCACAGAATTTGTCATCATGTTTAGCACTTAGAATTTTGAAAATCAGCTCTTCAACACCAATTGTCGAAAATCTTTTTGAGTTTTCAAAAGTTTATGCTAAAACACACTAAAAATCTTTTTGGATTTTGTAATAAAGAAAATGTAATGCAGTAAAGAAATATTTACAGACACTATTTTTGTGAGTTTGTGTAAGAGGATCATATCAGTTTTTGAGACAAGTCACCAACACCGTTAAGCTTCATTTCATTTTAAGTTCTAAACAATTCACCTAGATTGTCAGTATATTGGTCCACTTAAATTTTCACACAAATTTCAACTGGTCCGAGATACGAAATTAATGTTTTAAGCACTTAAACTTATTCGCGTGTCCCACTACTTGAATATACTCCCGTATCCAGATCCCAATATTTAGTCTTAGAGGTGAGTATACCTAGATGATATCTGTAAGGGGTTAGATGCGAAACCGTGAGAGCTCAGGTCAGAACTTCCGTTTAGCAGAGACATGACGGCTCGACTTTAGGTGAGTCCCCTTTAGAGGATCTTTTTTACAACAACAATGACTATCAATTTTATTGTTTCATCAAGTTGCTGAGGGCGGCACTGTATTTCAAGCATTTGCGGAAAGTATTATACGGGAACTAGGTCAGTATTTCCATACAGCAAAAGTCCCGGGATAATACCCCAGATATCACTGAGCATAAAGACCTAGTATCTCAGAAAGAGGGACCTTTCAAACAAGATTTCGGGGGTTACCCATATATCCAAGAAATTGTTACCCACGAATTAAGCAAGTTTGAATTTTAGGTTTATATCTCGTCACAATCTACTAAATGTGCAAAAACCTACTGGCATATCCGCAATGAGATTGTTTATCACATTTTAACTTTCCAATTCTTTAGCATGTTGTGACAGTCCACTGATGTACTATCATTTCCTCTTTTACAACAAAACTCATTTTTGAATTTTATCATGTTTTTGGCTTTTTCAAATTTTCTAATGTTTTTGGATTTTCTGGAATTTCTTACTCCCCCTAAAAGGCAAACACATTAAAGAAAATTGAAAACAAACTATACAGAATTGACAACCGATATCAAATCGCCTCAATTCGCCATCCTCTTGGCATAGACAATCAGAACTCCTCCTTTCAACAAACTATTTTCTCATTATGATTTCAAAACACTTAAGTTTATTTTAATCAAAATGATTTTTCCGGAAAATAAGTTTGTTTTTACCACTTATAGGTTTGATAGAAAACCACTTGTAGGGATTGGTTCATCATCTTGTCCATTCAATCACTTGTATAAGGATTACATCAAGTTCAAACTAATGACCTTGAGTTAATCACTTTATCAGAATCAACTTCTTACCACTTGCAAGTTATTCCAAAAACATTTAACCACATGTAGGAATAAACATCTACACAAATACATGTTACCAATCAAGATGCCGATTCCTGCTTCACGTTTACCTACCTGGAAGCTCCTGCAAGTCCACAATCTGTAAAATTTTAACAAATTTTAAGATTCATTTACATAATCAGTTTTTAAGAAAGATGCCGATTCCTGATCCACGATTATAAACTTGGGATCTCCGGCAAATTAGATTTTCAAGCAAAGAAAATGTCCACCCAAGCCTGACCAGCCTTGGGTGAAATCAATTCATCAGCAGTTGGGGCGTAAGTTGGTTTCTTTTTAGCATAAAAGTCTTTTACCCCTTTAACCTTTTTATCGATCATCCTTCCAAAAATTTTCTTAACATTTCCACTAAATGTCTTCTCGACATCAAATTCATCCTTTCCAGAATAAAACTGATTCGAGATCTCAACTTTCCCAATTTTCCGTTTAAAATTCTTAGTCCTCAGTGATTGAAAGTTCACCTCATCCATTGGAGGAACTGAATTTTCACTCTTTTTAACAACAACTTGTGGCTCTTCTGATTTTGTGGAATCAGATTCATTGCCAGTTTTCACGTCAGATTTCTTAACAACTCACTTTTGGTTGTCAAGTTTCACACTTCTTCTGTAAAATCTCTTCAAACATTCACCAACTTCATATGTTGAGTTTTTTTTTTTAAAAAAAAAACTTTAAATTTTTCTGTTGATGGTTCGGTTTTATCAACAACAACTTCTTTCAGTTTTCCAGAAACTCCCTGTTTTGTGTTGGTTGCTTTAGGACAGTTCCATGCAATGTGACCAACTTCATTGCATCTAAAACAGGTTCTGGTTTCTTTTCTCTGAACTTCATTCTTCTTTTTCTCAGCAAGAAATTCTTGATTTGATTGTCTCCAGAATGAGCTCCTCTTCTCCTCTTCAGCAGACGGACCTGAAACAAAGACCTTTCTTTTTTAACTTACTATTATGGTTTGCTTTCTTTTGAAATTCCGAACCATAATTGTAACCCATTTTCTTGTTTAACCGTTGTTGAACTCTTGAAGTGTACCTTTTAGGTTTTTCAATAAGATTTAAATCTTTTATTTCAGAAATATTAATTTCTGTCATTTTGAAAACCTTTTTAATCATGTCAAAACGAACACTTCTTATTGAAAACTCTTTATCAAAATATAATTTGTCAGAATCATTCAAAGTATACACAACTTCAAATATTTCAACATTCAAATTAGATTTTGACAATAAAAACTCTGTACTATAAACCCGTTTTCCTGATGTTTTTGAACTCCTGACAGACGAACTCGAACTCCCGATAGACAAACACGAACCTTCGGACTCGGACTTTGACTCTGACTCCTCATCCTTATCCAACACCTGATCGACCATTCTTTTTATTAATTCGGACTCATGATCTGTGTCGGACGCTGTGGACATGACGTCAATGTTGTCTGGCAATACATCAGTTAACCCGGACTCTAACTTTAGATTAACTGCCTTTTTGACTTGTTCCTCATTCGGTTTTCTAGGCGAATACCCTTCCCAAATTGGAGGCGGACACCTATTATAACAGACACTCTGTTTCTTACCAGTATCTGTTTTCTTCTTTGACTTCTTGTCTTTATCTTCATCTTTAAACGCAACCTGCAACAGTAGGGTAAATTCTATTAATTAAGTAATCAGAACTTGTATAACTTCTCAGCAAACGTCTGATTCTTTCATTTTCAACTCTTTCACCATCCAACTCTTGCTTCCATTTCGCGCATTCTTCAATGTAGAAATTTATCTCTTTCTGCTTCGACATCATCGTTACATTCAACATTTTCAACGCTTTTTCTCTTTCAGTGTTTGTCGTTTGCAAACTAGTCACTGTTCTGTTCAAAACATCGTATGATTCTTTCAAATTCTTCACATCAAACAACAATTTTTCTTTCATCTTTTCTGATTTACTAAATCTCGCGTCTTTTACTTCACACTGTTTGCAGGATTCCAAACATGTGAGACATGGTTTTGTGACTTCAACCATCTTTTCTACCTCCACAATCTTCTCAACTTCAACTACCTTTTCCACTTCAACTGTCTTCTCAACAATCTTGGTTTCTTTTATCTCTTTTGCAGCTTTTCTCTCTTTGAGTTTCTTCAGTTTATCTGCAAAGTAAAATTCAAAACTGTCAAAAGATAAATGAGTTTTTCCAATATTTATCTGTTCAATCTCCTCATCATCATCACGTTTCTCTGATGAACTGTTTTCTGATGAAACAGATTCTTCATCTTGACTTTTCTCATCATCATCACTGTTATCAATTTGTTCTTCAACTTTTTCAATGAATTGAGCAATTGACAATCTACTAAACTCTCCTGTATTCTTTAACATCATGAGATATGTACCCCATTCTTTCTGAGGTAAAGCATCAGCTAACTTCTTGACCCACTCTGCTGGAGTTTTAGTGATTTTCAACAAAGATATGGTACGCACAAGATGACAATATCTCTCAATGAGAGTTTTTGTAGATTCACCTAGCATACTTGTAAACAACTCAAATTCTTTCTTTAATAATGAATTTTTACTAACAGTGTTATAGAATTCGTTTTCCATGTTTTCGGTATCAATATTTTTCAAAACAGATTTTTTCAAACGAAATGGTTCACCTTGTAAAGCACCGTCTTGTATATCCTGTAGACACACAAACAAACAAAACACAATCAGTTTAACGACTTATCAAAACAACTGAATCAAACGGATACTCTGTGCGAACTGAATCACTTGAATTGATGAATATTCTGTGCGGACTGAAGATTGACAAACTATGTGGACTGAAGGTTGACAAACTGTGCGGACTGCTATGACCCGGATCAAATTCAAACAACCTGACCCACTACGTGCAAACTGAGTTCACTCACAATTGACCTGGTTCACAAAGATACGACCTGAACTGTTTAATGATACAATGATTGGGCCGCAAATGATACTCATGAGGGCTGATAAACTTTTAACTCTTTAATGGGTCGGTGCCATGTTTAGAGAACAAAGTAAAATGATTGGGCCATTTGACTGAGTGAATGTGATTGGACCGATGTTTTATGTATACCCACCAAACCGACAAAACTCACTTGTAAGGATCTGATTGTAAATCCACTAAATGCTTTAATGGGCTGACATAGTTACACAACTATTGGACCTCTTTTTAAATGTGGGCGGCACATGCAATTACTAAACATACAAATCTTTTTGAGCCGACAACAACTTTTCAATGTGATTGGACCTCTAAATCCACTGAACCGACAAGTATTAATTTTGTATGAAACTGATTGGGCCTATTCAATTCACATGTGATCGCCGGCAGCCGACAACATCAATTTCACATGCAATTGACAGTTTGTAAACAATATGATTGGACCGATACCCTTTAAGCTGTCATCATTTAATACTCGACAACAATATTAGATTTGTAGACCCGAGACACACATGCAATCTGAACAAGCAATCAATAATCCATATTCCAAGGTAATCTCGTGAGCTTATATTTCTTTTAACAAGATCTGATTGGGCCTCGAAATGTTAATTGATAGTGATTGGGCCGATGACTTACACATTTAAACAAAATAATAATTTCAAGTGGGATCAGGTATATTTCTTCAAGCGGAATTAGATTCTAATTTTTTAAGCGGAATCAAGTTTATCACTTTTGGAGCGGAATAAGCACTGAAGTTGAAGCGGAATCAGGATGTAATTGTTGGAGCGAAATCAAGATAATTCTTGGAGCGGGATCACGATTTCATGCGGAATCAACAACTGTTTTTGAGCGGAACCTTATTTCCATGCGGGATCAGGCGGCAGTTACGAAAAATGAAATTAGACTCAAAGTGTTGCTGCCATCATCATACTTTCGAGCATTTGAAGCGGAATCACGAAAAATGCAAGTTTTAGGTCGATTTTAAACTTGAAACTTTCAAGGATTGATTAAAACATGTTTACGCACAATATATCCAAAAATCAGCCGATTTGGACCGTAAAAACCCGTTCGATATTGTAAAAATCAGAAAAAAACGTGAAAGAATGAGTAGAAATCAGAATTTTCCAGCTGAATTCGATAGAACTCCTCCTCCTGAGCTCTGATACCACTTGTAGGATCGTTTCTAGACCCGAACGAGTCGTTCAGAGGAGTTTTAATCAGTTACAGGTGCGGAAAACAAGTAACTAATGAAGAAACAGCTAGCAATTCACTTAAATCACTTCTCTGATTGATATTACAACTTGTACCTTCAAGAATCAAACCGGCAGCACCTCGGTATGATTTTCTGATTCCCCACGAAATGACAATGTCACAAGCCTATTTATAGTATTTCTGATTCCCCACAAAATGACTAATTTCTAATTCCCCACGAAAGTGTAATTTTCTAATTCCCCACGAAATGACATGTCCATTTCGTGGGAAATCAACATTTCGTGGGAAATCACCATTTCGTGGGAAATCAACTCTAAAACTCTATTTTCCCGTACAATGTGCCCTGATCTAACATATCTAGTACTAGACTCGATACAAGACGAAGTTGACAGATGTATGCACCAACAAACTCATTGATTCTTTCAGTTGAACTTCTCACAAGTTTGCCTCGATTAACCATGTTCTTTTGTAAAATGTTGATTTTATTTGTTAGCTCCTGGTATTGAGATCTTGAAAGATACTCGTGTGTATTACAGACTTTGCACTCTTTCATGCAATTTCTGCAATCACTTTCCATTTTTGCTTTCTCAGCCTTACCTGGTTCAACATCTGAAACAATAGAACTGACCTTTCCCGACAACTTAGACTCATAAGCGGATTTGGAATCTACCTCTAGTGCCTTCGCCATTATGACTTGGTCAGCCATCTTCGTTAGATTCTCGGCTGTCATTTCTGCCTTAACATCGATAATTCCTTCATCCGACTTCTCAGACTTCTTAGATTTCACAAATTCCTCATATCTCTCCTGTCGCAGTCTCTCTTTTTCAGCCCTTTTCGTTGCATCTATTTTGATCTGCTCCTCTTCTGATGGAATCGACTTTACAACAGCTTCAAAATTGATTGACTTAGGATCAGTGCAGACATTCCCTTTCGGATCTAGGTAGCATTCTCTATCTGGATCCCACCTCTTCGCCTTCTTTGCTTCTTTATAGGCCTCACGAATTCTTTTTATTTGAAAATGTGCCAGATTTCTTTCTCTTTGATTCATCACTGGTTCTGTTTCAACTTGAGCCATGAAAGCGGATCCAACAACATCTTCTTCTGGAAGAAAATCATTCCAGTTAAAACCTTTGTCATCCTGAATTACCGCAAGAGCCCTCGATTTCTCTTTTAGATTATCTTCGATTTGCTTCATCTTTGGCGGTTCTTCACGGTTTCTGTGATAAACTGCTTTTCGGTAGTAGTCATCGTGAAACGGGTTCGCAATTTCATCAACAGCTGTGTTTCTGCACTCCCTCTTGAAATGACCTTTTTGTTTACATTTGAAATAAGTCACCTTAGACTTGTCAAAACCCAATTTTGTTGATGCCCCCCCAATCGACTATCGCCCAGTGATTTCCATGAATCGTTGTGCCCGACGAACAACATTTGCCATGTACCATATGATATCAATGAGTTCCATTTCCTCCGGGTCGATCTGATCGTAATCTTCTTTTGTAAGATTTGTGTTACTAATCTTCCCCGCTTTGAAACTCTCATATGACTCTAAGATCGATGCAAGAAAAACCATTTGTTGTTTAGCAGTTTCTTCATTGATGTTTTGGGCGTTGTTGAGGTTAACGGCAATGTTGCATTGGAAAACTTTAGTATTCGGAGCATTTTGATTTGGGTAACTGTTTGAAGCAGACGATGCTGGTGTGCTTGAACCGGTACCATGATAACCATACCTACTTGAGCTTGACGATCCACTTCCTGAATTTTCTTTAGCAGCAGTGTTCGAACTTTCAGCACAGAAAGCTGTCTTTGGCGATGAAGCTTTTGAAATCATGCTACCCTTGTAGTAGAAATCCACATTCTGTTGATAATTTGTATTATTCACTTTGTTCAGCTTCTTAATCTCCAGCTCGTGCCCTTCTAGCTTCTCTATCAACCAGCTGAGTGTAATATCTTTCATGGGCTTTGTGTTCTTTAGCACCAATGCAAAATAATGCCAATGGTGTTCATTTGGTAACGCTTCAAACAACTTATCAACAATCTCCTCTTGATCTTTCTTAATACCGAATCTGTCCAGTTCGGCTTTCAAGTGGCAAAACCTCTCTATCATCTGACGAACAGTTTCGTTTTTCATACAAGAAAACAGATCAAACTCTTTTTTAACGATCTCTTCTCCTCCCGTGCACTTTTTCTCTAACGCACTCCACAATTCCTTCGCATTCTCGTAATCGCTTAGAGAAATAATATCATCTCGTACAGATTGGTGTAAGAGAGCTATGGCTTTTTGCTCAGAAAAGAATTCTTCTTGCTCATCATCTTGTAAATTCTCAAAATCAGTTCTTGTAGCATTGTATCCATTTTTAATACACTTCCAACTATCAAAAGCAAAGGCTCTTAACCAATTACCAAATCGTTTAGCCCAGCGGTTGTAATCCTCGATAGCCATAAGCTTAGGTGGTTTATTATATGTCCCGTAGGCATTGTCCATACTAAGTGAGTCTAAGATAGCTTTTGTCACTGTCTTAGGATTTGCATCTGAAGTTGTAGCTTCGGTGCTGTTGTAAGCGAAAAAGTCACCAAATTGGTTTAGAAATTCATCACTCATGATTGCAATTTCCAGAAAAATATTACACACTGTTAAACTTGATTGAATGAACACAAAAACAATTGAACGAATGACCAATCGTTCGGATGGCTGTCCGAATGAAACTGATCGAATGGACAAGTGTCGGATGGGTCAAGCTGTCGGATGGCTATCCGATCGGATGGACGCCAACTAGCAAATAGTCTCAAGTTTTAAACAACAAGAACTCAATCCGGTCGGATGGCTATCCGATCGGATGGGCAATGACGTAAGTAATCAGTCAAGAACTTGAAATAGTAATAACACAATCCGTTCGGATGGCTATCCGATCGGATGGGCGATGACGTCAGCACAGTTCGTTTGAAAATTCATGGGTTTTGATAGATTTTGATACTATTTTGTTCAAATTTAGCTATGAAACTTTGTTGGATTGTTCTATGGTGTAACGCGCACAGTATGTGTGATTTTTAGGCCATTTTATCCATAAAATCTCTGCTAATTTTTTATTTTTAAGAAGTTTAAGATGAGAGAAGTCTGAAATAAGATGAAATCAGAGAAATAGATGAAGGAAATGATGAAATCTCAAGTAAAATCGACTGTAAATCTCTGAAATCGGTCGAATCTCTATCAAATTGTTGTAGATCATCTCCGAATCCGACCTCCAAGCTCTGATACCACTTGTGAGGACCGGGAATTCGGCTCTAATTAACTCGCTCAGGTCAGATCTGAGATCACCACGATTGTGCGGAATCCAAATTGTGATGTAGGAGTAAGATCAACAACGTAGACACCATTCAAAGTATGCATTCTCACTGAAATAGTAGAAAAGTACAAGGTTCCAGAGAAATTTTGCAAGAGCTCCGCCAGAGGTGTCAACATGGATGTCTTAAATGAGAACCAGACATCCTCTATTTATAGGCGTGCTCCATCCGGGAGAAACCACATGTTGTATGGATGATCATCCGTTCGGATGAGCACGTCCATCCGATTGGATGGACTCCATCCGTCCGGATGGACTTTACAAAACATGTTAACTACCGCTTCGTCCCGGATTCGATATATAAAACATACAAAAACAACAACCAGGTTAATATAGACTAAATACAGACGAAAGCTACAGATATATGCATCTACAAATGGAAACTCAGTTGTCCCTCGTGAATATTGCAATAGTTCGTATATACTTGGACTCCATAGCCCAACAGGTAATCCAGAAGAGAGTAGACAACTCATGACGTTCTTGGGTTATCCGAATCAGTAAAATTGTTAAGATATGCTTTTAAACGTATGGGTATTTTATTCCGTTTCCACTCATGAAGGGTCATTCAAACATTATAGACATCGCGATGTGAAAAGCTTTGCAGAAAGAAATTGAAGGAATATGTATCATATACACAACATCTATAACACCTCACTCGAACCTCTTACTACGTAAGGTTTTACTGAATTTGAACGAATTTATATGGTGACATAGGCTATATAAATCTTGGGAGTTATTTACTTGTGTCACGATCCCAGAGTGCGAATTTATTCTAGATATCGTTTCCTCGCCTCATCCTAGAATGTGGATATACAAAATATATAGTTAGCTTGACGAACTCATAGAGTTGGTCCTTGAGTTACCAATAAGAAGGAATCATGCCAGCTCATAGGATTATTGTAACCGAATATTTCTTAAACCAGGAATTGTTGTCAACAAGCGAAACATATTTGATATTCCCAAGCTGAAGTCAAAGGACCGCTCGATATTGAACAAAAGTTATTAATTCTTTTGAGCACAATCCTTTGGGTACGTATAATTGAAAAGACAACATCAGATAAAAGAGTTCACCTTCCACCATTTTGTCTATCGAATACCAATTAGGAAGTAACATCGCACGAAAGTACATTATACCACAAATCCATCTCTTCCCCCTATTCACCGGGGATTTACTTTGTATCGATCTGGCCTAAGCCGATAATATTCAGGGTTCTGCTCTAGGCGCTTCCACCACGATAGTACTAACAAAGGTTTAATAAAAGAGTATTGTAGCATCGTACAACTGGACCTTGAATAGGGAGTAAATTTTCTGAGAGATCAACTATGGGCATTAGCCACTAAGACCTCCAAGCGCTTTATTGAATTAAGGAAAAAAATTAAGTGACGAATCTGGTTAAGTCGCAGTTATAGTCCTCGTACTCACAATTGAATTATGCTTTCCGAGACCATGGTCAGTCGGGTTTATAGTTGAATTGGGCTATGAATAATACTTTAAAATTTAGAAAAATGATTGCAATATAAGTACCAAGACAAGACGAAAAGATAATAGTTATAGGGACTATTGATAAAATATTTTGCCTCCAAGAGTCACATAGATCAATTTGGCCTACATCCACACCACTCATCAATAAACTTCGGTCACTTCGGATAGATATTACCATTAGATTGTTATTGTCCTCTTACACCCGGGTCACCAACAGTGGTTATAGTTGCATGCTCGCGCTACTTATTAGATGTTGCATTACTAGTTAGCAAAATTCGTTTAAAAACATATGATTAGAATGGAAGATTTTAATCCGCACAACTTGCGAAATAGATATAGTTTGTTCTCCGTGATGTAAGGATTTAGATATATCATGATCAATTCTAGTGACTCCCGTCAAATAGAATAATGTCGTCACATATCGGGTGCAAATAAATGAATCGAATAGATATCGACAAATACACAAGTAACAAAATCAACCATAACAGAGTAGTGTCGGGGAGATAGTACACCCGGGAGAATTTGCACCAAGGGTTTGCAACACTGATCCCAAAAAGGACTAGGCCTATACAGAAGTCCTTCACTTAAAGTTACCGCAAGGGGTTTATGTCACAGCCCCAGACCACAACCTGGACGGGAGCCGTGAGCAGTTAAGTGGTACCGTTGATTTATTTGAAAATATTCCAGTGGAAATTTCATCACGACCGCGAGTTAGGAAAAATACCAAAGTTTAGAAACATAAGATTTTATTTGTAATAAATGGGAATACAACCCATTTTACAAAGGTAGCTTTAATAGGGGATAAACCCGAATACACAGTTTCTTAATTTTAATTGATAAAATAAGCCACTCCTTTAAGCCTGTCGGTGCCGTATAACAATTCTTATTCCGATCTACTGTAATCATCGGAAATGCATTTAAAAACATTTTATCAGCAGGAAATACTAGTGAGATCATTCATTTGGAATAAACTGACACATATTCTTATATTTACAGCATTAAGGGTTTTTACATTTGTTTATATCTTTCAATTACTCAAATCGGTATTTGTCCCTCGGTGGCAGTTCCTGTGACTGTGGTCATATCACTCATTGGCTAGCTTAGTGAAGATTATCAAGCAGTCTGTACAAAACCCCACATACCGGCAGTAATTTCAGAATACAAAAACTTAATCACTGTAAGTATAACTAAAAAACATTTAGGGTTTTGGAAGCGTTTGATTAAAAGAGAATGACTCACAATGTTGTGAGAAAAAGAAGAATGATTCAGATTGCAAAATTAGGGTTTTGATTTAACAGGCCTATTGATTCTAAGCCTCTAGATTAACAGTAAGTTTATAGTTCCAAGTCTTCTGATAATTAAGTATTTACTTTACCAGTGAATTTAAGCTTTCTGATTCTAACCCTTAATTTCACAAAATGTAATCCATATTAGTGTATAAACGCAATTCAACTTTAACGATAATCATGAGATCAAAACCTCAACATAGATGACAAAGTATAGGCTTTTTCAGGCAGCACTAAACATCTGTTGGATTGGTTTATCGATCAATCAGACAGGGTATCGTTTCAGTGATTAGTATTTAATACACGAGAATTGAGAGAGACAGAGTTACAAGAAATCAGAGGATCGATTCAGAAGTCGAAAAGTTGCGAGTGTTTCTTTCCCAGACCTGGCCCTTATATAAGCCAGGTAGACCTCTCCCACGCGTCGCGGGAGGAGACAGGGACTCTCCCGCGCGGCGCTAGGGAGGTCGGCCTGGCTAGACCTACCACGTGTCTAGCATAGGTCTGACACGTGGCGCCTCGTCGGGACACATGTCCTCGACCGCCTTTTTCGTCTAATCATGCATTTTTCTCGATTTTCGTGCTGGTTCTTATTGCGTATGCTCGGGTCTTGATCCCAAATGGTTCAATTTTTAATTGTGAGTTTAACAAGGGTATTTTTGTGCGGGTTGGTTCATCAATCGCCAAGTTTTCTTAACCGCTAAGTCTTCTGGTTGAGTCTAACAAGTTTCGCCGCGCGCACTTGGGATTTTGATTACGGGTTGTCATCAGGAATATTTTTTTAGGGTTGTTGCATCCTCCCCACCTTGTTTAATTCTCGTCCTCGAGATTCGCTGAAACAAGTATAGCTATTTCCATCTTATCTTCGATTCCAATTCCCAAGTATATTCTTGTCCTCGTTTTGAAATCCCACTTCACTTTGACCAGAACTAATCTCTTATGCTTTGGGATTCTCATCTTCGACTTGTAAAGGCCTTTCAATGGACTTTACCTCTACATCTTGAAGAGATATGATTAATGTTTCTTCAGTCAACATTTCCTTAAATTACATAGATGAAATACATCATGTATACCTGTCATTTCTTCTGGTAACTTTAACTGATAAGCTACTAGTCCAATTTGCTTATTGATTTCGAATAGTCTAACAAATCTTAGAATTGATCTTCCTTTCTTGTCGAATCAGATTATTATTTTCCATAGAGAGACCTTTAGTAGCATTCTTTCTCCAATTTGAAATTATAATGGTTTGCCGATTCCATGGTCGGATAGTTTCTTTTCTCCTATTTCTGCCTAACATACTGGATGGCACTTTTATCCGTAAAGTGCTTCAAATAGGGCAACATTAATACTCGTATGATAACTAGTTGTTTATTGGAGAATTCTTACGAGTGGTAGGTGATCGTCCCACTTTTACCAATATCTATCACACATGCACTTAGCATGTCTTCCTATGTTTGTATTGTTCTTTCATCTTGCTCATAATAAGTTATACTCGGATTTGGTCGAGTTTCCTTGACTTTTTTAAAACTTTTCCAATAATGAGCAATGAAATGACTATCTCGATAAGATATAACAGATAATGGGATTCTACGTAACGAGGCTATTTCATTCACGTACAACTTAACTCAGCGTTTTATACTGAAGGTTTCCTTCGTTGGTAGAAAATCTGCTGACTTAGCTAGTCGATCCACAATCACCGAAATTTTGTCGTCACTCGTTCTTATTTTGGGAAATTTCGTAACAACATCCATTTGTTATCAATCCTATTTCCATAATGGCATTTCTAATCCTTGAAGTAAACCTAAAGGTTTCAGATGTTCAGTTTTAACTTGCGAACAAGTTAGACACTTAGAAACGAAACTAGCTAAATTCTTTTTCATTCCTATCCACCAAAAATTCTTTCTCAAATCTTGATACATCTTGTCACTACCAGGATGCATCGTATACTTAGAATTATGAGTTTCCTCTAAAATTCTATGTCGTAGGTTTCCTGGGATAGGTACCCAAATTCTTTTCTTATGGAGTCTTCAAATTCAATTTACATTTTTCTCTAATTCTTTCTCCATGCTTTTTACTCTCTATGTCGATTTGGACCGTAAAAACCCGTTCGATATTGTAAAAATCAGAAAAAAAAACGTGAAAGAATGAGTAGAAATCAGAATTTTCCAGTTGAATTCGACAGAACTCCTCCTCCTGAGCTCTTATACCACTTGTAGGATCGTTTGGAGACCCGAACGAGTCGTTCAGAGGAGTTTTAATCAGTTACAGGTGCGGAAAACAAGTAACTGATGAAGAAACAGCTAGCAATTCACTTAAATCACTTCTCTGATTGATATTACAACTTGTACCTTCAAGAATCAAACCGGCAGCACCTCGGTATGATTTTCTGATTCCCCACGAAATGACAATGTCACAAGCCTATTTATAGTATTTCTGATTCCCCACAAAATGACTAATTTCTAATTCCCCACGAAAGTGTAATTTTCTAATTCCCCACGAAATGACATGTCCATTTCATGGGAAATCAACATTTCGTGGGAAATCACCATTTCGTGGGAAATCACCATTTCGTGGGAAATCACCATTTCGTGGGAAATCACCATTTCGTGGGAAATCACCATTTCGTGGGAAATCACCATTTCGTGGGAAATCAACTCTAAAACTCTATTTTCCCGTACAATGTGCCCTGATCTAACATATCTAGTACTAGACTCGACACAAGACGAAGTTGACAGATGTATGCACCAACAAACTCATTGATTCTTTCAGTTGAATTCTCACAAGTTTGCCTCAATTAACCATGTTCTTTTGTAAAATGTTGATTTTATTTGTTAGCTCCTGGATTTGAGATCTTGAAAGATACTCGTGTGTATTACAGACTTTGCACTCTTTCATGCAATTTCTGCAATCACTTTCCATTTTTGCTTTCTCAGCCTTACCTGGTTCAACATCTGAACCAATAAAACTGACCTTTCCCGACAACTTAGACTCATAAGCGGATTTGGAATCTACCTCAAGTGCCTTCGCCATCATGACTTGGTCAGCCATCTTCGTTAGATTCTCGGCTGTCATTTCTGCCTTAACATCGATAATTCCTTCATCTGACTTCTCAGACTTCTTAGATTTCACAAATTCCTCGTATCTCTCCTGTCGCAGTCTCTCTTTTTCAGCCCTTTTCGCTGCATCTATTTTGATCTGCTCCTCTTCTGATGGAATCGACTTTACAACAGCTTCAAAATCAATTGACTTAGGATCAGTGTAGACATTCCCTTTCGGATCTAGGTAGCATTCTCTATCTGGATCCCACCTCTTCGCCTTCTTTGCTTCTTTGTGGGCCTCACGGATTCTTTTTATTTGAAAATGTGTCAGATTTCTTTCTCTTTGATTCATCACTGGTTCTGTTTCAACTTGGGCCATGAAGGCGGATCCAACAACATCTTCTTCTGGAAGAAAATCATTCCAGTTGAAACCTTTGTCATCCTGAATTACCGCAAGAGCCCTCGATTTCTCTTTTAGATTACTTCGATTTGCTTCATCATTGGCGGTTCTTCACGGTTTCTGTGATAAACTACTTTTCGGTAGTAGTCATCGTGAAACGGGTTCGCAGTTTCATCAACAGTTGTGTTTCTGCACTCCCTCTTGAAATGACCTTTTTGTTTACATTTTAAATAAGTCACCTTAGACTTGTCAAAACCCAATTTTGTTGATGCCCCCCCAATCGACTATCGCCCAGTGATTTCCATGAATCGTTGTGCCCGACGAAGAACATTTGCCATGTACCATATGATATCAATGAGTTCCATTTCCTCCGGGTTGATCTGATCGTAATCTTCTTTTGTAAGATTTGTGTTACCAATCTTCCCCGCTATGAGACTCTAATATGACTCTAAGATCGATGCAAGAAAAACCATTTGTTGTTTAGCAGTTTCTTCATTGATGTTTTGGGCGTTGTTGAGGTTAACGACAATGTTGCATTGGAAAACATTAGTATTCGGAGCATTTTGATTTGGGTAACTGTTTGAAGCAGACGATGCTGGTGTGCTCGAACCGGTACCATGATAACCATACCTACTTGAGCTTGACGATCCACTTCCTGAATTTTCTTTAGCAGCAGTGTTCGAACTTTCAGCACTGAAAGCTGTCTTTGGCGATGAAGCTTTTGAAATCATGCTACCCTTGTAGTATAAATCCACATTCTGTTGATAATTTGTATTATTCACTTTGTTCAGCTTCTTAATCTCCAGCTCGTGCCCTTCTAGCTTCTCTATCAACCAGCTGAGTGTAATATCTTTCATGGGCTTTGTGTTCTTTAGCACCAATGCAAAATAATGCCAATGGTGTTCATTTGGTAACGCTTCAAACAACTTATCAACAATCTCCTCTTGATCTTTCTTAATACCGAATCTGTCCAGTTCGGCTTTCAAGTGGCAAAACCTCTCTATCATCTGGCGAACAGTTTCGTTTTTCATACAAGCAAACAGATCAAACTCTTTTTTAACGATCTCTTCTCCTCCCGTGCACTTTTTCTCTAACGCACTCCACAATTCCTTCGCATTCTCGTAATCGCTTAGAGAAATAATATCATCTCATACAGATTGGTGTAAGAGAGCTATGGCTTTTTGCTCAGAAACGAATTCTTCTTGCTCATCGTCTTGTAAATTCTCAAAATCAGTTCTTGTAGCATTGTATCCATTTTTAATACACTTCCAAATATCAAAAGCAAAGGCTCTTAACCAATTACCAAATCGTTTAGCCCAGCGGTTGTAATCCTCGATAGCCATAAGCTTAGGTGGTTTATTATATGTCCCATAGGCATTGTCCACACTAAGTGAGTCTAAGATAGCTTTTGTCACTGTCTTAGGATTTGCATCTGAAGATGTAGCTTCGGTGCTGTTGTAAGAGAAAAAGTCACCAAATGGGTTTAGAAATTCGTCACTCATGATTGCAATTTCCAGAAAAATATTACACACTATTAAACTTGATTGAATGAACACAAAAACAATCGAATGAATGACCAATCGTTCGGATGGCTATCCGAATGAAATTGATCTAGAGGACAAGTGTCGGATGGGTCAAGCTGTCGGATGGCTATCCGATCGGATGGACACCAACTAGCAAACAGTCTCAAGTTTTAAACAACAAGAACTCAATCTGGTCGGATGGCTATCCGATCGGATGGGCAATGACGTAAGTAATCAGTCAAGAACTTGAAACAGTAATAACACAATCCGTTCGGATGGCTATCCGATCGGATGGGCGATGACGTCAGCACAGTTCGTTCGAAAATTCATGGGTTTTGATAGATTTTGATACGATTTTGTTCAAATTTAGCTATGAAACTTTGTAGGATTGTTCTATGGTGTAACGCGCACCGTATGTGTGATTTTTAGGCCATTTTATCCATAAAATCTCTGCTAATTTGTTATTTTTAAGAAGTTTAAGATGAGAGAAGTCTGAAATAAGATGAAATCAGAGAAATAGATGAAGGAAATGATGAAATCTCAAGTAGAATCGACTGTAAATCTCTGAAATCGGTCGAATCTGTATCAAATTGTTGTAGATCATCTCCGAATCCGACCTCCAAGCTCTGATACCACTTGTGAGGACCGGGAATTCGGCTCTAATTAACTCGCTCAGGTCAGATCTGCGATCACCAGATTGTGCGGAATCCAAATTGTGATGTAGGAGTAAGATCAACAACGTAGACACCATTCAAAGTATGCATTCTCACTGAAATAGTAGAAAAGTACAAGGTTCCAGAGAAATTTTGCAAGAGATCCGCCAGAGGTGTTAACACGGATGTCTCAAATGAGAACCAGACATCCTCTATTTATCGGCGCGCTCCATCCGAGAAAAACCACATGTCGTACGGATGATCATCCGTTCGGATGAGCATGTCCATCCGATTGGATGGACTCCATCCGTCCGGATGGACTTTACAAAACATGTTAACTACCGCTTCGTCCCGGATTCGATATATAAAACATACAAAAACAACAACCAGGTTAATATAGACTAAATACAGATGAAAGCTACAGATATATGCATCTACAAATGGAAACTCAGTTGTCCCTCGTGAATATTGCAATAGTTCGTATATACTTGGACTCCATAGCCCAACAGGTAATCCAGAAGAGAGTAGACAACTCATGACGTTCTTGGGGTATCCGAATCAGTAAAATTGTTAAGATATGCTTTTAAACGTATGGGTATTTTATTCCGTTTCCACTCATGAAGGGTCATTCAAACATTATAGACATCGCGATGTGAAAAGCTTTGCAGAAAGAAATTGAAGGAATAGTATCATATACTCAACATCTATAAAACCTCACTCGAACCTCTTACTGCGTAAGGTTTTACTGAGTTTTAACGAATTTATATCGTGACATAGGCTATATAAATCTTGGGAGTTATTTACTTGTGTCACGATCCCAGAGTGAGAATTTGTTCTAGATATTGTTTCCTCGCCTCATCCTAGAATGTGGATATACAAAATATATAGTTAGCTTGACGAACTCATAGAGTTGGTCCTTAAATTACCAATAAGAAGGAATCATGCCAGCTCATAGGATTATTGTAACCGAATATTTCTTAAACCAGGAATTGTTGTCAACAAGCGAAACATATTTGATATTCCCAAGCTGAAGTCAAAGGACCGCTCGATATTGAACAAAAGTTATTAAATCTTTTGAGCATGGTCCTTTGGGTACGTATAATTGAAAAGACAACATCAGACAAAAGAGTTCACGTTCCACCATTTTGTCTATCGAATACGAATTAGGAAGTAACATCGCACGAAAGTACATTATACCACAAATCCATCTCTTCCCCCTATTCACCGGGGATTTACTTTGTATCCATCTGGCCTAAGCCGATAATATTCAGGGTTCTGCTCTAGGCGCTTCCACCACAATAGTACTAACAAAGGTTTAATAAAAGAGTATTGTAGCATCGTACAACTGGACCTTGAATAGGGAGTAAATTTTCTGAGAGGTCAACTATGGGCATTAGCTAAGACCTCCAAGCGCTTTATTGAATCAAGGAAAAAAATTAAGTGACGAATCTAGTTAAGTCGCAGTTGTAGTCCTCGTACTCACAATTGAATTATTCTTTCCGAGACCATGGTCAGTCGGGTTTATATTTGAATTGGGCTATGAGTAATACTTTAAAATTTAGAAAAATGATTGCAATATAAGTACCAAGACAAGAAGAAAAGATAATAGTTATAGGGACTATTGATAAAATGTTTTGCCTCCAAGAGTCACATAGATCAATTTGGCCTACATCCACACCACTCATCAATAAACTTCGGTCACTTCGGATAGATATTACCATTAGATTGTTATTGTCCTCTTACACCCGGGTCACCAACAGTGGTTATAGTTGCATGTTCGCGCTACTTATTAGATGTTGCATTACTAGTTAGCAAAATCCGTTTAAAAACATATGATTAGAATGGAAGATTTTAATCCGCACAACTTGCGAAATAGATATAGTTTGTTCTCCATGACGTAAGGATTTAGATATATCATGATCAATTCTAGTGACTCCCGTTAAATACAATAATGTCGTCACATATCGGGTGCAAATAAATGAATCGAATAGATATCGACAAATAAATAACACAAGTAACAAAATCAACCATAACAGAGTATTGTCAGGGAGATAGTACACCCGGGAGAATTTGCACCAAGGGTTTGCAACACTGATCCCAAAAAGGACTAGGCCGATCCAGAAGTCCTTCACTTAAAGTTACCGCAAGGGGTTTATGTCACAGCCCCAGACCACAACCTGGATGGGAGCCGTGAGCAGTCAAGTGGTACCGTTGATTTATTTGAAAATATTGCAGTGGAAATTTCATCACGACCGCGAGTTAGGAAAAATACCAAAGTTTAGAAACATAAGATTTTATTTGTAATAAATGGGAATACAACCCATTTTACAATGGTAGCTTTAATAGGGGATAAACCCGAATACACAGTTTCTTAATTTTAATTGATAAAATAAGCCACTCCTTTAAGCCTGTCAGTGCCGTATCACAATTCTTATTCCGATCTACTGTAATCACCGGAAACGCATTTAAAAACATTTTATCAGCAGGAAATACTAGTGAGATCATTCATTTGGTATAAACTGACACATATTCTTATATTTACAGCATTAAGGGTTTTTACATTTGTTTATATCTTTCAATTACACAAATCGGTATTTGTCCCTCGGTGGCAGTTCCTGTGACTGTGGTCATATCACTCATTGGCTAGCTTTCGTCCAATAGTGAAGATTATCAAGTAGTCTGTACAAAACCCCACATACCGGCAGTAATTTCAGAATACAAAAACTTAATCACTGTAAGTATAACTAAAAAACATTTAGGGTTTTGGAAGCATTTGATTAAAAGAGAATGACTCACAATGTTGTGAGAAATAAGAATGATTCACATTGCAAAATTAGGGTTTTGATTTAACAGGCCTATTGATTCTAAGCCTCTTGATTAACAGTAAGTTTATAGTTCCCAGTCTTCTGATAATTAAGTATTTACTTTATTAGTGAATTTAAGCTTTCTGATTCTAACCCTTAATTTCACAAAATGTAATCCATATTAGTGTATAAACGCAATTCAACTTTAACGATAATCATGAGATCAAAACCTCAACATAGATGACAAAGTATAGGCTTTTTCAGGCAGCACTAAACATCTGTTGGATTGGTTTACCGATTAATCGGATAGGGTATCGTTTCAGTGATTAGTATTTAATACACGAGAATAGAGAGAGACAGAGTTACGAGAAATCAGAGGATCGATTCAGAAGTCGAAAAGGTGCGAGTGTTTCTTTCCCAGACCTGGCCCTTATATAAGCCAGGTAGACCTCTCCCACGCGTCGCGGGAGGAGACAGTGACTCTCCCGCGCGGCGCTAGGGAGGTCGGCCTGGCTAGACCTACCACGTGTCTAGCATAGGTCTGACACGTGGCGCCTCGTCGGGACACATGTCCTCGACCGCCTTTTTCGTCTAATCACGCATTTTTCTCGATTTTCGTGCTGGTTCTTATTGCGTATGCTCGGGTCTTAATCCCAAATGGTTCAATTTTTAATTGTGAGTTTAACAAGGGTATTTTTGTGCGGGTTGGTTCATCAATCGCCAAGTTTTCTTAACCCCTAAGTCTTCTGGTTGAGTCTAACAAGTTTCGTCGCGCGCACTTGGGATTTTGATTACGGGTTGTCATCAGGAATATTTTTGAGGGTTGTTGCATCTCGTCCTCGAGATTCGCTGAAACAAGTATAGCTATTTCCATCTTATCTTCGATTCCAATTCCCAAGTATATTCTTGTCCTCGTTTTGAAATCCCACTTCACTTTGACCAGAACTAATCTCTTATGCTTTGGGATTCTCATCTTCGACTTGTAAAGGCCTTTCAATGAACTTTACCTCTACATCTTGAAGAGATATGATTAATGATTCTTCAGTTAGCATTTCCTTAAATTACATAGATGAAATACATCATGTATACCTGTCATTTCTTCTGGTAACTTTAACTGATAAGCTACTAGTCCAATTTGCTTATTGATTTCGAATAGTCTAACAAATCTTAGAATTGATCTTCCTTTCTTGTCGAATCAGATTATTATTTTCCATAGAGAGACCTTTAGTAGCATTCTTTCTCCAATTTGAAATTATAATGGTTTGCCGAATCCATGGTCGGATAGTTGCTTTTCTCCTATTTCTGCCTAACATACTGGATGGCACTTTTATCCGTAAAGTGCTTCAAATAGGGCAACATTAATACTCGTATGATAACTATTTGTTTATTGGAGAATTCTTACGAGTGGTAGGTGATCGTCCCACTTTTACAAATATCTATCACACATGCACTTAGCATGTCTTCCTATGTTTGTATTGTTCTTTCATCTTGCTCATAATAAGTTATACTCGGATTTGGTCGAGTTTCCTTGACTTTTTTAAAACTTTTCCAATAATGAGCAATGAAATGACTATCTCAATAAGATATAACAGATAATGGGATTCTACGTAACGAGGCTATTTCATTTACGTACAACTTAACTAAGCATTTTATACTGAAGGTTTCCTTCATTGGTAGAAAATCTGCTGACTTAGCTAGTCGATCCACAATCACCGAAATTGTGTCGTCACTCGTTCTTATTTTGGGAAATTTCGTAACAACATCCATTTGTTATCAATCCTATTTCCATAATGGCATTTCTAATCCTTGAAGTAAACCTAAAGGTTTCAGATGTTCAGTTTTAACTTGCGAATAAGTTAGACACTTAGAAACGAAACTAGCTAAATTCTTTTTCATTCCTATCCACCAAAAATTCTTTCTCAAATCTTGATACATCTTGTCACTACCAGGATGCATCGTATACTTATAATTATGAGTTTCCTCTAAAATTCTATGTCGTAGGTTTCCTTGGATAGGTACCCAAATTCTTTTCTTATGGAGTCTTCAAATTCAATTTATATTTTTCTCTAATTCTTTCTCCATGCTTTTTAATCTCTTAGTCTTATCAGAAAATTTTCATTTCCTAGGTACTTCTCAATTGCTCCATTAAATCTATTTTCAAATTTAATCTTGACAGTACGTTCTCGTTTTTAGCTGCTCATGATGCTTATGATTTAAAGCATCAGCTACTATATTGGCTTTACCTTTGTGATATTGAATTTCACAATCATAGTCACTTAGAGATTTCATCCAGCGTTTTTGACTCATGTTGAGCTCCTTTGGCCAAAAATATATTAAACTTTTATGGTCTGTATAATGGACTTAGGGGTTGCTTGGCAACATCTGAATGGTTAAGTGCTGAACCAGTAAGAGGTCTTAATCATTATGTGCTGAATCAGTAAGAGGTCTGAACCATTAAGAGCCTATATAATGCTTAACCGTTCAGAGGCAAATGTCTGACCAATTCAGATTACAGGTCTTAACCATTCAGACTCTGTATAAATCTTAACCATTCAGAGGCAAATGCTTGAACCATTCAGACATCTGCTCATGAAACAAACAGTCTGAACCATTAAATGCTGAACTAAAAAGAGGTCTGAACCATTAAGAGGCTCACTAAGAGGTAATCAAACAGCCCCTTACTACCATACAAATAATGTCTCATACTTTTATGCCAAAAATTATCGCTCTTAATCCTCATGTTTAAATCAGTTAACAAAACTTCTATTCAGGAAAAATCTTGGTTATAACGTTGATAATATCTAGCTAATCCTAGGAAACTTTCGTACTTCCGTAAGAGACTTAGGAATTCCTTATTTCATAATAGCATCAAATTTTGGCGGGGTCCACATGAATACTAGAAATTTTAGTTCTAGTAGCCAAGATTCATACTTAATGAATTTAGCATGATTCTCAACAGTGTCAGAAGTAAATGAAGATGTTTGGCATGATCTTCATCATTTTCGGTATATCGTCTATAAAAATGATTACGATTTTATCCAAATACCGTCGACATATCCTATTTATCGTCTCCATAAATGTAGCTGGGGCAGTTGTTAGACCAATGGACATGACTGTAAATTCGTAATGATCATACCTAGTTCAGAAAGCAGTGATGGTATCCTAAGCGTAGGTCGAATAATCAGGCTCCTTGAAGTTGAAAAAGTCGTTAATTCTCGGTGCTGATACTTAATTGCAACGTTATTCATTTCCCGATAATCGATATATGTATGCATCTACTCATCCTTTTTATTGACAAATAATATTAGTGTATCCTACGAGGATGTTGTATGAAATCTTTTTCTAGCAATTCATCTAATTGCTTTTTCAGCTTGAGTATTTCTATTGGTGCTAAGTAATAGGGTGCTTTAACAATCGGTGTTGTTCCTGGTATTAAGAAATTTCTCCAGTTCCTTCTCAAGATCGGGTGATAGTTCAGGCAGATCCTCTGGGAAAACATTAGGATATCCCGATACTACCAGAATTTCTTGCAGTTCATTTCCTATGTGTAAATGATCACAAAGATCATATATACTACACCTCGCTTCCATGCATAACTTGCAGCTTTCCTTGAAGAGATGAACTTTGTTGGCTTGGTTGTCTTATCTCCTTGGATTGTGATCACTTCTCCTGTTGGCTTACGAATATAAATAGAATTCTGATCACTTAAGATTTGAGCATGATTGGATGCTAATCATCATATTTCTAACACTATCTTGAATCCAACAATGTTCATATGAAGTAAAGTAATACTAAAATTGTATTCTGACAATTTTATCTTTTCTTCCGAAGTACTCAACGAATATTGGTGGGGTTCCAGACTTGCCTACGTTCGATTGAAAATTGATTGATTGCTTGACAGAACTTAGTATTTATAAAACTTTGGTTCGTACTAGAGTTAAATAATACGTTAGTGTCACATCATGTACAAGAAATGTACCAACAATCACCACAGGGATCATTGTTGCCTCTTATGTTGTAAAGGAAATGCTTTTGCGTTCCTCTTGGAATCTTCGGTTGTTTTCATCTTGCTTCTAGGTGTCTGTGTCAGTTCGGACCATCTTGACGAATATGATTTGCTTCCCTAATGGAAACATATACGACACCTCTTTTTCCACGTTCCTCTTCCTTGTGTCTAGGTATCAACCTAGTGGTCAAATTATTTACTAACTCATCCATATTGCTAATGGTTTGTGGTATGACCGTCATTATCAGATCATGGATCTCACTGTCTAGTCTCAAATAAAATGAGAAATTGGTACATATTCTGATGAAGCTAGTGCTAGTACCATTATTTCATATAAGAATTTTGTTGTATACTTATGACAATTTATACCAATCATTTGGTAATTCAGGAATTTTGTTGCCATTTGTTCCTTTTATGAAGCAGACAAAATTCCTTTCTATCACTTCTTTTCATTCCTTCCATTCTATGGCATATGTCATGATCTTGTGCTTAGAAGATCACGTCTCACCATCTTGAAGCCTTATTTTTGAAGCATACACTACTTCATCCTTCTCAGTGTATATACTAATAGATAGGACAACTTTAGTCCTTTGCAGACCATGTATTGCCTTAACAGCTTCTTTATTACTAGTATTCTTAATAGGAGTACATGTAAAGTAAGTGCATCTAGTTGTGGTTACTCTCATCTTCTCAAGAGTTCTTAAAGAAAGTAGAAATACATTTCATTAGCATAAGTTTTAGTTATACGCTTTGTGCCTAGCACAACGTTTAGTTATAAGTTTCCTACCATCGTCAGAATTCTAAGGTATCGCATTGGAAATTCTTATACTTTCGATGGCGTCCCAACTTAAAAGGTTCCTGTCGTTCATATTGTCACACGAGTTACGAGACAGATGATCAACTAGAATAGTGATCGATATCGGAATTATAGATGTATACGAGAGGTTCATGATAATGAAATCTAAAATTATCATTAACACACATGCTCGTGATTCATCCTAAATTGACAATCATTATGGCCTTTGGATTTCCTTATAGATATACATATCTATACAATCATACGTTTTTGTAGGATCGTGTGTTGACCCGAACGAGTCGTTCAGAGGAGTTTTACTTTGTTTTAGAGGCGGAAACTAAGAAACAAAGGTAGAAACAGCTAGCAATTCACTTTAAACACTGATTTGATTAATCTGACAGCAAATACAATCAAACCTCACACCGGCAGCACTTCGGTATGGAATTCAAGAACCTTTACAATGATTTCGCTCAGAATGACTATATATAGTAGTCTTGATTCCGCTCGAAAGGAACATGAACCAGTTGGAGCGGAATTAGAAGTTTATGATTCTGCTTGAAAGTGACTACTGTCATTTCAAGCGGAATTAGAAGTTCAAGCGAAATCAACTCCTAATCTACATAAAACTTGACATTTTTTCTCGATCTACGTGCCCTGATCTAATCTATATGGACTAAGACTTGATACAAGACGAAGTCGACAGATGCATGCACTAACAGACTCCCCCTCAGATGTTGACAAGTCTAACTATGTCGAGTCTTTGCAACTTCACTCTCTATTAGTCTCTGGGCTTTACTCTTTCGATTATCTCTTGCATGTCATCAGACTCCCCCTTGCGATATGTTGGCATTCTTTAAGTTCATCAGCATCATCAGCTTCAGGATCATTGTCTGGCTCAAACTTTGTCCATGGAATTGAAACCGGGCTTACTATCACACAGCTTTGATTCCCAGATCGTCACCTGGCTCTCTTTCAACGCAGGATCTTTAAACCCAGCTCAAACTTAAACCTGCATAATCTCTACCTCAAAGTAAATTTCACAGATTTAACAATTTGTATTAAAAACACATGCACTAACACTGACTCCCATCAACAAATTTAACTATCTCTTTGATGAACCACTTGTTGATTTGATTAGAAACACATTTGATTTCAAAACATACACTCCCTCTCACAAAAATGTCATCATGTTTAGCACTTGGAACTTTGAAAATCGGCTTTCCAACATCAGTTGTCAAAAAAACTTTTTGCATTTTTTTTTAAATTTATGCTAAAACACACACAAAATCTTTTTGGATTTTTGATTATAAAGAAATGCAGTAAAGTAAATATTTACAGACAATATTTTTTTGAGTTTGTGTTAAGAGGATCATATTGTTGGACCGTGTTCCGACCCTAAACAGTCAGTTGAGAACGTTCATCTTCACATACGAAGGCGGAATCAACGTAAATGAAGTTACACAGCTTTTCCTATTCAATTCCTTCTCTTTTATTGCTTTCTGATACAAATTTGACAGAGTTTTATTACAAAAGCAATGATCTAGTTCCGCTCCAACGTACACGAACTATTATCAGGTTTCGCTCCAAGCTATTATATATAGTCCCTATGGTTTCGCTTATATGGTACTGACTAATAAGCGAAACCTCTTGAATCCTTATAAGCGAAACCTTCTAACTGACAAATAAGCGGAACCTCTATTATACATGTACATAAAGGCGAAACTACAACATAATAACCTAATTTTGACTTTCAAGCTCCTATGTTGACCTATCTTGACCTAAGACTTAATGTAGACGAAGTCAACAGACATTCCATGCATCAATAGACTCCCCCTTGGATGTTGACGAAGTCTTCAGCTCCGAGTCTTCAGTCTTGGTCTTTTCTCCAACTCTCTGTCTTCTCATCATAAGCACTCTATCTTCACAGGTTTAGGATCATAACCTAGCTCTATCTTCAGACTTCCCTTTGACTGTTGATCCAGACTCCCCCTTTCACAGAGTCCCCCTCTCAATATGCTAGAATCTGAGGTCTTGATCTGGTTCAAACTTTGACATTTAGCTTCCATTGGGAATAATGAAGTTCAAAAACCTGTTACTCAACCAATAACATTACAAACTATCTTTTCAAAAATAAATCACAAACTTAATCAGCTTTTAAAAATCCACTCAAGTATTCAGGTCCAAATTAATGACCCTGATTACTCAATTAATCTACCAAGTCCAATTTAATGACCTTGGTTGATCTTTTGACGAATCAAACTGATTTTAAAACAACAATTTTCACCATTTCCTGAAAATAACAAGTATCAAATTAATGAACTCGTTTTAACTTTGAAAACATCTCAAACTTCAACAAAGTAAGCTCTCCTCATTCTTCAGCTCAGAACTTTTCCTGCATCTGCTTCAATCTCCGAGAATCCAACGATTAACTCTCCACTTTGGTTTGTCAAAAATAAAGCAGAAATAAAATCTTTTTGGATTTTAATAAAGTGTTCTAAACTAAGAAATAAAATGCAGAAAACTTAAATTGCAGAAAGTAAACAAAGTAAACTATATACAAACTTATTTTTGGCGAGTGTGTCAGGAAATCATATCAGCTTTTCAGACAAATTACTAGTACCGTTAAGCTTCATTTCATATTCAGACTTAAACAATTCACCTCGATTGTCGATATACTGATCCATCTTAAATTCTCACACAGATTTCAATCTATTCAGGATAAGAATTAGATATCTTATGAACTTAGCTCATTCATGTGTCCCACCTCTTGAATATACTCCCGTATCCAGTATCCCAGATATTCAGTCTTACAGGTGAGTATACCACAGATGATATCTGTAAGGGGTTAAATGCGAGGGCCGTGAGAGCTCAGGTCGATACTTCCGTATACGCAGAGAGATAACGGCTTCGACTTTCTGGTGTGTCCCCTTTAGAGGATCTTTTAGTTACAACAGCAGCGACTATCAATTTTACTGTTTCATCAGCTTGCTGAGGGCGATGCTATGTTTCAAGCATTTGCAGAAAGTATTATTCGGGGACTAGGTCAGTACTTCCATACAGCAGAAGTCCCGGAATAATACCCCAGATATCACTGAGTATAAAGACCTAGTATCTCAGAATATGGGACCTTTCAAACGAGATTTCAGGGGTTACCTATATATCCAAGTAGTGTTCCCCACAAATTTCACAAGTTTGAAATTTTAGGTTTATATCCCGAAAAAAATCTACTAAATGTGCGAAAACCTATCGACACATCATTAGTGAGACTGTTTAACTCATTTAGTCTTTACAATTCTTTAGCATACTGTAATTGTCTAGCCGATGTACTATCATTTTCCCTTTATACACAAGCTCTTTTTTAGTTTTATCATGTTTTTCTATTTTTGCATTTTTACTGTTTTTGTATTTTCTGAAAATATAAACTATATACATCTACTCCCCCTAAATACCAAAACAGGTAAAAAATCGACAAACCATTGCAGATTGTTTCTCATCTTCATCCGCAACAGTACTCTCATCAACGTCAATTATGCCATCCGACACCGAAAGAAGCTTCATACCATTCAGTTTTAACAAAGATTTAAACCGATTTTTATCAAAAGCTTTGGTATGTAAATCAGCTTTCTGTTCGTCAGTGTGGATTTTCTCAATTCGTATCAACTTTTTCTCGAAGCAATCGCGAATAAAGTGATGACGAATTTCTATATGTTTAGTTTTAGCGTGATGTACTGGATTCTTTGTTATATTTATAGCGGCCTCGTTATCAACAAAAAGAGGTGTGTTAAGAAACTGCAAACCATAGCCGCGCATCTGTTGCTGTATCCACAGGATCTGAGAGCAGCAACTGCTAGCAGAAACGTACTCCGCTTCACATGTAGATAACGCCACAGACGTTTGTTTCTTACACTGCCAGGTAACCAATCTAGGTCCAAAGAACTGGCATCCTGCAGTCATTGATTTGGTATTGACTTTGCAGCATCCGAAATCCGAATCGGAATACCCTTCGAGCGTAAAGTCGCCTTTTCTAGGATACCACAACCCCAATGTAGGAGTTCCCTTCAAGTAGCGTAATATCCTCTTCACAATAATCATGTGCGAAGCTCTCGGGTTAGATTGATATCTTGCTGCGAGGCACGTTGGGTACATGATATCAAGACGTGAAGCAGTTAGATACATTAAAGAACCTATCATGGAATGGTAGAACGTTTCATCAGCCCTGTCTCTGGTGAGATCTGGATGAATCCCATGATCTGTTGCAAGTGGGGTAGCAGCTGGAGTAGAACTTGACATTCCAAATTTCTCTAGAATACCACGAACGCACTTTCGTCTGGTGAATGAAAATTCCCTCAGGTAGTTGTTCAACTTGTAATCCCAGAAAGAATTTCATCTCCCCCATTGATGACATTTCGAATTTTTGCTTCATCACCTGTTCGAAATCTTTGCACAATTTCTCATTCGTTGACCCAAAAATTATATCGTCTACATAAATCTGAACTATCAGAAGATGTCCGTCGACCTCTTTAGTGAAGAGAGTGGCATCCACTTTTCCTCGTATGAACTTGTTGGCTAGTAGGTGTTGAGACAAAGTCTCGTACCAAGCTCTCGGGGCCTGGTGTAAACCATACAGCACTTTGTCCAATAAGTAGACCTTGTTTTTGTGGATTGGGTCAGTAAAGCCCGGCGGCTGACCGACATAAACCTCCTCTTTGACCTTCCCATAAAGAAACGCCGATTTTACATCCAACTGATATACTTTGAAGTTCTTCCAAGACGCAAATGCAAGGAAAATTCTGATTGCCTCTAGTCGTGCTACAGGAGCATAGACTTCTGTAAAATCAATCCCTTCCTGTTGACTAAAGCCCTGAACAACGAGTCGAGCTTTGTTCCTTACAACAACTCCTCTGTCGTCTCTCTAACACTTGAATACCCATTTTGTATTAATTTTCCTTTGACCATCCGGTAAATCCACTAACTTCCACACTCCCAACTTTTCAAACTGACTCAACTCTTCTTTCATCGCAATGACCCAAGAGTCTTCAGTAAGCGCCTCTTTATACGTTCTCGGTTTGACCTGCGAGATAAAACAACTTAATGAAATTCAGTTTGTAAAGGTGCTACTGTAGAATAAAAACATGTTAACCCCTGGTCTATTTGACGTCTCGTGCGAACGCCTGAATACAATTCTCCTATGATCAACTCCTCTGGATGAAAAGAAAGAGTTCGCGGCATCACTTCGCTTGGAACATCCACATCACCTTCCAGATTAGTAACATTTTGATTTGCACTTTGTTCACCAATTTGGTTTATTTGACTAGAATCCTGAATCTGCTCCCCCTCAGAATCTGAATCTCCATGATCAAAGATCGGCATGTTCTCTGATTCCTGATTATCATTCTGATCTGACTGATTATCTTGAGCAACGTCATTCTGTTGGACATCATCGTGTTCACCAGCATTACTCGGACCTGCTTCATCATCATTTGAAGTTTCCCGTGGTCGTCTTGAATACTCAGCTGGGAACCTTTGCTGTGACTCGTACTCACGCAAAATATCCAATTCATCAAAGAAATCTTCTTCTTCTTCTTCTTCCATCATGTCAAACGATTCCCACAACTTGTCGTAATGATATCGCCATGAATCTCCTGGACTTTGTGGCGGCATAGTATAACCTTGACATTCAACATATGCAGCTTCAATAATCCGCTTCTCACTTGGAACGAAGACACGACGCGTAGGACTTGAATATCCAACAAATATACCCTCAATGCACTTCGGACCAAACTTTCCATAAGGCTCTATAACTGTACAGGGTGACCTGAACGGTTCTAGATACTATAAATTCGGTTTGCGATTATTGATCAGCTCAAAGCATGTTTTGTTGAATTTCTTGACAGTGAGAACCCTGTTGAGCGTATAGCATGCGGCAGACACAGCTTCAGCCCAGAAATTAATTGGTAACTTTGAATCTGCGAGCATAGTTCTAGCCGTTTCGATTAGCGTTCGGTTTTTGCGTACTGCGACTCCATTCTGTTGCGGAGTGTATGGAGCACTAAACTCATGCAATATACCTCTTTCATCACAAAATTCTTCCATCCTGTTGTTCTTGAATTCAGTACCATTATCACTTCGAATTCTTTTGATACGCCTCTGGTACAGATTCTCAATCTTCTTGAACAACGCCATTAAACTGTCAAACGTTTCGTCTTTCGTTTTCAAGAAAGAAACCCACGAAAATCTGGAATAATCATCAGTAACCACAAGACAATATTTATCTCTCATAATGCTCTTGACATTCACCGGACCAAACAAATCCATGTGAAGGCTTTCCAGGGGTCTTGAGACTGAATTGACTTGCTTTGTAGGGTGTGACTTTTTCTTCTGCTTGCCTTTAACACAACTAATGCACTCCCCTTCCAGATGAAAACCTTTGACATGAACTCCTGTAACCAAATCGTTATGCACCAAATGATTCATTTTTCTAAGATGTATGTGTCCCATCTTCCGGTGCCACAATCTCGATTCTTTTTCAGTTGCTCTGGACACAAAACAATGAGCCTGACCCGTGGTTGTAGTAGCTACGCTCATATCCAACACGTACAGATCATTAACTCTCGGTGCCCTCATGATAATCCATTCCTCAGGGATAACAAATCCTAGTTTCAAGATCAAACATTCTTTATCAGTGAAGTGAGTGGTATACATCCTGTCACAGATCTGCGAGATACTCAGCAGATTGTTCTCTTGCTCAGCAATGTAGTTTACTCTCTCAAACGTCAAAATCCTGTTGGATAACGTTCCTTCACCAATAATCCTTCCTCCATGATTACTCGCAAAACCTACGTATGCTCCATTTATGTTTCTTACATTATACAGCAATGCGGTCTTCCCTGTCATATGTGTTGAAGCTCCACTATCCATGATCCATCTGGATACAAGTTTTAGAAGATCCTGCACATAACAAACATGATTTAACATAACTTCAATAAAGATGCCGATTCATGCTTCGCGATCAAGGAAGCTCCGGCATTTCAAACTGCTTAGTCAAACATGGTGTCCACCCAGGCCTCATCAACCTTAGGTGTACCCTTGACCGTTTTAACTCTCGCAACTTGAATTTTAAAGTTTTCAACCTTCAGAGGTGGAAAATTTGCATCATAATCAACTTGAATTGAATCCTCAGAAGGTAAAACCTTTTTCTCTGTTTTCGGTTTCCAAACTTGTTGAGATAACGCAACCCGTTTGTAAAATTTGTCATTTTTAGTTACCGACTTCTTTATGGGTTCATTTTTCACTTTGATGTTATCATTTTTCACACTCTTTTTCTCAACAACGATTGGTGCTTTACCCTTCACATCAACTTTCTTCTGTTGAATCTTCACAGCTTTAGTCTTAGGCTTCACATTGGTACACTTTTGTGCAATGTGACCAACTGGATTACATCTGAAACAAGTTCGAGTATCAACCACTCGACTTGTGACTTCAGACTGAGCCTGTGAAGCTCTTTTCTCAAAGAACTCTTTGTTTGATTTTGAAAAAATTTCTTTCTCTTCATCAGCAAGTGAACTCGAACTGTTCACAAACTTTTTCTTCTCAACAAACCTCTTGTTTGGAACATTTCTTTTATGATAAGACTTAACCCCCGATAACCACCCAACCAATTGTTTCGGTTGTTATTATAAAAACGTGGTGAATTAACAGATTTCTTGTAGTAAGTTTTATCTTTCTCAAAACTCATTTTTCTCTTCGTTTGACTCAAATTGTTCACTTCTGACAACTCTACTTCGACCAATTTGAAAACATTTGTCAATTTGTTCATGTTAACATTCTCAATCGGAAACTCTGAATCCGAAAACAACTTATCAGATCCCGACATCCTGTACATGACAAGAGTAGGTTCATCATCTGAGTTGTTCTTGGACTTTTGTTTCGGAATGTATTTGTCCAGAAAACACTCATCTTCCTCAGTAGTGTCACTATCCGTTTTTAGCACATTTTCAGCAACACCTTTTACAATATCATTTTGGACACTATCGTCATTGGAAGACGTGAACGTGACATCAATGTTCTCCGGAAGTTTAACTTCACTTTCTTCCTCGATTTCAACCAACCCCGATTGCTTTTTCATGTAATTATCCAAAATCGGCGGTGGAACTCTGTGAAAACCCACCCCGGTTCCATCAGAATAAACATCTTCGCCAGCTTTGTTTTTCCCGATGGGTTTGGGAACAATATGTTGCAAAACAAAGCTTGCGGAGCTGTAACTATTTAGCTTCAACTGGATTCGCTCGTTTTCAATTTCAGCCTCTTGAAATTTAAGTTTCAGTTTAACGATTTCATCTAGTTGTTAATTGATTGATTCTTCTTTAACTCTCAGCACTGCTTTTAAATGAACGTTTTCTTTATGAGTTTTACCATTTCGATCATCACAATCTTTCATTGTGCTTTTGAGTTTTTCAAACTTTTCAGAAATCTGACGGTTTTCAAGAATTAACTTTTCATTTTCCTTTTTAACTTTTTCATGATCAATTTTATCATTTTCAATTTGGCTAGTTAATTCTCTTATCCGTTTAGTTGAAGCTTTAACTGTTTTGTCACAATCGAGAATTTGATTCTCAATGCTTCTGACCTTTGCTGTCAGATCTTCAACTTTCTTACCGTTGAGATACGTGACTGTATTACAAAATTTGCACTCTTTGTTGCAATTTTTGCAATCAACATTTCCATCAATTTGTTTACCTGATGCATTTGTTGACAAGTTTGAACTGACCTGGCTTTTTGACTCAGACACAGAGTTAGAGTCTACCTCAAGTGCCTTAGCAGCCAGCACTTTGTCAGCCATTTTTCCCAGGTTCTCAGCAGTCAACTCCTGCGTTGTGTCAATAACCCCAGTGTCAACTTTCTTTGACTTATCGTTTTCTTCTTTCTCCTTATTCTCTTTCTCTTCTTTCTCCTTTTTCTCTTTCTCTTCTTTCTCTTTCTCGTCTCCAGTTCCCCACCATTTATTCTGCCAATAATCATCTTCTTCTTTGTACTCCTTGACTATGGCTTCGATATCAAGTGTTTTGTCATCGATCGCAATGTTTCCATATGGATCAAGATAACATTCCCTGTCCGGATCCCATCTTCTCGCTCTCCTCGCTTCCAGATAGATACCAGAAATTCTAATAATTCTGTTTTCAGCCAACATTTTTCTGTATCTATACTTCTGTTCTTCAGTTCGGTTATCTTTCCAAGGAATAGGTTCGTCGTTTTTCGCCATGAATGCGTAACCAACTGCATCTTCTTCCGGTAGAACTTCTTGACTCCAATCATACCCCTTATCATCGTAAATTACTGCAAGAGCTCTAGATTTCTGTTTGTTGTCTTCAACCTGCTTCACTCTAGGCGGCTCGGATTTATTCTGGTGATAAATCGCCTTCTTGTAATAATCATCTCTGAAAGGGTTCTCCGACTCATCAGCATATGCGTTTCTGCATTCTCGCTTGAAGTGACCTTTCTGCTTACACTTGAAGCATGCCACTTTGGATTTATCGAACCCCAGCTTGGTAGATGGACCACCAATTGTCTTCCTGCCGGTAATTTCCATGAAACGCTGTGCTCGACGAACAGCACTAGCCATAGCCCAACGAATATCGATCAGCTCCATTTCTTCAGGATCTATCTGATCATAATCTTCCTTCGTTAAGTTGGTATTGCCTATCTTCCCAGCTACTAACCCTTAATACGATTCCAACACTGATGCTAGAAAGATCATCTGCTGTTTGGCCGACTCCTCATCAAAATTCTGAGCATTCTTCAAGTCTATTGCAATATTGCATTGAAAACGATTCTTTGCATCAGAATGACTTGCAGATGATGAAGATCCACTGTGATAACCACTGTGATTTCCACTGCTTTGAACACTTTGACTTTCTTTGCTTGATGTGGACACATTCTCAGCAGTAAACGCAGTCTTGGGAGAAGTTGCTTTTGGCATCATGCTTTTTGGATAATACAAATCCAAATTCTGCTGATAGGATGAATGATTGACTTTGTATGTCTTCTTCAGTTCCAAATCGTGACTTTCAAGTCTCTCAATCACCAAATCCACAGTCAACTTTGTAGGCTCGATAGTGTTTTTCAGCATCAGTGCATAATATCTCCAATCCATCTCGTCAGGTAATGAATCGAACAGTTTGTCGATAAGCTTTTCATCAGGAAATCTGATATCATGTCTTGCTAATTCCAGCTTCAGATGACCAAACCTTTCTATCATTTTACAGACTGACTCATTCTTTAAACAGTTAAACATATCAAATTCTTTCCTAAGAAGTTTCTTTTTACTTTTCACAATTTCAGCACTTCCTAGACATTTCGTTTCTAGCTTTTTCCAGAGATCTTTTGCATTTGAATAATCGATCAATGAGATTATGTCCTCTCGGACAGACTGGAATAACAAAGCTACACATTTTTGCTCAGCTACAAATGAATCAATCTCCTCAGTTGATCTTAAAGTTTCACCATTTTTGTTTCCATTTTCATAACCGTTTTTCAAACTCTTCCAGCTGGGAAATGCAAATGCCATTAACCAATCTTCAAACTTTCTTGACCACCGACTGTATTCCTCGATAGCCATTAGCTTTGGAGGTTTATTGAAGGTTCCAAAGGCGCTTTCAGATTCCCAAGCTTCCGTTAACTTTTTCTTCGCATTTGGCGGATTCTCATTCTCTTTGTTTGATGAAGTATCATCGTTTCCGGAATTTCCCGTGAACGCGTACATGTCACTAAACGGGTTCAAGAATATGTCATCTATTTTGAATTTACCTGCAAAATCAGCAAACACTTAGAAAATTTTCCAGATTTTGAACAACAATGACACAAAAGCGAAATCAGCTTGGTCAAATAAGCGAAACTATCAAAGTGACAGAAAAACGAAACTGCTAGGTTCGTTCGAGCGAAACCACAATGTCTGTTCGAGCGAAACTACCCAATGTCCGTTCGAGCGAAACAACCCAATGTCCGTTCGAGCGGAACTAAAATGTCCTATGAGCGAAACTATCAGGTCCTTATGAGCGAAACTATCAGGTCCTTATGAGCGAAACTACTCGATGTCACTATGGGCGAAACTAACTTGTTCAAATGAGCGAAACCTATGTATTTTCGAGCAGAACCTGCGATGTCCGTAAAAGCGGAACTCCAATTTTAACTGATTTTTACCATTTTTAAGCCGTGTTTTAACTTGAAACTTTCTAGGGTTTGTTAATTGTATGTTTTACACGTTATACTCGATTTTCAGGCCATTTCAACCGTAGGAACCAGTTCAAATCGAAAAAGTATGAGAGAAAGTGAGTAGAAATCAGAGAATTTGGTAGAATCAAGCTGTAGTAGTATGAACTCCTCGTCCTGAGCTCTGATACCACTTGTTGGACTATGTTCCGACCCTAAACAGTCAGTTGAGAACGTTCATCTTCACATACGAAGGCGGAATCAATGTAAATGAAGTTACACAGTTTTTCCTATTCAATTCCTTCTCTTTTATTGCTTTCTGATACAAATTTGACAGAGTTTCGTTACAAAAGCAATGATCTAGTTCCGCTCGAACGTACACGAACTATTATCAGGTTTCGCTCCAAGCTACTATATATAGTCCCTATGGTTTCGCTTATATGGTACTGACTAATAAGCGAAACCTCTTGAATCCTTATAAGCAACCTTCTAACTGACAAATAAGCGGAACCTCTATTATACATGTACATAAAAGCGAAACTACAACATAATAACCTAATTTTGACTTTCAAGCTCCTATGTTGACCTATCTTGACCTAAGACTTAATGTAGACGAAGTGAACAGACATTCCATGCATAAACACATATCAGTTTTTGAGACATATCACTAAAATCGTTAAGCTAGATTTCATTTTAAGATCTAAACAATTCACCTAGATTGTCAGTATATTTGTCCACTTAAATTTTCACACAAAGTTCAACTGATCCGAGATACGATATTAATGTTTTAGATACTTAGACTTATTCGTGTGTCCCACTACTTGAATATTCTCCCGTATCCAGATCCCAATATTCAGTCTTACAGGTGAGTATACCATAAATGATATCTGTAAAGGGGTTAGGTGCGAAACTGTGAGAGCTCAGGTCAGAACTTCCGTTCAGCAGAGAGATGACGGTTCGACTTTTGGTGTGTCCCCTTTAGAGAATCTTTTGTTTCAACAACAATGACTATCAATTTTATTGTTTCATCAATTTGCTGAGGGCGGCGCTTTTTCAAGCATTTGCGGAAAGTATTATACGGGGCTAGGTCAGAATTTCCATTCAGCAGAAGTCCCGGGATAATACCCCAGATATCACTGAGCATAAAGACCTAGTATCTCAGAAAGAGGGATCTTTCAAACAAGATTTCGGGGGTTACCCATATATCCAAGAAGTTGTTCCCCACGATATAAGCAAGTTTGAAATTTAGGTTTATATCTCGTCACAATCTACTAAATGTGCAAAAACCTACTGGCATATCCGTAGTGAGATTGTTTATCACATTTTTACATTCCAATTCTTTAGCATGTTGTGACAGTCCACTGATGTACTATTATTTCCTCTTTTTATACACCAAAAATCATTTTTCATTTTATCATGTTTTTGACTTTTTCAAATCTTCTAATGTTTTTGGATTTTTTGAAATTTTCTACTCCCCCTAAAATGCAAACACATAAAAAAATTGAAAACAAACTATACAGAAACTTAGACAACCGATATCGAAACGCATCAGATCGCCATCCACTAGGCATAAACAATCAGAACTCCCCCTTTCAACAAACTGTTTTCTCATTTAGATTTCAAAACATTTATGTTTGTTTTAATCCAAATGATTTTTCTGGAAAATAAGTTTGTTTTTACCACTTGTAGGGACTGGTTCATCATTTTGTTCAATTTAAACCACTTGTAGTAGATCAAGTACAAATTAATGTCCCTGATTTACCACTTGCAAGTATGCACCCTCTGTACCACTTGTATAAACATCCACAACCTTTAGTCATATGTAGGAATAAACCTCTACATAAAACATTTTTACCAATCAAAATGCCGATTCCTGCTTCACACTTACCAACCTGGAAGCTCCGACATAGTCCATCACCTGTAAAATTTTCAACAAATTGAAACTCTTTCACAAAAACTATCATATCGAGAATGATACCGATTCCTGATCCACGATTACAAACTTGGGATCTCCGGCATAGTCAGATGTTCAAGGGAAAAGAATTTCCACCCAAGTCCGACCATCCTTGGTTGTTTTTAGCTCTTTAAGCTCTTGTTCAGTTGGATTAAAAGTTGCTTTCTTTGTTGCGTAAAAATCTTTAACCCCTTTAACTTTCCCATCAAGCATTTTCCCAAAAAATTTCTTAACATTCCCATTGAATGTTTTCTCGACATCAAACTCGGTTTTCTCAGAATAAAACTGATCTGAGATTTCAACTATACCAACTTTCTGTTTAACTTTTTCAAACTTCAGTGATGGAAACTCATCATCATATACTAAATACACAGATTTTCCTTTCTTTTTCTCAACATGTGGCTCCTCTGGCTTTGTGGAACCGGTTTCATCGCCGACGTTCTCATCAACCTTCTTGACAACACACAGTTGGTTGTTCTTTGCTTTCCTTTTGTAAAAATTCTTTTTAGAACTTTCACCAACCTCATAAGTTGAATTTTCAAAAATTTTAAATTTTTCGGTTGGTGGTTCAACATCAACAACTTTTTCTTTCAATTTTTCAGAAACTCCATGTTTTGTCTTAGCATTTGTCAGACAATTCCATGCAATGTGACCAGCTTCATTGCATTTGAAACAGGTTCGAGTTTCTTTTGGATGAAACACTCCAGTGCCTTTTCTTTTCTTTTCAACAAGAAACTCCTGGTTAGATTGTTTCCAGAACGGTTTCTTCTGCTCTTCTTCAGTACTTCCACCTGAAACAAATTTTGTTTTTGTTTTAGAATTTTTCTCATTTTTATAATTTTCTGGTGGTGTAAAACCCAAACCTTTCTTTTTGTAGCTATGATTATGGTTTGGTTTCTTTTGAAAACCAGAACCAGAATTGTAACCCTTTTTCTTGTTTAAACGTTGTTGAACTCTTGAAGTGTGTTTTTTAGGTTTTCCAGTAAGATTTAAATCTTTTATTTCAGAAATATTAATTTCTGTCATTTTAAAAACCTTTTTGATCATTTCAAATCTAACACTTCTTATTGGAAACTCTTTGTCAGAATATAATTTGTCAGAATCATTCAAAGTGTATGCAACTTCGAATTTTTCATCATCCAAATTTGATTTTGATAACAAAAATTCTTTACCGTAAGCCTTTTTAACCGACGACTTTGGACCGTTGACAGATGAACTTGAACCTCCAGACTCAGATTTTGACTCAGACTCCTCATCAGTATCTAACACCTGATCGACCACCTTTTTGATTAACTCAGACTCATGATCAGTGTTAGACAATGTGAAAGTGACGTCAATGTTTTCTGGTAATTCATCAGTTGTATCAGTTTTTAACTTTATATTGACTGCTTTTTCGACTTGCTCCTCATTTGGTTTTCTGGGAGAATAACCTTCCCAAATCGGAGGTGGACACTTGTTATAGCTAACAGTCGGTTTCTTACCATTATCCTTCTTCTTTGGCTTGTCGTTTTTGAATGTTTCAAAACCTGCAGCAGTCAGATAAATTCTATCAATAAGATAATCAGAACTAGAATAACTTTGTCATAAACGTCTGATCCTCTCATTTTCAATTTTCTCCTTTTCCAACTCTTGCTTCAGTTCAGTACTTTCTTCAATGTAGAAATTTATAGCTTTCTGCTTCGATATCATTGTAGCATTCATCATTGTCAAAGCGTTTTCTCTCTCAGAGTACGTCTTTTGAAGACCAGTTACTATTTTGTTCAAAACACCATACGACTCTTACACATAATTGAGGTTAAACTGCAACTGTTCTTTCATCTTCTCATACCCTGCCAGCTTATCATCTTTTGCTGCACATTCTTTGCAAGCTTCAAGACACTTTTGGCATGGCTTGATGACTTCCACTATCTTTTCAACTTCTATAATCTTCTCTACTTCAGTCACCTTTTCTGTGTCACCGATCTCCTCAGCAACACTTTTAACTTCTTCAGCTTGAACTGTCTCATCTTGTTGAATAACGCCTTCAGACTTCATATGCGTTTGTTCTTTTGCAGCTCTTCTCTCCTTTAGTTTCTCCAAGCGATCTGCAAAATAGAAATGAAAACTTTCAGGAGAAAGATGACATTTTGCAATATTAATATGTTTTTCTTCCTCATCATCACTACTGTCATCAGTTTGTGACTGATCAAACTCGATTGTTTTTTCAGAATTATCATCCGAAGAACCAGAATCTGATGGTGTTTAATAAAAAATAACTTCTTTTTCAGAACTTTCATCACTATGTGAACTTTCATCTGCACTCTGTGAGCTTTTATCAGATGCAACAGATTCTTCCTCCACATTCTTCACAGTCTCACCAATAGATTTCATCCATGTGGCAAACATATCTGGTTCTTTCACAATCTTAGCAATAAATGCTTTAAACTCTCCTTTTTCATCCACAAACATATCCCAGCTGAAGCCTTCAGGTAACCTTTCATCATCCTGATTGATCAAACATGCTTTGCTTTCAGGTGATATGTATTTGTTCCAGTTAAAATCCACCAAACATGCTCTCTTTGAATCCTCGATCACTTTTCTACCATGAGCCACCTGTGGTTCTTGTTGTTGTTGTTGACCAACCTACTGGTATATGGCCTTCCGGTAGTAGTCGTCTTTTCCGAACGGATTCTGAGCATCATCTGCCTCTCTGTTCTTGCATTCTCTTTTGAAATGACCTTTCTCCCTGCATCGAAAACAAGTAACTTTAGATTTATCGAAACCTAAAGTAGAAACATGTGCATCAAGAAAGTCATTTCTTCCGGTAATCAATTTGAACTTCTCGGCTCCCCTAAGGACACTAGCTAGACACCATTTGATGTCCATTAGTTCCATCTCTTCAGCGTCTATCTGATCGTAATCCTCCTTTGTTAGCATAGGATTCCCGATCCGTCTTGCAAACAATCCTTCATAAGATAGAAGCACGGAACCAAGTAATGCAATATGATCTTTTGCAACCTCTTCAGAAAAACTTTGTCCATCTGGAAGATTCAATGCAATGTTGCATTGTATCACACAACCATTTCCAGTTTTTGAACTTTGATGCTGAAAACTTGATGTTGTTTCTTTTGGATTAACACTCGGATATGAAGAGAAACCAATGCTTTTGTTTGAACTTTGATCAACTTTTTCCGATGAATCTCCAGCACTAAATGTAGTTTGGATTTTCGGGCTCCTTTCAGTTTCTGGAACACTGCCTTTGTAGTACACTTTTACATCTTGTTGACCACTTGGACTGTTCATCCTCGCGATCTTTTGCTGTTCCAAATCCTGACCCTCAATCTTCTCAATGAACTGAGAAATTGTTAATCCATCATAAACTCCGGTGTTTTTCAGAATCATCAAGTATGTACCCCACTCTTTTTGCGGTAACGCAACAGCTAACTTGTCTACCCACTCTTCACGATCTTTTGTTATACTAAGCATAGACATGGATCGCACTAAGTGGCAGTATCGTTCAATGAGCTTCTTTGTATCTTCTCTGGGCAAGCTTGTGAATAAATCAAATTCTTTCTTAAGCAGTGCCTTCTTGCTTTTAATCATGTGTTCACTACCCTCAAACTTGACTTTAAGTGCATCCCAGATTGATTTTGAAGTTTTGTCATGTTGGAGTAACACAAAGATGTCTTCTTTGATGGCTTGCTGAAGCAAACTAATCATCATCTTTTCAGCTCGGTACATTTCCCGTTCTTGGTCATTGAATTCTGAGATTTGTTTTATAACTTCCAGCTCCGTCCGTGGTAGAACATATCTCTTCAAAATACATTCCCATGATCTCAGATGGTTAGCTTGTACCCAGTTTTCGAAGCGATCTTTCCATCCGTAATATTCTTCAATGCTCATTAGTTTCGGGGGTTTTTGAGTAGTTCCGGTTTCATTTTCCAGATTCATATTTGAGCAATCGAAGCTGGAGTAACTGAAGATGTGGCGAATGCGTTGTAGAAATCTTTGTCCATGTTTCTGGTAGTTCAAGCGAAATCACACTTTTTGTTCAAGCAAAATACCTGAAACAACACACTACAAGCGAAATCAAAGATTACAAGTTCAAACGGAATAGTACAACAACTCAATAATTCTGATTCCGCTTGAAACTCAAGCGGAATAAGAATAACATTGGAACGGAATCAACCTTCAGGCAAGGTAACAGATTTCGTTTGAAATACTTCAAGCGGAATAGGTCAATTGGAGCGGAATCTCCAGGAAATCTCAAGCGGAATCTCTAATTTGGTACACTGGAGCGGAATCAGACACAAAACTCGAGCGGAATCTCAAGATATTTATTCAAGCGGAATCACTTCGAACATCATTTTTACCTATTTTTAGTCCGAATTTTAACGTGTAACTTTTAAGGGTTTGTTAACATGCACTTTTACACCATATATGTAAAATTTAGCCGATTTTAACCGTGAAATCTTGAAATTTTGAAAGAAAGATAGAAAAACAGAGATTTTCCAGCTGAATCGTATAGAACTCCTCCTCCTGAGCTCTGATACCACTTGTAGGATCGTGTGTTGACCCGAACGAGTCGTTCAGAGGAGTTTTACTTTGTTTCAGAGGCGGAAACTAAGAAACAAAGGTAGAAACAGCTAGCACTTCACTTTAAACACTGATTTGATTAATCTGACAGCAAATACAATCAAACCTCACACCGGCAGCACTTCGGTATGGAATTCAAGAACCTTTACAATGATTTCGCTCAGAATGACTATATATAGTAGTCTTGATTCCGCTCGAAAGGAACATGAACCAGTTGGAGCGGAATTAGAAGTTTGTGATTCCGCTTGAAAGTGACTACTGTCATTTCAATCGGAATTCGCAGTTCAAGCGAAATCAACTCCTAATCTACATAAAACTTGACATTTTTTCTCGATCTACGTGCCCTGATCTAATCTATATGGACTAAGACTTGATACAAGACGAAGTCGACAGATGCATGCACTAACAGTTTTACATACTGTAATATACATACCATTCATAAGGTCAATGTATTTATCAGATTCATATTTCCAAAAACAGGTTAGACATTAGGTCATGGTATCGTTTTGGGAATTATGCAACTTTTTAACATAACATATACTCCATCTTTACCGGTCTTTCTAGAGAGTCAACCCCATCCTACCTGGACAAGTTGGAGAGTCTACTACAATACCTACTCTTGCCGGGGAGGTAATTATCATTGTATTTCTCATAAATAGAATTTTCTCAAATCATGATTTTAAAGGTGCACCTTTTATTTAGGGTTTTATAAAAGAAACAATAAAATTAGTATTCACATGATGGATCGTATTCCAAAACCACGTAGTACCAATAAATAAGAAACTATGGTGATCAAGTGTTATTGCTTATTTATCATACTTGCTGTTAGGGATAGATTTTTAATACTTATGGATCATGTATAGATCTTCAACAAATGGTGCAGAAAGACTAAGGATCATGAATCCTTACTGTTATCTTATCTAACAATCACCATTGTTTCATGTATGATCAGCCTTGTTTTGCAGGTATATTACGAAGTGGACTTGTTCTAGCCGGGAATAACGGGGAATATGCTTCCATTTCGAGCACGTGCATGTGGTTGGTGACCGTTATGGTGAACGTTGGTGTTTAGCATGAAGTTCGGATAGTTAGTTGGTTAGGATTAGCTAGATATTTTTTGTTGGATCGTCGTATGACCCGAATGAGTCAATCAGAAGAGTTTTACATCAATATCAAAGGCGGAATCAATGATATAGACGTGATTACAGCATGATTCTCCCTAATTATCTTCTTATTACTGATTTCAAAGCTTTTACAGATCAGTTGACAAATCGGCAGCACCTCGGCTCTGAAATCGGAAAGTTACAAATGACAAGACCAACTCAGTATTTATAGTGGAGGGTATTTCGTATGAGACAGGCAAAACACATTTCGTACGAAATGAGTTTTTCTCATTTCGTGCGAAATAGCTTTAGCTATTCCGCGCTATTTCGTGCGAAATCACCTTTACACATACAAAACCTAATTTCCCAAATACTGAGCACTGGTTTATCCTATCTAGACACAAGACTTGATAAAGACAAAGTTAACAGACATTAGTGCACCAACAGACTCCCCCTTGGATGTTGACGAAGTCTTTGACATCGAGTCTTTGGTTGTCTTTGGTCTTGATCTATCTTCTTTCTTTTTCCAAACTTGTTTTGACATTGTACGATTCCTTCAATCTCTTTTCTTCTTTTATCAGCAACAACTAGCACTCCCCCTTGAACATTGATCCAGAATCTTTATCAAACTCTTAAATCTTCAGACTCCCCCTTTCAATCAGCTGGGATCTCAGTCTTGAGTGACCTGGCTCAAACTTTATTCAAACTTATCCATGGGACTCTCGCTTTGCTGCTTTCACATACTCAAACTGTTTCCTGCTTCTCAAAAACTTGACATTACAATCTAACAAACTTTTAACTTCATTTGTTGTTATTATCAGTTTTTAATAATCCACTTAAGTCTTCAGGTCCAAGTTAATGACCCGGAATACTTAATTTGTCTACCATGTCCAACTTAATGACCTTGGTTGACTTGAGACAAAACCAAACTGACTTTTGTTTTAACATTTTTCAAACATTTTCTGAAAATTACAAGTTTCAACTTAATGAACTTGTGTAGACTTTTCATCTTTCAGGTTTAATCATAATAAGCTCCCAACTCATCTTCCAGCTCAGAAACTTCCTGCATCTACTTTAAACTGCAACTCTGAAGATCAGCTTTCCACTTTGGTTTGTCGGAAAAATAAAGCAGAAATGTAAAATCTTTTTGAATTTTTAATAAAGTTTCTAAACTAGAAAGCAATGAAATCTTTTTGAGTTTTGGATATTTAACAGAAATGAAATGCAGTAAATGTAAAACAAATTTTTGGTGAGCGTGTTAGGGAATCATATCAGCTATCGACAAGTTACAAGTACCGTTAAGCTTTATGTCATACTAAGAATTAAACAATTCGCTTAGATTGTCGATATACTGATCCATTTTTAAATTTTCACACAAATTTCAATCTGTTCAGGATACGAATTTAGTGTTTAGGACTTAATTTATACGCGTGTACCATCTCAGAATATACTCTCGTATCCAGACTACTATATTAAATCTTACAGGTGAATGCACACTAATGATATCTGTAAAGGGGTAAATGCGAGACCATGAGAGCTCAGGCTAGAACTTCCGTTCGTACAGAGAGATGATGGCTCGTCTTTAGGTGGTTCCCCTTTGGGGATCTTTTATTTCAACAGCACATGATTTGCATTTTACAATGTTTCATCATTTTTTTTATGCTGAGGGTGAGCTTTAAGGAATAAAGCAATGTAAAGCATTATACGAGGACTAGGCTATTGCTTCCGCAAAATCAAAAGTCCTGGTATAATACCCAGATATCATCACGTACAAAGACCTAGTATGTCAGAAATAGAGTCTTTCAAACAGGATTTCAGGGGTTACCTATATATCCGAGAGATGTTCCCTACGAAATAAGCAAGTGATGAATTTAGGTTTATATCCCGAACAAACTTACTAAGTGTGTAAAAACCTATCGGCACATCATCAGCGAGACTGTTTAACACTTTATTCTTTACATTTCTTTAGCATACTGTAACTGTCTAGCCGTTGTACTATCATTTTCCCTTTTTACACAAGCTCTTTTTCAGTTTTCTATTGTTTTTGGATTTTTACGTATTTCATGTTTTTGGATTTTTGAATTTTTTATTGTTTTTGTATTTTCTAGAAATATAAAACCTACCTACTCGCCCTAAATACCAAAACAAGTAAAAAATCGACAACCCATTGCAGATTGCTTTTCAACATCATCTACAGTGGTACCTTCATCAACGCCAAGAATCCCCTTCGACACCGATAAAAGCTTCATACCATTTAGTTTTAAAAGATATTTAAAACGAGTCTTGTCAAACGCTTTGGTATGTAAATCAGCTTTTTGCTCGTCAGTGTGGATTTTCTCAATTTGTATCAACTTCTTCTCGAAACAATCTCGGATGAAGTGATGACGAATTTCAATGTGTTTCGTTTTAGCGTGATGAACAAGATTTTTTGTGATATTTATCGCTGCCTCATTATCAACAAAGATAGGGGTAGTAAGAAATTGCAAACCGTAGTCGCGCATCTGTTGCTGGATCCACAAGATCTGAGAGCAGCAGCTACTAGCAGATACATACTCGGCTTCACATGTGGATAAAGCTACAGAGGTCTGCTTCTTACATTGCCAGGTGACCAATCGTGGTCTGAAAAACTGACATCCCGCAGTTGTTGATTTAGCGTTAACTTTGCAGCATCCGAAGTCGGAATCAGAATACCCTTCGAGCGTGAAATCGCCTTCTTTTGGATACCACAACCCAAATGATGGAGTTCCTTTCAGGTAGCGCAATATCCGTTTCACAATCACCATATGCGAACCTCTCGGGTTAGACTAAAATCTTGTTGCGAGGCAGGTTGGATACAATCACCATGGTTCGCCGCTAATGGGGTGGAAGTTGTAGTAGTCCCGGACATCCCAAATTTCTCTAAGATATCATGAACATACTTCGTCTGATGTATGAATATTCCCTCGAGCAATTGATCAACTTGAAATCCCAAGAAGAATTTCATCTCACCCATCGATGACATTTCAAACTTTTGCTTCATAACGTTTTCAAATTCTTTACACAAATCTTCATTTGTTGACCCAAATATGATGTCATCCACATATATTTGAACTATCAGAAGATGCCCATCGACTTGTTTGGTGAAGAGAGTGGCATCCACTTTTCCTCGGATGAAGCTATTGGCAAGCAGATGTTAAGACAATGTCTCGTACCAGGCTCTTGGAGCCTGGTGTAAACCATACAGTGCTTTATCCAGTATATAGACCTTGTCTTTGTGGATTGGATTGGTGAAGCCCGGTGGCTGTCCGACATATACCTCCTCTTTTACCTTCCCATAGAGAAAAGCTGATTTAACATCTAGCTGATATACTTTAAATCCTTTCCACGATGCAAATGCTAGGAAGATTCTGATCGCTTCAAGTCTAGCAACGGGAGCATACACTTCGGTGAAATCTATACCCTCCTGCTGACTGAAACCCTGGACTACGAGTCGAGCTTTGTTGCGAATAATCACCCCTGATCGTCTCTTTTACACTTAAACACCCACTTGGTGTTGATCTTCCTATGACCATCAGGCAGGTCTACCAATTTCCACACTCCCAACTTCTCGAATTGACTCAACTCTTCTTGCATAGCATTGACCCAAGAATCTTCAGTTAGCGCCTCTTTGTATGTTCGCGGTTTGATCTGCGAAATAAAACAACTTAGTGAAAACTCAGATTGTAAAGGAGCAACTGTAGAATAAAAACAAGTAAGGCCTTGGTCAATTTGTCGTCTTGTGCGAACGCCTGATTGTAATTCTCCAATGATCAACTCCTCTGGATGGTATGAAAGAGTTCTCGGCATCACCTCGCCTAGAACAATCAGAAGAGTGTCTTGTTGGATCGTCGTATGACCCGGATGAGTCAATCAGAAGAGTTTTACATCAATATCAAAGGCAGAATCAATGATATAGACGTGGTTACAACATGATTCTCCCTAATTATCTTCTTATTACTGATTTCAAAGAAAAAAATTCAGATTCTTGCTCAGACAGTGAACTTGAACTTGAACTTTTCACAAAAACCTTTTTCTCAACAAATTTTTTGTTTCGACTATTCGTTTTTGGTTGTTATAAGAAAAACGTGGCGGAACAACAGGTTTTGTATAGTAAGATTTATCTTTTTCAAAGTTCCGTTGTCTTTCAGCACGTTTCAAACCTACAATTTCAGAAACATCAATTTCAACCAACTTGAAAACATTTCTCAATTTGTCCACATTCACATTCTCCAACGGAAATTCAAGATCTAAATACAACTTATCCGATCCCGTCATCTTGTACATCACAAGATTAGGTTCTTCACTTAAGTTGTTTTTGGATTTTGTTTTCGGAATGTTTTTTATCCAAAAAGCATTCATCATCCTTGGTTGTGTCACTTTCAGATTTCAAAACATTTTCAACCATAACTTTAACAATTTCAGACTGGACACTGTCTTCATCAGATGATGAAGTGAATGTGACGTCAATTGATTCTAGGAGTTTAACTTCATTTATTTCTTCATCAATAACCAACCCGGATTTTTTCTTTGAAAAATTATTTAACACTGGCGGTGGAACCTGATGATACCCAACCCCAGTTCCATCCGAGTATACATCTTTGCCTGCTTTGTTCTTCCCAATTGGTTTAGGAACGATATGTTGAAGAACAAAACTTGCGGAGTTGTAACTATTTAGTTTCAAATTGATGTGTTCATTCTCAATTTTAGCTTCCTGAAACTGAAGCTTCAACTTAGCAATCTCATCCAACTGTTGGTTGATTTGCTCTTCTTTTGTCCTAAGAACTCCGGTCAATTGCAAATTTTCTTTGCTTGTTTTACCATTTCTTTCATCAGAATCTTTTACCGTTCTTTTTAGCTTTTCATAATTTTCTGAAATTTGACGGTTTTCATGAATTAACTTTTCGTTTTCTTTCCTGATTCATTCTATATCAATTTTATCATTTTCTATTTTCTCAGTTAATTCTTTTAATCATTCATTTGAAGCTTTTAACATTTTATCATGATTCAAGATTTTATTTTCAACATCTCTGACTCTTTCAGTAAGTTCTTCAGTCTTCTTACCACTGAGGTAAGCAAGTGTACTACAAACCTTGCAATCTTTCATGCAATTTTTGCAGTCGCTTTCAGTTTTAGCTTTCTTACCTGACTCTTTGGTTGAATCATTTGGACTGACCTTGCTTTTAGACTCAGTTTCAGACTCAGAAACTACCTCTAACTCTTTCGCTGCAAGCACTTTGTTAGCCATTTGCTTCAGATTTTCGGCGGTGAATTCTTTCGATGTGTCAATAATCCCGTCATCAACCTTCCTTGGCTACAACTCCTTCTCTTTTTCTTTTTCTTTTTCATCAGTTCTCCTCCTCCCTACCACCTTCTCTATCTTGCTTCTTCTTGTTCTACAATTTGCTGGGTAAGAGTCTCAACACTTGCAGAATCTGGATCAACAGCTATATTTCCTTTAGGATCTAGATAACATTCTCTATCAGGATCCCATCTATTTGCCTTTTTCGCTTTATTCCATGTTTGATAGATTCTGCTTTTCATGAATTGAGCTGACACTTTTTTGTTAATGTATTTCACTTCTTCTGCTCTGGTATCTTTGAAAGGAACAATTTTTGTCATAAACGCATATCCAATAGCATCTTCTTCTGGTAGCAATTCACTCCAATCAAATCCCTCATCATCATGAATAACAGCAAGTGCTCTTGACTTTTCTTTGGGAGCATCTTCTAGTTGTTTCATTCTAGGAGGTTCGGACTTGTTTTGATGATAGATTGCTCTTTTGTAATAATCCTCTCTGAATGGATTTGCCGTATCATCAGCAGATGCGTTTCGGCATTTTTAAAATGTCCCTTTTGTTTACATTTAAAGCATGTGACCTTTGATTTATCAAAACCAAGCTTTGTTGAAGGTCCGCTAATGGAGTGTCTGCCTGTTATCTACATGAATCTTTGAGCCCTTCTGACTGCACTCGCCATACACCACCTGATATCTATCAATTCCATTTCTTCTGGGTCGATTTGATCATAATCCTCCTTAGTAAGGTTGGTGTTTCCGATTTTTCCTGCAATAAGGCTTTCATAAGATTCTAACACAGATGCTAAAAACACCATTTGCTGCTTGGCGGATTCTTCACTGAAATTATGTGCATTCTTGAGATCCACAGCAATATTGCACTGAAACAGATTCTTCGGAACTATTTGACTTTGAGCAGTTGAAGATGACCCTCCATGATAACCACTGCTTGGACTTTCTTGATTCATTGTGTTTGAATTTTCTGCTGAAAATGCTGTTTTTGGTGACACGGATTTCGGGATCATACTTCCTCGATAGTACAAGTCAACATTCTGCTGATACGAGGAATTGTTGACTTTGTTGGTCTTCCTGATCTCCAATTCATGACTCTCCAATCTTTCGATTAACAAATCGACTGTCAGATCTTCTGACTTCACAGTGTTCTTGTAGGATCGTGATCTGACCCAAACGAGTCGTTCAGAGGTGTTCAACTTCGTTTCAGGTGCGGAATAACAAGAAACGGAGGTAGAAATAGCTGATTCTTCAATAAAACTACTAATTGTATTGATTAACACTTGATTACACGCAGTTCTTCACACCGGCAGCACTTCGGTATGGAATACAAGGCAGTCTATGTGGTTTCGCTCAAATGAACCTCTATATGTAGTGTTGAGGTTTCGCTCCAAGGAACATGTCCATATGAGCGAAACTATCAAGACCACATGAGCGAAACCTCAGTGTCCAAATAAGCGAAACCTCTAGTCTAAGACCTTATGAGCGAAACCTGCTTTCTATACAATTACACTTCCTATTTTCTCGTAAACCGTGCCCTAATCTATACAATACAATGTAAGACTCGATACAAGACGAAGTCGACAGATGTAGTGCACCAACAGACTCCCCCTCAGATGTTGACGAGTCGACTATCGAGTCACGACAATGCTGTGTCTTCACATCTTCAGTCTTGATCAGTCTCTGGGCTTTTCTTTCTTTCTATCTTCAGACTCCCCCTCTCGATTTGCTGGCATTCCTTTGTTCTTCAGCAACATCCTCTTCAGGATCTTTGTCTGGCTTTTCATGGTCCAAGATCGAAACCTGGCTCAAACTACATAGACTTCAATTTCTAGGATCGAAACTTGGCTAAACCTGCACATTCTTAACCCAGAAGTAAGATTTTAACAATTTAAGTATAAACGAATGCACCAACTCACTGAAATAATCAGACGACTCCCTTTGAAAACATACACCAATAATCACTCTTCCTCAGATCACACACACATGATGAACCACTTGTTGGTTTAAAAACATATTTTGACAATTAAGACACACTCCCCCTCACAACAATGTCATCATGTTTAGCACTTAAGATTTTGAAAATCAGCTTTCCAACATCAGTTGTCGAAAATCTTTTTGACTTTTTCAAAAGTTTATGCTAAAACACACACAAAATCTTTTTGAATTTTCTGAAAGAAAGTAAATGACACCACTTGTAAATACAAAGACTGACACCAATTGTAGAAACAACAAAATGCAGAAATGAAATATTTACAAACAATATTTTTTGTGAGTTCGTGTAAGAGGATCATACCAGTTTATGAGACATGTCACCAACACCGTTAAGCTGATTACATTTTAAGTTCTAAACAATTCACCTAGATTGTCAGTATATTTGTCCATTTAAATTTTCACACAAATTTCAACTGCTTCGAGATACGAATTAATTTTAAGCACTTAAACTTATTCGTGTGTCCCATTACTTGAATATACTCCCGTATCCAGATCCCAATATTCAGTCTTACAGGTGAGTATACCACAGCTGATATCTGTCAGGGGTTAGATGCGAGGGCCGTGAGAGCTCAGGTCGATACTTCCGTATACGCAGAGAGATGACGGCTTCGACTTTTCGGTGTGTCCCCTTTAGAGGATCTTTTGTTTACAACAGCAGCGACTATCAATTTTATTGTTTCATCAGCTTGCTGAGGGCGAAGCTATGTTTCAAGCTTTTGTGAAAAGTATTATCCAGGGACTAGGTCAGTACTTCCATACAACAGAAGTCCCGGGATAATACCCCAGATATCACTGAGCATAAAGACCTAGTATCTCAGAATAAGGGACCTTTCAAACAAGATTTCAGGGGTTACCTATATATCCAAGAAGTTGTTAACCCACAGAACAAGCAAGTTTTGATATTTTTATGTTTATATCTCGTCACAATTTACTAGGTGTGTAAAAACCTACTGACATATCCACAATGAGATTGTTTATCACATTTAACTCGTCAATTCTTTAGCATGTTGTGACAGTCTACTGATGTACTATCATTTCCTCTTTTCACAACAAAACTCATTTTTGATTTTATCATGTCTTTGGCATTTTCAAATTTTCTAATGTTTTTGGATTTTCTGAAATTTTCTACTCCCCCTAAAATGCAAACACATTAAAGAAAAAATTGAAAACACACTAAACTCTTGACCCACTTGAAACATAAAACTACACAGAAACTTGAGAACTGACATTGAATTGCATCAATTCGTCATCCACTAAAGCATAAACAATCAGAACTCCCCCTTTCACAAACCATTTTCTCATTTAGATTTCAAAACACTTAAGTTTGTTTTAATCAAAATGATTTTTCCGGAAAATGAATTAGTGTTAACCATTTGAAGGTTTACCACTTGTAAAGTACAGGGATATGGTTCATCATCTTGTCTATTTTTATCATGTTAGTAAATCATGTACAACTTAATGTCCCTGATTTACCGTTTTCCATTCAAGCAACCTCTGTACCAATTGTAAAAATAACCACTTGTAAAATCACAAACAATACCACTTGTAGGTATATCAGAACAATTACCAACCGTAGGAATGTTACGTCTACATTTACCAATCAGGATGCCGATTCCGGCTTCGCACTTACCAACCTGGAAGCTCCGGCGTAGTCCTTCATCCTGTAACATTTCAAACATTTTCAACAAACTTACATACAAATTTATCAAAAACATGAATGATGCCGATTCCTGATCCACGATATAAACTTGGGATCTCCGGCGTAGTCCTAAGACTTTATGGGAAACAGACTTCCATCCAAGTCTCATCCAAGTCTTCTCAGACTTGATGGCTTTCAGTTCTTGCGCAGTGGGGTTGTATGTTGCCTTTTTAGATGCATAAAAATCTTTAACCCCCTTAGCTTTCCCATTCAACATCTTCCCAAAAATTTTCTTTACACTTCCATTAAATGTTTTCTCGACATCAAACTTTGTTTTCTCATTATAAAATTGGTTCGAGATGTCAACCTTTCCAATCTTCTTTTTAACTTCTTCAAATTTCAGTGATGGAAACTCATCGTCATTCACTGAAATTTTCACTTAACCTTGTGGCTCCTCAGGCTTTGTGAAACCAGATTCATCGCCGACATTAACATCTACCTATTTAACAACCCACACTTGATTGTCCTTCTCTTTCTTTTTATAAAAATTCTTTTTCGAACACTCACCAACCTCATATGTTGAATTTTCAAAAATTTTAAGTCTGTCGATTGGTGGTTCAACAACACCAACTTTTTCTTTTAATTTCTGAGAAACTCCCTGTTTTGTTTTGGTGTTTTTCTGACAGTTCCATGCAATGTGACCAACTTCATTGCATCTGTAACAAGTTCGAGTTTCTCTTGGATATGACACTTTAGTTCCATTCTTTCTCTTCTCAGCAAGAAACTCCTGGTTTGACTGTCTCCAGAACGGTTTCTTCTGTTCTTCTTCTGAACTCCCACCTGACACAAATTCTGTTTTTGTTTTAGAATTTTTCATATTTTTATGATTTTCTGCTAATCCTTTCTTTTTGTAGCTACGATTTTGGTTAGGTTTCTTTTGAAAACCAGAACTAGAATTGTAAACCTTTTTCTTGTTTAGACGTTGCTGAACTCTCGAAGTGTACTTTTTAGGTTTTTCGGTAAGATTTAAATCTTTTATTTCAGAAATATTAATTTCTGTCATTTTGAAAACCTTTTTGATCATGTCAAAACGAACACTTCTTATTGGAAACTCTTTTTCAGAGTATAATTTGTCCGAATCATTTAAAGTGTATGCTACTTCAAATGTTTCATCATCCAAATTTGCTTTCGATAACAAAAATTCTTTACTGTAAGACCGTTTGACCGATGATTTTGGACTGTTGACTGACAAATTTGACCCTCCAGACTCAGACTTTGACTCGGACTCCTCATCAGTATCCAACACCTGATCGACCACCTTTTTGATTAACTCAGACTCATGATCAGTGTCAGACGAAGTGAACGTGACATCAATGTTTTCTGGTAATTCATCAGTTGTGTCGGTTTTTAGCTTTATATTGACTGCTTTTTCAAGTTGCTCCTCGTTTGGTTTTCTAGGTGAATATCCTTCCCAAACCGGAGGCGGACACTTGTTATAACTAACAGTCGGTTTCTTACCACTATCTTTCTTTTTCTTCGGCTTCTCATCTTGAAAAGCTTCCATACCTGCAACAGTTGGGTAAATATGATCAATAAGATAATCAGAACTAGAATAACTTTGCAATAAACGTCTAATTCTCTCATTCTCAATTTTCTCTATCTCCAACTCTTGCTTCCACTTAGCACTCTCTTCGATGTAGAAGTTGATAGCTTTCTGCTTTGTCATCATCACAGCATTCATCATCGTAAGTGCTTGTTCTCTTTCTGAATTTGTCTTTTGGAGACCAGTTACTGTTTTGTTCAAGACATCATAAGATTCTTTCACATAGTTAAGGTTGAACAGTAACTGCTCCTTCTTCTTCTCATATTCAGCAATTATGTCATCTTTTGCTTCACATTCCTTGCAAGCTTCTAAACACTTCTCGCAAGGCTTTACAACTTCAACAATCTTCTCAATCTCGATTGTCTTCACCACTTCTACCACTTTCTCTGTCTCAACCACCTTTTCATCAACACTTTCAACTTTTACATTATGAACAACATCTTCAGTATTCATTTGTTGTTGTTGTTTAGCAGCTCGTTTCTCCTTCAGTTTCTCTATGCGATCTGCAAAATAGAAATGAAAACTTTCAGGGGAAAGATGGGTTTTAGCAATATTGATATGTTTTTCTTCCTCATCATCACTGCTGCTATCAACTGGTGATTGATCAAACTGTACAGATTTTTCAGAATCAGCATCTGATACACCAGAATCAGACGGTGTTTGATCAAATACAACTTCTTTTTCTGAAGTAACATCATTCTGAACACTCTCCTCTGAACTTTGTGGACCTTCATCAACACTTTCTGAGCTTTCATCAGATGCAACAAACTGTTCCTCCACACTTTTCACCGTCTCTCCAATAGACTTCATCCAGGTGGCAAACATGTCTGGTTCTCTGACAATCTTAGCGATGAAAGCTTTGAAATCACCCTTTTCATCAACAAACATATCCCAGCTGAAGCCTTCAGGTAATTGTTCATCATCTTGATCAACTAAACAGGCTTTGCTATCAGGAGATATGTAGTTGCTCCTGTTGAAGTCTACTAAACACGCTCTCTTTGAATCCTCAATCTTTCTACCATGAGCCGTTTGTGAATCCTGTGATTGACCAACCTACTGATAAATGGCTTTCCGGTAGTAATCGTCTTTTCCGAATGGATTCTGAGCACCACTAGCTTCCCTGTTCTTGCACTCTCGCTTGAAATGGCCTTTCTCCCTGCATCGAAAACAAGTAACTTTAGATTTATCAAAACCTAAAGTAGATACATGAGCATCAAGAAAGTCATTTCTCCCAGTAATTGTCTTGAACTTTTCAGCACGCCTAAGAACACTCGCTAGACACCATTTGATATCCATCAATTCCATCTCTTCGGCGTCTATTTGATCGTAATCCTCCTTTGTTAGCATAGGATTTCCGATCCGACCAGCAACAAGACCATCATAAGATAACAATACAGAACCAAGTAGAGCCATGTGGTCTTTTGCAGCTTCCTCCGAAAAACTTTGACCTTCTGGAAGATTTAGAGCGATGTTGCACTGAATCATGTAACCATTTCCTGTCTTTGTGCCTTGAGACTGAAAGCTTGTATTTGACTCTTTAGGGTTGACACTCGGAAATGATGAAAATCCGCTGCTGCTTTTGTTAGAACTCTGATCAGCTTTTTCCGTAGAATCTCCAGCACTAAACGCAGTTTGGATTTTCGGACTTCTCTCAGCTTCAGAAATTGGAATACTACCTTTGTAATACATCTTTACATCCTGTTGACCACTCGGACTGTTCATCCTCGCGATCTTCTGTTGTTCCAAATCCTGACTCTCGATCTTTTCTATGAACTGAGAGATAGTTAACCCATCATAAACACCCGTGTTCTTTCGAATCATCAAGTACGTTCCCCACTCTTTCTGTGGTAACGCATCGGCTAACTTGTCTACCCACTCTTCACGATCTTTAGTAATACTCAACATCGACATTGATCGTACAAGGTGGCAGTAACGTTCTATCAGCTTCTTTGTGTCCTCTCCCGGTAAACTGCTAAACAAATCAAACTCTTTCTTAAGCAGTGCCCTCTTGCTTTTTATCATATTCTCACTACCCTCAAATTTGACTTTAAGAGCATCCCAGATCGATTTTGCAGTTTTGTCATGCTGTAGCAGAATGAAGATGTCTTCCTTGATAGCTTGTTGAAGCAAACTGATCATCATCTTTTCTGCTTTATACATAACCCGTTCTTGATCTGTGAATTCTGATAACTCTTTGAGCACTTGTAAATCTGTTCGAGGCAACACGTATTTCTTCAAGATACATTCCCACGACCTAAGATGGTTTGCCTGAACCCAGTTTTCAAATCTATCTTTCCACCCATAATATTTTTCGATACTCATCAATTTCGGGGGCTTTGGGTGGTTCCTGTCTCGTTATCTAAATTCATAGCTTGTGCAATAGCAGTTGGACCAGACGGTGTTGCAAATGCATTATAGAACTTGGTATCCATGATGGCTTAGCACGATTTTCAAATTTAGTGACAAATAAGCGAAATCAGGTGCTTGGTGACACAAAAGCGAAACCCTTGATGTCCTTAAAAGCGAAATTAGTTGTTTGGTGACACAAGAGCGAAACCCTTGATGTCCTTTGAAGCGAAACCTGATGTTGTTCCTAAGAGCGAAACCCCAGAAATCCTAAAAGCGAAACCTCTAAGTTCAAATAAGCGAAACCCTGATTTGCACTTGGAGCAAAACCTGTGTTCACAAAAGCGAAATTACAAGGTAATTTTGAGCAAAACCCCTCAATATGTGACACAAAAGCGAAACCAGGATGTCAAATCAGCGAAACCCCTTCCTTATGTTCGTATGAGTGAAACCTAATCCGAAGGTAATTTGATCCATTTTTAGTCCATATTTAGGTCCGAAACTTTCCAGGGTTTGTTAGTGTTCAATTACGCACAGTCTGTGAAATTTTGATCCAATTTTGACCGGTAAAACTTTCTAAAATTATGAAAGAAGGTGTAGAAGTAAGAAATGATGATGAAATCCAGCTAATCTCTGCAGAACTCCTCCTCCTGAGCTCTGATGCCACTTGTAGGATCGTGATCTAACCCAAACGAGTCGTTTAGAGGTGTTCAACTTCGTTTTTCAGGTGCGGAATAACAAGAAACCGAGGTAGAAACAGCTGATTCTTCAATAAAACTGCTAATTGTATTGATTAACACTTGATTACACGTAGTTCTTCACACCGGCAGCACTTCGGTATGGAATACAAGGTAGTCTATGTGGTTTCGCTCAAATGAACCTCTATATATAGTGTTGAGGTTTCGCTCCAAGGAACATGTCCATATGAGCGAAACCATTAAGACCACATGAGCGAAACCTCAGTGTCCAAATAAGCGAAACCTCTAGTCTAAGACCTTATGAACGAAACCTGCTTTCTATACAATTACACTTCCTATTTTCTCGTAAACCGCGCCCTAATCTATACAATACAATGTAAGACTCGATACAAGACAAAGTCGACAGATGTAGTGCACCAACAGTTCTTCAGCACTAAAGCAAAATACTGCCAATCCTTCTCATCAGGCAGTGAGTCAAACAGTTTGTCAACCAATTCTTCCCGAGTGTACACAATTCCGTGTCTTGCAAGTTCCATCTTTAAATGACCGAATCTTTCTATCATCTTTGTCAGAGATTAGTTTTTCAAACACCCAAACAGATCGAATTCTTTTCTTAACAATTTCTTTTTGTTTTTAACAATTTCGGCACTACCCACACATTTTACTTTCAGTTTCTCCCATAGATCTTTTGAATTATTGTACTCAATCAACGATATAATGTCATCTCTCACAGATTGATGAAGCAAAGCGACGCATTTCTGTTTAGCAACAAATCTTTCTACTTCATTATCTTCTATATTTTCATAATCCGTTCTTCCCATATCAAAACCATTCTTCAAGCTCTTCCAACTTTGATATGCAAAAGCTTTCAGCCATTCTTCAAACCTTGTAGCCCATCTGTTGTATTCTTCAATTGCCATTAGCTTGGGCGACTTGTTGTAGGTGCCATATGCACTATCAACACTCAAGGAATTGGCAATGGTTTTCTTTGCACTCGATGTTGGAGTATTTTCATTTGTGTTGCTTGATGTGTTCTCTCCTGAGCTTCCAGTGTAAGCAAACATATCACTAAACAGATTCAGAAAATCTTCACCCATCTTTTTAGTACCTGAAACAGTAAACAAACACTTAGAAAAAAATTTTGTGATTTTAGAAAAACAATTTCAAACGAAATAGATCCAAGCGAAATAGATCTATCTTCAAGCGGAACGACTTCAAAGGAAATGATCTTCATGCGGAATGAGTTTCAAACAAAATAGAGCTTTCACACGAAATAGATAACCCTATCTGATTTCGTACCAAATGAAAGATTCCTTCAAACGAAATAGCACTTTGGTACGAAATGCAAGTTGTTTTCGTATGAAATGAAGTTCCAAGTTTGATTCCATACGAATTGAAGTCCACTAGGTTGATTTCGTACGAAATGAAGTCCACTAGATTGATTTCGTACGAAATGACGTTCAAACTATTGATTCCGTGCGAAACGATAATGCCTATTCCGTGCGAAATGATGATGACATCATCCTGTCGGCCACATTTTTGTTCAATTGGTCTGGTTTTCGGTTGAATTTTGGTCCAATTCTTTCAAGGATTAGTTAAAACTATGTTTTATGTGATATATGTGAAATTTAAGTCATTTTAACCGTAAAATCTCGCTTAATTTTGAAAAGAATGAGTAGAAATGAGAAAATCTGATGAAAACAAGCTGAATCGGTATGAACTCTTCCTCCTATGCTCTGATACCACTTGTTGGATCGTCGTATGACCCAAATGAGTCAATCAGAAGCGTTTTACATCAATATCAAAGGCGGAATCAATGATATACACGTGATTACAGCATGATTCTCCCTAATTATCTTCTTATTACTGATTTCAAAGCTTTTACAGATCAGTTGACAAATCGGCAGCACCTCGGCTCTGAAATCAGAAAGTTACAAATGACAAGACCAGCTCAGTATTTATAGTGGAGGGTATTTCGTACGAAACAGGCAAAACACATTTCCTAGGAAATGAGTTTTTCTCATTTCGTGCGAAATAGCTTTAGCTATTTCATGCGAAATCACCTTTACACATACAAAACCTAATTTCCCAAATACTGAGCTCTGGTTTATCCTATCTAGACACAAGACATGATAAAGACAAAGTTAACAGACATTAGTGCACCAACATTTTTAATGGGATATTGAGCTTGAATAGTTAACAGTTTTACAACATGCACACTCGCATATATTCTCTCTCGAACACAGCTCTCAAAACATACTATAAATCTCTTGTAACAAGCTCAATGTCATCCAAAGTTGTAACCTTTATTGTTCAATATAATTGGTGATCGGTAGTTTCCATCACCCGAGATTTTTTATGCCGGAGATCATTCATTGATCAAGGGCTTTTTCCTCGTACAAATCTCTGTGTTCATTGTCATTTACATCTGATATTTGTTCATTCATGTGTTCAACACATTAAGCACTCTACCTCACATTCAAAGTTTGGTTACATTATCCTTAATAAGATTTTTGACCAAAATAGTTTGGAGCCCACCGTGGGGCAATTGGTGCTTCAGTTCTGAAAATATCGATCATTTCATTATTTTCAGTTTATTACCTTTAACCACATGGCTTCTCAGGGAAAAGTTACTTCAAGTGCCACGGTGGAGGTTATCTCATCTCAGAGCATTGCACCTTTGCCTCCTCTTCTGTCACAACCCTCGACCCCACCCTAGGAGCGGGAGCCATGAACCAGTTAAGTGGTATCGGTGTTTATTAAATATGCAACGGAAAATTTTTCATCAGGATCGTAGTTAGGAAATAATTTCAGAGTTTATAAAACACCAACTTTTAATATTAAATAAACGGGCTAAAACCCACATTCAATTCAATTGTTTTTATAGGGATAAACCCAAATAAATAAAACATAAATTTCTTCTTTGATTCAGGTATTTATAGCCACTTTATTTAAGCCTTCAATGCTCCACAGGTGGTTTCTATTATCTTTACAACAAATTACCTGAAACGCATTTTGAAAACATTTTATCAGTAATAAATACTGGTGAGTTCATTTCATTTTTATAAAAATATATTGTTATACTAAACAACATTAAGGGTTTTTATGTTTGTTTATATTTACCTAAAACTCAATCAGTATTTGTCACATGATGGTAGTTCCGATGTGACGGTGGTCATATCACTCATTTGCTCACTTCCGTCCAATAGTGAAGTTTATCAAGTAATTGTATCTTACTATTATTCAAAGGTATCTGTCACTAGGGGATTCCCATGACGGTGGTCATATCACTGTTGATCATTCTTTCAACTAATGACTGTGGTCGTATACTGTTGATCGTTCTTTCAACTAGTGACTCTGGCCATATCACTGTTGATCATTTTCTCAACTAGTGACTCGGGTCATATCACTGTTTATCATTCTCTCAACTATTGACTCTGGTCATATCACTGTTGATCATTCTTTCAACTAGTGACGCTTGTATACCAAATTTCACATATGGGTAGTAATTGTTGAATACATAACCCAACTATACATGTATAGTAATAGATTACTATATAATAAATAGAATATATTGTATTATATATAAATACATATTTCATTTGTCTATTAAAATATTATTGTAACATTATAGTATTTAATGTTGCAATATATATTTAATTACATATAATAGAATTAAATTATATTATAATGTTATAACACATATAATATACTATATTTGTTGATATTATATAAATTAATATATATAGTTATATTATAATATATCTTAACATAATCTTATATACATTATCAGCCAAATTTTTCAATAGTGATTCTTCAATATAACTATTGATCTCGTTTATTTTAATATGTTTATTAATTATAATTTATTTAATATAACAAATATATTTTAATGATATATATTATCTAAGTTGTCATCTATTTTCAGTTTCTAAAGGTTCAAACGATTCTTGGTTCCCTACTACTGTTTGTATTATAAATTTTATAATAATATTATTAAAAAATGACACCCCATTTGAATGTATTTGTTTAATTACTATTTATTAAGATTCCTTGGTTGTATAACTCTAATATTTCAATCCATTTTAATAAATTTATTAAGATTCCAATAGCCTACATCATAATTTGTCTCTTTTATGAACGAAACTAACCGACATTATCTATAGTGTTAATATCGTTAATCCCGAATACCATTATTAAGTCATGACAAATTTTAAATTAATAACGGATAATAAAAATTTGCATTTTCATTTATTACACGATTAATAAAGCTCTATTTTATATACACACCATTTACATTTATTTCAATTATACATTAAATTTATTAATAATTTAATATAGTAATGTAAAAATAATATTAGTTATAGGCTATGGCTACTGGGGCACAATTCCCCCATGCTTGTGGTCATGCTATTATTGGCTAACTTTTTGGCAAATAGTAACGAGTGTCAAGTAATGTATACAAAACCTCAAATAATGCACTCGCATTAAGTATAATAACCCAATTCAACTTTATCAATATGTCACGAGACAGAACCCCAACTTACTTAGTCGGGCAGAGCCTTGACATGCGTTGGTGGGTCCTAAATGAATCGGACAACGGTATCGACTCAGTGATCAGGGGTTAAAACACTTAAAATGTGGCAGGGCATTATGATTATTATAGGTTAAAAATAAAAATAGAATAGAATTTAGAGAGAGAGAGAGAGGAGGGGCCGAGAGATAGAGATAGCAAGAGAGAAGGAATGGGCTGCTTGATTTTGAAAGGTTCCATTAAAATAGAATATATCATTAGAATCGAAATATTTGTGTCTACATTTTGACTCAAGTTTCATTAAAAACGGAGTAAGTTCAAATATAATGTATTTTTATAATTAAATTATTAAATAGATTCTAGGCCAGTCTAGGTACTTCATATTTCTAACAGTCAACTTACCCGTACTCTACCAGTCTATTAATATATATATATATATATATATATATATATCTGTATGTATGTATGTATATATACACTTCGTTTTAATATGAAAAATAGAATTGTTACATCCTCCCCACCTTGTTTTAAATCTCATACTCGAGATTTGCGCTATGATGTCTCCTCTAGAGTTATGTTATGTCTTAGTTAATAAGAAAAGTATTAAGGTAAATTACACAGAATCAAGACGTGTTAAAATTTTGTGGATACGAGTTTTAAAATAAATAGGACTCAATGGGGTTCAACTGAATTAGTTCTAGAAATCGATGTCAAACGTACGAGGTGAAGTGATATAATTTCCAAGGTGACTAGGTTCAATCCAAAAGAGATATATGATCAATAGAAGTCTAAATCAAATGTTTACAAGTTGTGAATGACTTTTAGAAACAATAAGATTCACTTGCCAAAGAAAAACTTACTTTGATTATCAACTGAGGAAGACTCAGAATCAACAAGCTCAAATGAAATAGAAGCACGAAAATGATTTGTCAATTATCAAACCATGATATGAGAAAAATCAATGTGTTGACATTTATTGAATTGCAAGGATACACCGCAATACAAAAGAGTTTAGTGTATCATTGTCATAATACATAATTGCATGAAGACTATTTTTAAATGATGAGTCAAACGAAAGACGTACGTGGTTTTGAATAATTCGTATGATTATGATTAGCCCAAGCTACAATTTTATACCGACGCCACAAGGTGTCGTAATGATTGAAATAGTTCAATAATTATGGTGATAGAACAAATTCACCGTTTTCGTAATCAACTGAAAGTTTAATGAAATAATTTTGGATATTCATTTCAAATGAATATTATAGGATTTTCAATTGATAATGAAAGACCAAATGAATATCACAAAATTTCGATCAATGATGAAAGAATCTTTAGAGGTACATCGGAATATAATGCGAACTTGTGTACTCTTATCTTAACACATAATTGTATTAAGACGGTTTAAGATAATGATCCAACAAAAATTAAATAAATAAATCCGTACATCACGTGTGCAAATGAGATGAGCTCAAGCTTCAAGTTAAAGAAAACGCCACCACAAGGTGCCGTAACCAAAAATATGATTCAATGAAAGTGAAGACCAAACAAATCTATTATGGTTTTAAATAGATGAAATACTTGACAGGATTTATTTATTTATAAACTTTGGTTTCTACTAGGGTCAAATAATAACTTAACTCAGATATTACATATCAGCAATTATGTCTGGAATCATTTCTGCTTCATGCGTAGTAAGTACAAATGCTCGCTCGTTCGTCTTAGCTCCGTCTGTTGTTTTTGCCTCGTTGTCGGGGGCTTTAGTTAGTTTCAGGCAATATGGTTTGATGTGTCCTATTTCTCCGCAATTGAAACAAATATTAGTTTTCCTTCTACACTCTTGCTCTATATGCTCGGTCATCTTGCAGAAGTTACAGTAGGGTGTTCTCCTAAAACGACATTTTCCTGAATGCCTTTTATTACAGTTTCTGCAGGTAGGTTGCTCCAATGACGGTTCAGTTCCTTTCTTCTGGTAGAATTCTTGGGAAATTTTCTGGGCTAACTCTTTCTTCTTGTTTTCATCTCTTGTGCGGATTAGTCCATCTATCAGGATGTTAGCTAGTTCAACTGTTTCTTCAATAGTATGTGGTCTAGCGGCCTTGACTATGTCTCGGATTTCGCTCAATAATCCCCAAATATAACGAGAAATTAGTACGGGTTCTAGTGAAGCCAGAGTTGGTACCATTCTTGCGTATTTGAAGAACGTTGACATATATTCACAACAATTCACGTCTATCATTTTATGATTTAGGAACTCGTTAGCCTTTTGTTCTTTTTCATAAGGGGGACAAAATTTTCCTTCTGCCATTTCCTTGAATTTTTCCTAGTTCAGGGCATATGCCACGTCACCTCCTTTTGCCTGAAGAATTGTATTCCAATATCCTAAGGCTTCTTCCTTAAAGAGGTTGGAAGCATACATCACCTTATCTTCTTCGGCATATTTTCTGATTTTAAGAACAGCTTCTGTCTTTTCCAACCATCACAGAACAGTCGTAGCTCCCTCACTGCCTGCGAACTTATTACAAGCTAGAAATTCTTTGTAGGTACACCCGAGAATCATCGCCTTCATTTTGTTGGGAAATGGGGTTTTGATAGTATTATCATTGCCTCCATTGACACTATGGCCAAATCTGTCATCTCGAGTATGCTTGCTACTCAGAGCTTTGGTGTGTTCTACATGGTTTTTAACAACTTTAATTATTAAAGGTATAGCATTAGCTTTTCCTTGGGCTATTATATTTTCTGTAGCATTTTTATCCAAAGGATTTTCATTATTTGCATAAACTTCTGGATTTTGTGATACTTCATTCGACATCTGAATTGCAAACATTTACAATTATTAATATCACAGAATATATAAAACAAAACAACACTTTCAAGAATCATATGTGCATACATACATACATATATATATATATATATATATATATATATATATATATATATATTTAAATCTATAAAAATAACACAGATGTTACTTGGTATTAATTTGCTAACTTTAATGTTTAATTTTTGGTATTAAAAGAACACCTAAATAGCTTAAACCAATGGCTCTGATACCACCTTCTGTCACAACCCCCGATCCCACCCTAGGAGCGGGAGCCATGAACCAGTCAAGTTGTATCGGTGTTTGTTAAATACGCAGCGGAAGATTTTTCATCAGGATCATAGTTAGGAAATAATTTCAGAGTATATAAAACACCAACTTTTAATATTAAATAAATGGGCTAAAACCCACATTCAATTCAATTGTTTTCATAGGGATAAACCCAAATAAATAAAACATAATATCTTCTTTGAATCAGGTATTTATAGCCACTTTATTTAAGCCTTCAGTGCTCTATAGCTGGCTTCTATCATCTTTACATATTTCATTTGTCTATTAAAATATTATTGTAACATTATAATATTTAGTGTTGCAATATATATTTAATTACATATAATAGAATTAAATTATATTATAATGTTACAACACATATAATATATTATATTTGTTGATATTATATAAATTAATATATATAGTTATATTATAATATATCTTAACATAATCTTATATATATTATGAGCCAAATTTTTCAACAGTGATTCTTCAATATAACTATTGATCCCGTTTATTTTAATATGTTTATTAATTATGTTTGATTTTATATAACAAATATATTTTAATAATATATATTATCTTAGTTGTCATCTATTTTCAGTTTCTAAAGGTTCAAACGATTCTTGGTTCCCTACTACTATTTGTATTATAATTTTTATCATAATATTATTAAAAAAATGACACCCCATTTGAATGTATTTGTTTAATTACTATTTATTAAGATTCCTTGGTTGTATAACTCTGATATTTCAATCCATTTTAATAAATTTATTAAGATTCCAATAGCCTACATAATAATTTGTCTCTTTTATGAACGAAACTAACCGGCATTATTTATAGTGTTAATATCGTTAATCCCGAATACCATTATTAAGTCATGACAAATTTTAAAATAATAACTGATAATAAAATTTTGCATTTTTATTTATTACACGATTAATAAAGCTCTATTTTATATACACACCATTTAGATTTATTTCAATCATACATTAATTTTTTTAATAATTTAATAAAGTAATGTAAAAATAATATTAGTTATAGGCTATGGCTACTTGGCCACAATTCCCCCGTGCTGGTGGTCATGCTATTATTGGCTAACTTTTTAGCAAATAGTAACACTGTCAAGTAATGTATACAAAACCTCAAATATTGGCAGCTATCGCAGAATATAAAAACTTAATCACTGTAAGTATAACTGATAAATATTTAGGGTTTTGTAAAGCATTTTTAAATATAACTGTATCACAAAAAGGTGATTAAAAGAAGAACGACTCACTTTGTAACTTTAGGGTTCAACTAGAAGCCTCCTTGTATAATCTTGGGTATTACTCCTGAGCTATTTAAAAATATATAAAGCATTCGCATTAAGTATAATAACCCAATTCAACTTTATCAATATGTCACGAGACAAAACCCCAATGTACTTAGTCGGGCAAAGCCTTGACATGCGTTGGTGGGTCCTAAATCAATCGGACAAGGCTTTATGATTATTATAGGTTAAAAATAAAAATAAAATAGAATTTAGAGAGAGAGAGAGAGAGAGAGAGAGAGGCGAGAGATAGAGATAACAAGAGAGAAGGAATCGGCAGCTTGATTTTGAAAGGTTTCATTAAAATAGAATGTATCATTAGAACGAGAATATTTGTGTCTACATTTTGACCCAAGTTTCATTAAAAACGGAGAAAGTTCAAATATAATGTATTTTTATAATTAAATTATTAAACAGTTTCTAGGCCCGTCTAGATACTTCATATTTCTAACAGTCAACTTACCTCTACTCTACCAGTCTAATAATATAATTTTTTTATATCTATATACTTTATTTTAATATAAAAAATGGAATTGTTATATCCTCCCCACCTTGTTTTAAATCTCATCCTTGAGATTTGGGCTATGATGTCTCCTCTGGAGTTATGTTATGTCTTAGTCAATAAAAACAATATTAAGGTAAATGACACTGAATCAAGACAAGTTCAAATTTTGTGGATACGAGTTTTAAAATAAATAGGACTCAATGGTTCAACTGAGTTAGTTCTAGAAATCGATGTCAAACGAACGAGGTGAAGTGATATAATTTCCAAGGTGACTAGGTTCAATCCAAAAGAGATATATGATCAATAGATATCTAAATCGAATGTTTAAAAGTTGTGAATGACTTTTAGAAACAATAAGATTCACTTGCCAAAGAAAAACTTACTTTGATTGTCAACTGAGGAAGACTCGGAATCAACAAGCTCAAATGAAATAGAAGCACGAAAATGATTTGTCAATTATCAAACCATGATATGAGAAAAATCAAGGTGTTGACATTTATTGAATTGCAAAGATACACTGAAATACAACAGAGTTTAGTGTATCATTGTCTTAATATATAATGATGCGTTAAACGAAAGACGTACGTGTTTTTGAATGATTCGTATAATTATGATTAGCCCAAGCTACAAGTTTATACCGACGCCACAAGGTGTCGTAATGATTGAAATAGTTCAATAATTATGGTGACAGAACAAATTCATCGTTTTCATAATGAACTGAAAGTTTTAATGCAATAATTTTGGATATTCATTTCAAATGAATATTATAGGATTTACAATTGATAATGAAAGACCAAATGAATATCATAAAGTTTTCGATCAATGATGAAAGAATCTTAAAAGGTATATCAGAATATAATACGAATTTGTGTACTCTTATCTTAACACATAATTGTATTAAGAATGTTTAAGATAATGAACCAACAAAAATTAAATAAATAAATCCATACATCAGGTGTGCAAATGAGATGAGCTCAAGCTTCAAGTTAAAAAAAACGTCACCGCAAGGTGTCGTAACTAAAAACATGATTCAATGAAAGTAAAGACCAAACAAATCTATTACGGTTCTGAATAGATAAAATACTTGACAGGATTCATTTATTTATAAACTTTGATTTGTACTAGGGTCAAATAATAACTTAACTTAGATATTACATATCAGCGATTATGTCTGGAATCATATCTGCTTCCTGCGTAGTAAGTACAAATGCTCGCGCGTTCTTCTTAGCTCTGTCTGTTGTTTTTGCCTTGTTGTCGGGGGCTTTAGTCAGTTTCGGGCAATATGGTTTGATGTGTCCTGTTTCTCCGCAATTAAACAAATATTAGTTTTCCTTCTACACTCTTGTTCTATATGCCCGGTCATCTTGCAGAAGTTACAGTAGGGTGTTCTCCTAAAACGACATTTTCCTGAATGCTTTTTATTACAGTTTCTGCAGGTAGGTTGCTCCAATGACGGTTAAGTTCCTTTCTTCTGGTAGAATTCTTGGGAAATTTTCTTGGCTAACTCTTTCTTCTTGTTTTCTTCTCTTGTGCGGATTAATCCATCTGTCAAGATGTTAGCTAGTTCAGTTGTTTCTTCAATAGTCAGTGGTCTAGCAGCCATAACCATGTCTCGGATTTCACTCACTAATCCCCAAATATAAGGAGAAATTAGTACGGGTTCTGGTGAAGCCAGAGTTGGTACCATTCTTGCGTATTTGATGAACGTTGACGTATATTCACGACAATTCACGTCTATCATTTTATGATTTAGGAACTCGTTAGCCATTCGTTCTTTTTCATAAGGGGGACAAAATTTTCTTTCTGCCATTTCCTTGAATTTTTCCCAGTTCAGGGCATATGCCATGTCACTTCCTTTTGCCTGAAGAATTGTATTCCACTATCCTAAGGCTTCTTCCTTAAAGAGGTTGGAAGCATACATCACCTTATCTTCTTCGGCACATTTGCCTATTTTAAGAACATCTTCCGCTTTTTCCAACCATCGCAAAACAGTCGTAGCTCCTTCACTGCCTACGAACTTAGTTGGTTTACAAGCTAGAAATTCTTTGTAGGTACACCCGAAGTCATCGCTTTCGTTTTCTTGGGAAATGGAGTTTTGATAGTATTATCATTGCCTCCACTGGCACTATGGCTAAAATTGTCGTCACGAGTATGCTTGCTACTCACAGCTTTGGAGTTGTTCTACGTGGCTTTTAACAACTTTAATTATTAAAGGTATAGCATTAGATATTCCTTGGGCTATTGTATTTTCTATAGCATTTTTATCCAAAGGATTTTTATTATTTGCATGAACTTCTAGATTTTGTGATACTTCATTCGACATCTGAATTGCAAACATTTACAATTATTAATATCACAGAATATATAAAAAAAACAACACTTTCAAGAATCATATGTGCACACATATATATACATATATATATATATATATATATATATATATATATATATATATATATATATATATATATATATATATATTTAAATCTATAAAAATAACACATATGTTACTTGGTATTTTTTTCTTAACTTTATTGTTTAAGTTTAGGTATTAAAAGAACACCTAAATAGCTTAAATTAGTAGCTCTGATACCACCTTCTGTCACAAACCCCGACTCCACCCTGGGAGCGGGAGCCATGAACCAGTCAAGTGGTATCGGTGTTTGTTAAATACGTAGCTTCTGTCACACCAACTTTTAATATTAAATAAATGGGCTAAAACCCACATTCAATTCAGTTGTTTTATAGGGATAAACGCAAATAAATAAAAACATAAATTTCTTCTTTGATTCAGGTGTTTATAGCCACTTTATTTAAGCCTTCAGTGCTCCATAGCTGACTTCTATTATCTCTACAGCAAATTACCTGAAACGTGTTTTGAAAACGTTTTATCAGTAATAAATACTGGCGAGTTCATTCCATTTTTATAAAAATATATTGTTATACTTTACAGCATTAAGGGTTTTTATATTTGTTTATATTTGCCTAAAACTCAATCAGTATTTGTCACATGGTGGCAGTTCCGATGTGACGGTAGTTATATTACTCATTGGCTTACATTCGTCCAATAGTGAAGTTTATCAAGTAATTATATCTTACTATTACTCAAAGGTATTTGTCACTAGTCGATTCCCGTGACGGTGGTCATATCATTGTTGATCATTCTTTCAACTAGTGACTCAACTAGTGAATGTGTTCGTATCACCGTTGATCGTTCTTTCAACTAGTAACTGTGGTCGTATCACTGTTGATCGTTCTTTCAACTAGTGACTCTGGTCATATCACTGTTGATCATTCTCTCAACTAGTGACTCGGGTCATATCACTATTTATCATTTTCTCAACTAGCGACACTTGTATACCAAATGTCACATATGGGTAGTAATTGCTGAATACACAACCCAACTATACATGTATAGTAATAGATAACTATATAATAAATAGAATATAATGTATTATATATAAATATGTTGGTGCATTAATGTCTATCGCCTCCGTCAATTCAAAACCGTAGCTGAAACTGTTTAATTCTAGGCTTTACATTGTAATATCTTATTAGTAAAGGCAAGGTGGCATTCTTCTAAATAAGGAAAGATTCCTTATTGCCTTGGCCTATAAATAGGAGGCTTATGCCTTAGATTTAGAACTTTTGCCATTTGGAGCTTTGGAGCTTAGAGGTTAGAGAGAGAAGCTAGAGAGAGATAGTAGAGAGAGAAAAGCAAAAGGTGATTCGTGTTGCTTGTACATTTTCATACGTTTCTATAGAATCACAGTTTGAGTACGTCTCGTGTGTTTCGGTCGTTCACGTTCACGGATTCCGCACATCGAACGTGTCATACGCAATCGTTTCAGAGTCAAACCGGTCCTAACAAGTGGTATCAGAGCAGGAGCTCGATTGCACGGATCAAACGCACGAATTCGCACAGAAATTCTTCAGATTCAGAGTCGATTTCACTCAGATTTGTCAAAATTCCTTCACTTTTTCATCTATTCATGTTGTTAACTGAAAATCGCAAAATTAAATGACTTTTTACGGTTAAAAATTGCTGATTTTTTGATATGTTGTGCGAAACTATCTGATCTACAAGCCTACAAATTTTCAGGTCAAAATTCCAAGCCGTTTGGAAGAAATCTTGGATTTTCTGTTCGAAAAAGCTGAAATATGGTTGCAGTTGTTGTTAAGATGATGAATGCCAACCGATCGGCCAAGCCAGCCGATCGGCTAGGCTAATCGATTCATAACAATTCATTAAATAGTTTGACTTTTTGACCCTGGCCGATCGAACTGGATTATTCATTTAAGTCATTGAGTTTTTGACCCCAGCCGATCGGCTAGGATTCCTCTAATCGAACAGCAGCTTTACCTGACATTCATTAAAAGAGTTGACCTGATTGACTCTAGCCGATCGGCTAGCATTCAGCCGACCGGCCAACATACCTATTCGTTTCACTGCATTGTCAAACTCAGCCGATCGAACAGTAAATCATGTTATAACACATCATCTTGTTAATTACTTTAGTCAACACATTCTGCAGTAATTCATGTGTTTTTTATATCTCGGAAACTTCAAACTGATCACTAAAGAAAAGGTCCTATAGAATTAAGAATCCATTTATCTTGTCGGCCACGCTTGCATGAGAGCATTAAATATTCATCAGAGAATAGATAAAAAAAAATCAACAATTGTGTTATCAAGTTCTTGCCGCCCCAATAAGAAACGGTCCAATAAATCAATTTGGTAATCTGTGTTGTTTGACTCAAGATATTAATTGACATATAATTGTATATTTGAGTGCACATGATCTATTAAATATTCTCGAGAGTTAAATGAATGCATGTGATTGAGTGATTCAAGTTTGCAGGTACTTTGACTTGAAATAGCATTGTCTCTTGATCGGCTGGCATAGCCGATCAAATAGCAGTCTTAGGTGTCACTTGAATCGGCTGGCATAGCCGATCGAACAGCAGGTTTAGCATTGTCTTGAATCGGCTAGCAAGTTCGATTGAACCAACCACTCGATCGGCTAGCAAGTTCGATCGAACCAACCACTCGATCGGCTAGGATTCCTATTCGTTCCACCGTTAAGTTCAACCAATCGAACAACAAACATATATTCCCAGCCGATCGGCTAGGAATCTTTGATCGGCCTGCACATTGTGCTTGATCGGCTAGCTGCCTCGATCGGCTAGCATCACCGATCAGTCAACTTTTCTTGTTCGACCAACCGACCTTGGCAACCAATCAGTTTGCAATACATCACATTCTGTCATCATATTATCAGCTTTGTCAGTAAACTTTATCTGTTAACCTGTGATTTCATAAATGTGCATGTGATTGTATTGGGACAAATTGGTGTGCATGTGACTAAAGTGAATGGCCCTATCACATTTTAATAATTGATCTGACCTATATATATTCGGCCCTGATGAAACAATGGTTAACCGGGCAGGGTTAACTCACTGGTCTCGTCAAGAAGGGTTAATCCCTTTCTCTCGAGGATCGCTGGCTGGATCACCGGTGGTTGATCTCCTGCACAAGGAAACAAGCCGTGACTCGTAACAAGGAGGATGGGGTGGGGGGTGCTCCTTGTTACCACTCTCCGGCGTGAGAATCAGTAGTTTGCTTGGGAAGCAAAGTAAGATAGTAGTAGTAGTGAAAGCGTTGTGAGAAGATACCTCAAACCTGGTTTGGGGTTGGTATTTATAGCCGAGGAGTGGAGGAGGATGATGATGGATGGACTGACGACGTGCTGCCCCTTTTTAGGTGTGTCAGGCTCGTCGGTTATGGAGGTTACGCCACGTCAGTCCATTGCTTACGTAGCTCTGACAGGTAACTGTCATTGGTGCCACTTGCACTGTGGTGTCAGTACCACTTGCTTGAGTACATAGGATGCGGTGCAAGCCGCATCGCTACGTGCGGTAACATCTGAAGTTACCGCGTCTCCTACTTGTGATCAAGGAATACGCGAGATGCGGTGCTAGCCGCATCGTCGTCTTGCCTGCATCCCTTGTCGTGACGAAAATGTCCGTATGGTGCGGTGTCAGCCGTACCATTACGTTCATCTTCTTCTATGCCTAAGGTAAGGCTTTCCTGTATTGATAGAAGTGTTCACTGGACGCGGTGCGATGCCGCGTCGCTGTGAATACTTCCGTTTTCGTACACCAGATGTGATGCTATGTCGCATCACTCTACCGTTCTCCTGTTCCATGTAAGTCCTCCTTTGTTACTAGATAGATTGGATTCAACCCTTGTGTCGGTGCGTTCCCGCATGGGCACAAGTGGGTTGTTAGCTAGTGGGGGTTTTGATAAGGGTAATGGTCACTCGCGGTCGATGCTGACGCGAGATCTGGGACCATACCCCTTCAAGTCCCCCCAGTCTAGTGTTGCTGCCACATACAAGGTGTATGTGGGAGGAGTACTGGACTATGGTGTTTGGAAGGTAGTTTGGAGTCTGGAGAAGATCCTAGACCATGTGTGGTCTTTTCTGTATGTAAATGAAGCTGGAGGTCCGGAAGGGTCATCTGACGCCTCTTCCGTATCGGTGAAGGAATCTCGTCTGATGCGAGATTCTCAACCGATTTATGTCACCAGGTGGTCTGCCACCTGTTGTTGTGTCGAAGGTCTCTTGGAGACCTTGTTAGTAATGCTGCACAAACTTCGAACCAACCTCTGAGATGGTGGTTCGAAGGTATGTGGAGGTTTCCCATCCTTTAAAGGTGGGCTTTTCTTCATACCAATTGTTGAATTGGTGCATGAAGAAGAAAAGAAAACTTTTGGACCAATCTTTGAGACTGGGATCAAAAGTTGTTGATGCTTGCAAGTGCTTTGCTCGAGCTCTATGTTCAGCATCGAGTTATGAGACGACGATCCCTTTTTTGTGGGGTTTTCGTGTTTATCGTCATAGCTCTCTAGTAACCGCACGTTCTTTGCGGTTACCTCGTTGCGTCATTGTTGGCCATGTTTGGTCGAACAATGTATATTCATACTATGGGTAAATAAACATGGTCATAGGCAAGGGTATGCCCACCATTGTTTATTCTATGCGGCCCATAGTCGGGCTAACAAAGTCATAAGCAGACTTGTTACCGCTGTTCGGACGCTTGTTGTTCGACGCGGGTTTATTTAGAGCGCTGTTCTGCGTTCGTTTTGGAGCCACTTACCTTCCCGCTCCAATACCGAGTTTGCCATGCAGTAGCATTGTTCGGTGATGGGGAGTGAGCTTGGCTCTTCCGTAGCAACCACTCTGCGGAAGCTATGGTTATGTCCGTAGCTCCTCGTGAGTGTCTGTGGTTTTGTATTACCACATTTGCTCGAAGTGGGTGTGGGTCGGATGTAGCTCTTGAAGGTTCAGGAGACAGGGTTGCTGATGTGCGTTCGCGTGCATACCCTTCCTTCCTTTTGTTAAAGAAGGTGTTCATGTACCCTCTGCGGTTGTGAACCGGGCAGGAGGGATTTGAAGCTTGAAGAGAATAAAGGCAATTCGGTTCTCTTGTGTCTGAGATGCGGTTCAGTCCAACGGCCAACGCTGGTTCTGAGCATCTGACACACCTGAACGGGCTCGTGTGTGTTATGTCCGCATATTCCACGTGTGCTCGTGGGTCGTGCGGATAGGTATTATACCCCCTTATAGTGTAGAGATATATGTTGTTACCTATTTTTAGGGGTATGTTAAAAAACGACATGCGGTATGGGTTATGGTGCGGTATACCAGAGAAACCGCATGCCGCTTATAATTGGATAATGTAGTCGCTTTTTGTTGCCTACGTGGCTGGACGCACGTGTGAGTTGGTGGAAGTTGGTGAGATCTTCCTGGCATGTGCTGAAATGAAAGGACGTTTGCACTGCCCGAGGCATTAAATGCACTGTAGCGAAGAGTGTAAACGTCTCTTGTGTCAGGCGCGTGGGCGGCCACGCGCGCGTGATAACCGTCAGCGGAAACGGCGCTCGACACGTGGTGTCCTATGATTCGCTCTATTTGAACGTGATCATTTGTTTTCTCCCTCCGCATTAATTGCGATGGGTATATAAGGGGAAACCGTTCGTGGTTTCCCCTCACTTGTTCGAAAATTCAAAAAATTTGCCGTTTGAGAGAGAAACTGTTATCTGTCTTCTCCGACTATTTTTTCTGAAATTCCGGTGAGGTTGCTGGTGTTTCCGTTTACCATCTTTTGTTTCTTGAATATTTTTGATGGCTGAACCATCGAATCCACACAATGTGGAGGGTGAAAACCCTGAACCGCCGGTAATGGCTGAAGAAGAAGACGAGGATGATGATGTTGATGTTCCCGGTGGTGGGTTACCGGTGTTGAAGTGGACAAAAGGTAGTTTTAAAACCCTGATGGCCACTGTTCAGATGGCCAAAGACTGGAATGCTACTTACCCACAAGTGGGGGACACCGGTGCCGATGCTCCGGCCGGTTATATAACCTTGTGGGCGGATTTTTTCAACCACGGCAACCTTAGGTTGCCGGTGACGGTGTTTGTGGCGGAGGTATTGGAGTATTATCACCTCCATATCTCCCAGCTTAGTCCTTTCGGAATGTTCCGAATTCGGAATTTTGAGTACACATTCCGTGCCCATGGCCTGCCCATTACAGTAGAGAATTTCCGGCGGTTCTACCAGTTGACGGTGAACACCGGTTTTTTCTCGTTCACTCAAAGGCATGGGAGTCTGAAGTTGATGACACCCCCTAAGGGTGTGACAGGCTGGAAGAAGAGGTTCTTCTACGTGAAAGCCTGTGCGGTTTATGCTAGCATGTCTTTCAGGAATGTCGATGTTGGAGTTTCCGATGAAGATATTCCTGTTGCTTCCGCGAAGACCGCAGACTGGTTCTCTAGGCTGCGGCCTATTGAACTCAAGAAGTTGGATAATGACCAACTGTGGATATTGCGGATGATGCTCTCTAGACCGGATAGGAAGGAAAGGCCCGTGTTGCGGGAACAGGGTGGTGGTAAGCTCGTTACCCTTTGTTATTTTCCTTATTTCCTAAGCCTTTGTAATAACCTGCATGCATGTATCAGCGGATGCGGTTGGCTTGTGGAGGATGTTTGAGCCTGATTTCAAAGGCCAGGTTGAACTGATTGCGGTTGAGCTGAAGAAAGGTTTCAACCTTGAAATTCTGAAGAACTTCCGTGTGCCGTCGAAAGCGGTGCTGGATGCCCCGGTTCCGGAAGACGCAAGAGGTACGTCTTACGTGGCATTAGTTTTTTCAGTATATCTTTTTGACTGGTTCTGTTGATTGTGTGAATCCAGGTGTCCTTGCGGATTTGGGGAAGTTTGAGAAACGCGTCCCCAAAAAGACTGTTGAGAAGAAAACGGTGAAGAAAACCGTGCGGGGTCGTGGCAAGGGGAGTGTTGAAGGCTCAGCTGCCCCTTCTTCCGTTTTTGAAGCCGCAGGTACCTATCAATCTTGTTCTCGGGGATATACCGATTACGTCGTAGTATCTGACACCCTTGAGGGTTTGGGTGTTATAGGTAGTGGTGCGGCCGCGGGTGGAACTGCTGTGGTTCCCCCCGTTGTTGGAGAGAAAAGGGGGCCAGAGCAGAAAGCTGCTGGTGGTGGTGAACCGAAGAGGCGGAGACTGCAGACCAGGAGAGTTGCTCCGGTGCAGAAGAAACCGGCAGCTACTGCTGGTAAGTATATCCCTTTTCTTTGTGTTTTATGTACAATGGGTGGGAAATACTCATTGAATACTCTTTGTATTGCAGAATCCCGAGATGCGGGGTATTCTTTTTTCGACATCCCTGCGTCTCCTCCGCACACTGCTGCCGCGGATGCGGGTGTATCGAAGGAGAAGGTCGCGCCTAAGGAGCCTGCGGCCCCTTTTGTTGGGCCAGTTCGTGATCCCCCTTTGGAGAAAACGGTGGAGACGACTGCTGACCGGATTTTTGACACTGTGGATTCCTCGGACAATCTGATCTCTCCTGATGAGGGTGACGGATTGAACTTGAGGTTTTCAGATGCTGGTAAGCAGAAGTCTGATGCTGAGGTGCGGCAGCAGGATGCTGAGCCGCAGAAGTCTCCTGCTGGGGAGAAAGGTAGCGGCTCGTCTGCTGGTGGTGCGGGTTATGACGGGCCTCCAATTCAGCCTGGGGAGTCTGAATTGGAGTATTATTATCGCACATACTCCCCGGGTCGCAGTATGGTGTATCACCGACCCCCCTGGACTGTTATGCAGGGGGATGATATTTCGAATGATCCTGCGGCCTGTAAGGAGATTTTGGGTGGTCTGGGGACCCCCTTTGAAGTTGAGCGCGCCCGTGCCGCACCTCGAGAGTTGCGTATAAACCAGCTCTCAACAATGTTGGTAGGGACTTCCATTGTGGCTAATGCCATTTTGGAAGATTATAAAGTGTTGGGCCGCCGCGAGGAGGAGGCTGCTCGTATGCGGGCGGAAGCAGAGAAGTTGATCGAGGCTGCTCGTGCGGGTGCGGAGCAGCTCGAGAAGGACAAAGCTGCTTTTGAGAAGCAGAAGCAGACTTCGGAATGGGCTGCTGCTGCCCAGCTGAAACAGGTGCGTACCCTTGCTAAACTTCTTGCTGATGAGCGCAAAAGTTGGAATGAAAAAATGTCCACTGAGCGCAAGAAGTGGAATGCATCGTGGGCTAAGCAGAATGACATTCTGTTTCATGCTCGGCAGGAGCTGACAAATGCCAAGGCAGCGAATGCTACCTTGAGCCAGGAGAAGGCTGCGGCTGAGGCCATTTCTGTTAAGGCATTGCAGGCGAAGGCCGATGCCCTGAAGGCGCTTGGAGAGGCCAAAGAAGCCGGGGCTCGTGCCTCAAAGGCCCTTGAAGAGGCCGCAGAGAAGGAGAGCCGTGCTTCTAAGGCTCTTGAAGAGGCGAATGCGGAGCGCATTCGTTTGGATAAGGTTGTTTCCAGCCTTCAGGTATGTTTCGTTACCTCTGTTGTATATTTCCTTTATTGTTTTGAAAATATTTATCGAGTGTATTGCTTGCTGTTCTTGTAACAGGGTGAGGTTCAGGCCCGGGAGGTCGCGGTTACGGACCTTACTGCCCGCGTGTCTGCTGCGGAGAAGCGGGCTGACGCTGCTGCTGAGGCCAAGGATGCCTTGGTGTCCTCTTTTAACCAACTGGAAGCTGACCGTGAGTGGTTGCGGACTCACGGCATCGCGCGTGTAAGTATCCATTGCCTTTACATTGGCTTGGATTAGTATTTCAAGACTTATGATCTTTTTATTGCAGATTGTCGAGGCTATAATGAATGCCCCTGAGACCTCATCTGGTTTGGACCTGGTTAAGGAACGTGCGCGCGATGCTGGCTTCAAGGCTGGTTATAACCGCTGCATTGGGCATATCAATGTATTATCCGCAGGCGGTTATACTGATCAGGCATCCGGGTTCCGTGATGTGGATACCGAAGGTCGTCTGAAAGCGGCCGTAGCCTCCTTTTATGATACGCCCCTTGCCTGTGTAGGGGAGCTGGACGAGTGTTTGGAGGTTGCGGACTATGTTGACCGCTTGCGGATGCTTTATCCTGATGTGGAAGAGGAAGAACCCGCTGGTGGTGCCGGAGAAGATGCGGGGACCAGCGGTACAAAATAGGGTTTAGGTTGGCGAGTGTGCCTCCTTTTTGTATTCCCCTTGTATAGGGTAGGAACTTTATGTAAATTCCTTAAGCATCCTGTGGACACTTGAATTTTTTGAATATAAAGTTTCTTTGTTCAGTTTGTACAAGTGTTTTTAATTCTTGCATGTCTGAACGTATGTATGCATAACTTTACCCATTTATGAACGGGGTCAAGTATACTCCATACTTTTGTTGTATGGGTATGCATCAATTCTGTTATTTACCGTGTGAGGGTTTTAGAATTGCTTAAGCTTTGTAAAAGCTTATATTACCGGAACTCTACCCATTTGTGAATGGGGTCGAGTGTACTCCATACCTTTGTCGTATGAGTCCGCGTCAATTCCATTGTTTGCCTTTTTGGGCTCAGGAATTGTGTCAAGTGTTTAACAAAAACTTGTGTATCCGGCCGGATAAAACATGCAAGTCTTTTTGCCTTTTGCTGGCCTATTACAATATTTGTGTGTGGTTACCACTTTGTATGGGTATCGCCGAATGAAGATTTTGCCAATCTGTTTTGGGATACCGCAAAGTGGAACACGCATTTGTAATAGTAATAACAAACAATAATGTAGAAAATTGCTTATTTATTTATTTGCAAATGGCCTGCGGCCAAATAGGTTACATAGAGAAATGTAAGAACATGGCTTACATATAACAACGTCGAAGCTGTTGTGCATTCCATGTGCGTGCGATAGGTCGCCTTCTTAGTGTTTGCAATCTGTACGCGCCTTTCCCTAAGACCTCGTTGATGAGGTAGGGTCCTTCCCACTTGGGGGCGAGTTTGCCTGGGCGCTCGGCATTAGATGCCTCATTGTCGCGTAGGACATAGTCTCCTGGGTTGAAAGTACAAACGCGGACGCGCGCGTTGTAGTACTTTTCCAGTTTGGATTTATATTTGGCCTCGTTGATGGCAGCGTTTTCACGCCTTTCTTCCAAGAGGTCCAAATCGATCCTGCGTTCCATGTTGTTGTCTAGCTTTTCAATAGCCATAGGAGAGGGGAGACCTACTTCTGCGGGGATCACCGCTTCTGAACCGTAGACTAGGCTGAAGGGTGTTTCCCCATTGCTTGTTTTTGGGCTTGTGCGGTGAGCCCATAAGATACTGGGAGTTCATCGACCCAGCCACGCCTGGCCGTTCCCAACCGTGCCTTGATCCCTTCGACTAGGCTTTTTATTGATACTCTCGACTTGCCGTTCCCTTGCGGGTGTGCGACTGAGGGGAATATGTGCTCAATGTGTAGTCCTCTAGCCATTTTTGAAAATTCGTCGGCAGCGAAGTTGGTGCCGTTATCGGTGACAATGCACATTGGTAATCCGAAACGGCAAGATGATGTGTTCCCAAATGAATTTTCTTGTTATCATAGCAGTGGTTGAGGCGAGTGGTTTTGCTTCTACCCATTGGTGAAGTAATCAACCGCCACTATGATAAATTTAACCGCACCTGGAGCGTCAGGGAAAGGTCCACAACGTCAATTGCCCAGTTTCTGAAAAGGGCCATGCGGTTGTGACGGGGGACTAAGTTGTTTTTTTGGCCGCAAGGTTTTTGGGAGCATGACGTTGACAGTCGATGCACTTGCGCAACTCTTTGACGGCGTCCAGGTGCATGCCGGGCCAGTAATACCCGGCATTCATGTTTTGGCCACTACCATGCGTGGTCCAGCGTGTATGCCACATATGCCCTCGTGTATCTCTCGAATGAGGTATGTGGCATCCTGGGGGTTGACGCATCGTAGTAGTGGCCCGAGGTATGACTTGCGGTATAAGATACCGTCTCCCATCTGATAATGGCACGCTTTGTATTGTAGTTTGCGTGCTTCTGATTTGCTTTCGGGAGTCACACCGGATTGTAGATATGCGATAATAGGTGTCATCCATGATGTTGAACCGTATTGAATGACGTTGACTTGGCGCAGGGGCACCGAAGGATTTTGCAGGATTTCGATGCGGTATCTCCTTTGCCAAGTGTTGGAGCTGGTAA